>NC_136360.1:22800000-22880000 GCF_037039965.1 Doryrhamphus excisus
GATTGGCTGGCCACCAGTCCAGGGTGTACCCCGCCTCTTTTGCCTGAAGACAGCTGGGATAGGCTCCAGCACCCCCACAACAGTATCACTCGGATACTGTGAACATCCAGCAGCAACACAACATTTTGGCATGACTACTATTTTGATGGTGGTTAGCACACAGGCTTCACAGCTAGGAGACCCGAGTTCAATTCCACCCTCGACCATTTCTGAGTTTGCATGTTCTCCCCGTGCATGCGTGGGTTTTCTCCAGGTATTCCGGTTTCCTCCCACATTCCAAAAACATGCTAGGTTAATTAGCGACTCCAAATTGTTCATAGATATGAATGTGAGTGTGAATGGTTGTTTGTCTATATGTGCCTTGTGATTGGCTGGCTGGCCACCAGTCCAGGGTGTACCCCGCCTCTTTTGCCTGAAGACAGCTGGGATAGGCTCCAGCAGCATTATTGGTAGAAAATGAAGGACTTCCTTACTAATACTACAACCTCTGGGTTGCCAGATGTGTTAACCAAGTCCTAACATTAACTTTACATAAGACTATTCTCTACGTGAGGATGATGTGACGCGTAAGTTCTGAGGTGTGAACAGACGTTTCTTCGGTGCTGCCATGGATTTTATTCCAGGAAGCGGAATTAAGGCCAGCTGAGACCTAATCCTGGCGTAATACACCACCTTCTCCCAGCTCCATTTTCCAAAGCTGGGAAAAGGGAACGGAGGAGCTCGAGGGAAGTTGGAAAAAGCAGGAGGTGATGGAGAAACAATATGGAAGATTGTGTGGTTTCTACAAGAACGAACGTTCTAACCTTTACATGACGTCTTCTTTATTCATCATTCATGGAAGAGTGGCTTCAAAAAATGTAATTTTTTTACATTCTAATATTCACGCTTGTTTTTTTTTTTGCACTTGTGACGTTCCACCGTTAAGATGATTAAACGCCAGCAGATGGACCGACATCCCTGAACAGATTGCGTATGCCTTGAGAGCCTCCGCTGTATTTTGGGAGTTGCTTCACCAGTAAATTCTATTTTAATTATGTTGTGTCACGGACTCCGTCGGTGGGAAAGAACACCCCTTCACCACATGTCCCCTGTGGGCGTGTCGAGAAAGAATGACAAAAAAAAAAAAACAAACAAAAAAAATCAGCAAAAGGATAACACAGGCAATTAGAATGGAACGTTCTTAGAAAGGTCACTATGCTACTCGGACTTTTGGAGATGAGATCCCATCACGTCCGAAGCCGTTTCCCCCTCAAATCCTCGCCGCATTATGTCACAGCATAAGCCGGCGCTAATCAGCTTAGCTTAGCCTCACTGTAAATATGCAAATAGTTTTTGATGATTAATTGACCCCAGTGGAAGAATAATATGTACGCTATTAGGAAGGGAGTGTCGGAGAAAGTCAGCCAAGTTAATTGATTGGATGTGTTTTTTTTTGTTCCACCAGCAGCCATTTTGGTCTCATTAGAATTAATTTAGAACCCTTATCAGCATAGAAACAATTAATAATGTACCGTTGCCTATGAACTGTTATCATTCATTTTCTACCGCTTATCCTCACAAGCTGGAGCCTATCCCAGCTGGTACACCCTGGACTGGTCGCCAGCCAGCTAGCCAATCACAGGACACATATAGACAAACAACCATTCACACTCACATTCTGTATATTTTTCATCAAAATAGTAGTCATGCTAAAATGTTGTGTTGCTGCTGGATGTTCACAGTATTCGAGTGATACTGTCGTGGGGGTGCTGGAGCCTATTCCAGCTGTCTTCAGGCGAGAGAGGCGGGGTACACCCTGGACTGGTGGCCAGCCAATCACAGGGCACATATAGACAAACAACCATTCACACTCACATTCATACCTATGGACAATTTGGAGTGGCTAATTAACCTAGCATGTTTTTGGAATGTGGGAGGAAACCGGAGTACCCGGAGAAAACCCACTCATGCACGGGGAGAACATGTAAACTCCACACAGAGATGGCCGAGGATGGAATCGAACTCGCGTCTCCTAGCTGTGAAGCCTGTGTGCTAACCACTTTTCCACTGTGCAGCCCTGGTTCAGTATATTTTTCATCAAAATAGTAGTCATGCTAAAATGTTGTGTTGCTGCTGGATGTTCATAATATTCGAGTGATACTGTCGTGGGACTGCTGGAACCTATCCCAGCTGTCTTCAGGCAAGAAAAGCGGGGTACACCCTGGACTGGTCGCCAACCAGCTAGCCAATCACAGGGCACATATAGACAAACAACCATTCACACTCACATTCATACCTATGGACAAATTTGGAGTGGCTAATTAACCTAGCATGTTTTTGGAATGTGGGAGGAAACCGGAGTACCCGGAGAAAACCCACGCATGCACGGGGAGAAAGCAGTTCAGCAGTTTTTTGCATGTTGCTGTGGGGTCTTTTGTGACCTCTTGGATGAGTAGTTGCTGTGCTGTTGGGGCCATTTTGATTGGCCGGCCGCTCCTGAGAATGTTCACTAGTGTCGTCATTTATAGATCATTGCTCTCACTGTGGTTTGCTGGTGTCCCAAAGCTTAAAAAATGCACTAATGGGAATAAAAAAAAACCCTGGGAATCATCGAGATGTTTTCATAATGTTCTTTTTGTTCAGCAGTTCTTTGGATGTTGTTGTGGGGTCTTTTGTGACCTCTTGGATGAGTTTTTCCTGTGCTTTTGGGGTAATTTTGGTTGGCCGGCTGCTCCTGAGAATGTTCACTACTGTCATCATTTATAGATCATTGCTCTCACTGTGGTTTGCTGGTGTCCCAAAGCTTAAAAAATGCACTAATGGGAATTAAAAAAAAAAAAACTTGGGAATCAAAATGTTTTCATAATGTTCTTTTTGTTCAGCAGTTCTTTTGATGTTTCTGTGGGGTCTTTTGTGACCTCTTGGATGAGTTTTTACTGTGCTGTTTGGGTCATTTTGATTGGCAGGCCGCTCCTGAGAATGTTCACTACTGTCGCCATTTATAGATCAGGGCTCTCACTGTGGTTTGCTGGTGTCCCAAAGCTTAAAAAATGCACTAATGGGAATTCAGACCACAGAGTATTAAAAAAACCTTGGGAATCAAAATATTTTCATGTTATTTTTGTTCAGAAGTTCTTTTGATGTTGCTGTGGGGTCTTTTGTGACCTCTTGGATGAGTTTTTGTTGTGCTGTTGGGGTCATTTTGATTGGCCGGTCACTCCTGAGAATGTTCACTACTGTCGCCGTTTATAGATCATTGCTCTCACTGTGGTTTGCTAGTGTCCCAAAGCTTAAAAAATGACTTTCCAAACTGATGGATCTCAATTACTTCCTTTCTGGGGGGCAGCAGGGGTCAATTACTTTTTCACACAGCGCCATTTTGGTTTAGATTTAGTTTTTCTCCCTGTAATAATATTTTTATTTTGTGTTCGATTCACCATCCGGAACATAAATGTGATAACCGTGCAAAAAATTGGAAAATTAGAAAATTAGAAATTTCCCAACTATAATGCGTCATATTCATACACGTCAATTGTCAAGACGAGAAACGGAAAATGGAGTACCCAAATTGATTCTCCCGGAGAAGCGAGCGGCACATTTTACCAGACAATTTTTTTTCCCGGTTCATTTGAATTATGATCCTGATTATTTATGTTGTGTTTGCCCAAAAACACGTCTCTTCACTGTAATTGAAGTTGTGTCACTCGACGGGGAAGCGTTGCCTCTCCAAAACCTCTAATTTGTTGTTTTTGCCGCCTTGATTCTCATTCTGTCAATAAATTGCATATTCAGAAAGAAAAAACGAAAGCGAGTGAGCGAGACTAGGGAGTGATTATTCAATATTAACATGCTGGCGCCGTCTGAGATGTTCCCTCGGATGATTGTATTCATAATGTATCTCACTCGTTGTGTGTGTGTGTGTGTGTGTGTGACTTTGAGTGCAAGTGTGGAGGCCGCCTAAGCTGAGAATGAAGGAAAGCAAATCGATTGGACGTCTCTACAACGCTCTGAAATTGTCTGGCCGCTGTTTGTGTGTTTGTTTGATTGTCCAATTTTCCATCCTCTCATTTTCTGTTGTGTTTCTATACATCCAATGCGCCAGCTTACCCCCCCCCAAGTACATGATCAATTCTCTGTTATTCCTCCTCCTCCTCCTCCCTTCTGGTTCTCGCTCTATGCCTTCCGCCTCGCTCCTCCCGAGTCTCCAGAGAATCAGTATTTTATGAACAACTTGGAAGCTTTTTGCTCTGTGGAGGGCCAAAATTGCTTGGCAAAAATAACTTGAAATTGCTGTTCCTCGGCCTCTGAAATAACACACACACTCACAAAAACACACACACACACACACACACACACAATGTGTCCAATTGGGACGCATCCAATTTATTTACCCGAAACTAGGATCTTAATGAATGCTGATGTTTACCACGCATTTTTACCTACTTGTATGGATTCTTCACTTTAGCTCCGACCAATGATTATTTTCTTAGTTGATTAATCTGAAGCTCCTTCTTTCGATCCATCGGTTAAGCGCTAAACGAACCAAGTCGATATGAATAACAGTTTGTGGTTTTGGTCTGCAACATGCCAGAAAAGAGGCAAAAATGTCCATCGCTGTTTTCCAAAGTAGTAATAGATTAATATTTTAATTTTTAAATAAAAAAACAGCATTACTGGAACAGTAATGTCAAAGTAGTCATTGATTAATTCGGATAATCGATTAATTGTCAGAGGATATTTTAATTTTTAAATGAAAAAACAGCATTACTGGAACAATAATGTCAAAGTAGTCGTTGATTAATTCGGATAATCGATTAATTGTCAGAGGATATTTAAATTTTTAAATAAAAAACAGCATTACTGGAATAGTAATGTCAAAATAGTTGTTGATTAATCAGATAATCGATTAATTGTCAGAGGATATTTTAATTTTTTTTTTAAATAAAAAACAGCATTACTGGAACAGTAATGTCAAAATAGTTGTTGATTAATCGGATAATCGATTAATTGTCAGAGGATATTTTAATTTTTAAATAAAAAAAACAGCATTACTGGAATAGTAATGTCAAAGTAGTCATTGATTAATTCGGATAATCGATTAATTGTCATAGGATATTTTATTTTTTTAAATAAAAAACAGCATTACTGGAACAGTAATGTCAAAATAGTTGTTGATTAATCAGATAATCAATTAATTGTCAGAGGATATTTTAATTTTTAAATAAAAAACAGCATTACTGGAATACTAATGTCAAAATAGTTGTTGATTAATCAGATAATCGATTAATTGTCAAAGGATATTTTAATTTTTTTAATAAAAAACAGCATTACTGGAATAGTAATGTCAAAATAGTTGTTGATTAATCAGATAATCAATTAAATGTCAGAGGATATTTTAATTTTTAAATAAAAAAACAACATTACTGGAATAGTAATGTCAAAATAGTTGATTAATCGGATAATCGATTGTCAGAGGATATTTTAATTTTTAAATAAAAACAGCATTACTGGAATAGTAATGTCAAAATAGTTGTTGATTAATCGGATAATCGATTAATTGTCAAAGGATATGTATTTTAATTTTTTTTAAATAAAAAAACAGCATTACTGGAACAGTAATGTCAAAATAGTTGTTGATTAATCGGATAATCGATTAATTGTCAAAGGATATGTATTTTAATTTTTTTTAAATAAAAAAACAGCATTACTGGAACAGTAATGTCAAAATAGTTGTTGATTAATCGGATAATCGATTAATTGTCAAAGGATATGTATTTTAATTTTTAAATTAAAAAAACAGCATTACTGGAATAGTAATGTCAAAGTAGTTGTTGATTAATCAGCTAATCGATTAATTGTCAGAGGATATTTTAATTTTTAAATAAAAAACAGCATTACTGGAATAGTAATGTCAAAACAGTTGTTGATTAATCAGACAATCGATTAATTGTCAGAGGATATTTTAATTTTTAAATAAAAACAGGAATACTGGAATAGTAATGTCAAAATAGTTGTTGATTAATCAGATAATCGATTAATTTTGTTTAATTCATTACACAAGATTTGATGTGCCATTATTTTGAAGGGAGAAGCGTTGCAAGTCGGATATCAGTAATAAAACATGTAATAAATGTTAATTCTATTCTGAACTAGTGAAAACGTATGATAGACTGGAATCTATAAATGTCCCCCCCCCCCCACACACACACACTCACACAGCATTTGTACACATCTTGCCATCCTACTTCCTCCATAATCCCTTTTCCAGATAGCGACGGGGTCGTATTTGGAGGTAAAACATTATCTTTCTGCTCATTAACCTTCGACAGGGTTTCCATTCCGCCCGGCTGAATCTCTCCTCCACCACCTCCGACTTTCACCTCCATCTCCTTCCCCTGTCGTCCCTATCCGCCCTATTTGTAGAGGCGCTCACCCAGATGAGACGGGAGCCTTTTAAAATGTCTGCTGATGCTTCACGGTTCCTCTCTTTCCTCGGCGTTAGGGGATCGACTTATCTGGACAATTTGTCCCACAAAGTTGTCGTGACACTAATGAGATCATCCACAACATTTTGCAGGGTTGAAGTTGAAGCCGGAGAACCGTATTTGATGCATGGTACCTACATCAATATGAATAATTTCATTATATTTTTTCAAATAATAATGAAGTAATGGCTGCTTTGTGCTTGACTGTGGCCTATTATTAGTCAATAAATACTCAGACATCTTATACGGTATGTAGTACTCTGGTCACTAGACATAAGTCATGTTAGATTACATTACATGACATCACTCACAAAGTTCAAACAAAAGGTCTTTCTCTCATCCAGTGTGGAAGTGGTACATTTTTGGCTTCTTTGTCCTTCTTCCCTAATTCATATAAAACACTTTTTAGATGTTTGGCGTAAACGAGGCTAACTGGTTAGCGTGGTAGCTTAATATGCTAGTGGCGGCCATGTCTTTTGGTAATGGTATACATAATCAGTTCCCAGTTCCACATGTCCAAAAGGAGTAGGAAGAAGCAAAGCTTATTAAATCCTACCCCTCCATCTGGTAGTAACTGTTACATTTGTTCACTTCCTGCTTTCTAATTTATTTTTATTTTTATTTTTATTTTTATTTTTATTTTTATTTTTATTTTTATTTTTATTTTTATTTTTATTTTTATTTTTATTTTTATTTTTATTTTTATTTTTATTTTTATTTTTATTTTTATTTTTATTTTTATTTTTCCGCAGTGATACCATAGCCTGTACACATGTCCAAAAGGAGTAGGAAGAAGCAAATCTTATTAAATTCTACCCCTCCATCTGGTACTTTTACAATCAGTAACTGTTACATTTGTTCACTTCCTGCTTTCTAATTTTCATTTTCATTTTCATTTTCATTTTCATTTTCATTTTCATTTTATTTTTATTTTTATTTTTATTTTTATTTTTATTTTTATTTTTATTTTTATTTTTATTTTTATTTTTATTTTTATTTTTATTTTTCCGCAGTGATACCATAGCCTGTACACATGTCCAAAAGGAGTAGGAAGAAGCAAATCTTATTAAATCCTACCCCTCATTCTGGTACTTTTACAATCAGTAACTGTTACATTTGTTCACTTCCTGCTTTCTAATTTTTATTTTTATTTTTATTTTTATTTTTATTTTTATTTTTATTTTTATTTTTATTTTTATTTTTATTTTTATTTTTATTTTTATTTTTATTTTTATTTTTATTTTTATTTTTATGTCCCCACAGTGATACTGGGCTCTAATAATGTTAAAACTAGGATTGAACAGTAAATTATATTTTCTACTAATTTATGAGCCGCAAGGCATGCTGGGAAGCCCATAAACACATTTCACCAACTGGAAATTAGTTGTTTTTTGGTGGCACCGTGAGTCAGGGAGGCGTTTTGGGTTTGCGTTGACCATGAACCAACGTCCGTTTGTAATATGTAATATTTTTTTTTAAGACTTTTTTTGTTTTTAAGGCTTATAAAATAATAATCTCTTTCACATCCTGGGTGATGCCGTGTAGCAGCAGGGGGGGGGGTCTTTGAGGCACCGGGATAAAGAAGCATCATGAAGTCAACATCGCCAACTGGCTGCCTGTGCTGTTGAGATACAAGGTCGGCGTTTGACCTTGTGTGTAATGTCACCTTTGGGTTTCTTTTTCTTGACTTTGGTCTCCATCTTTTTATATACACATATACACATTATATACACATTGTATATAATGTATTTTAATCCTATTTAAAATGTGTTAAATGTCACGTACAGTATGCGTGCTTATTTTTTTTTTGTAGTATCTTTTTCCTCCGTAGTATCTTTGCGTCTGGCATCATAAAGTGTTGCAGAAGAAGAATATATTGACAGTCTGGAGGATGCATTATTGATACAATCACTCTTAGTTAGTAGTGGGGGAGCCAGTTGAGTGTGACTGTGAATAATCAGAGCCGCCGCTACGCCACCGCGCAGCCTGCAGCGGCGGATGGAAGCAAACAAAACTGCACTGTTTTATCTGCTGACCGCACATGCCGAAGGAATTCACGAGTCCAGCTTAAGATTGCGGCAGGGAAATTGGAAATCAGGTTTGCATTGACATGGTAGTGCAGGTTTTTACATGCAGGGGGGTGGAGCCGAGTCTTCAAAGCAGAAAGAAGTGAGCAAATGCTTTTTAGAAAAAAATTAAAATCATGTATTTTCAGGCTTTATTACAAACACTTATGTGATTTAAAACAGGGAATTGTCTTTCTTATTTTCATTCACAAACAATGAAAATGAATGAGATGATTTTCAAAAAAGGATGTATATTTTTGCATAGAGGCCTACTATCAACAACTGTCAGTCCTCTGCATCAATCTCCTGGTATGGCTGCTAAACCAAGTTCATCATTTTATAAGGATAATAGATGATTAGAAAAGCCATCGAAAAATCTCAACTAAAACTAAAATCTCTTACCATGCTGTTAACTACTCCCTTCAGAGAGCAGCACAAACTGGGTCTAACAAGGACAGAAAAACGCTGCACAACTGTGCAAGAAGACAAATATGTGAGAGTGTGTAGTTTAAGACAAAGCTGGCAGCTGCACTAAATAGTAGCCGTCAATCACCAGTGTCAGTGATCCCAAACTTTTGGGCGGTAGTGTATATTAAAAACTGTAGCCTGGAGACATGAAAACAATAAAAAAAATGCCATTGAAAACATAAAAAGCAGAAATCATAAGGCCCTACAATAGTCATAAGCTTATGCCGCTTATGCCGCTTACGCCGCTTACGCCGCTTACGCCGCTTACGCCGCTTACGCCGCTTATGGCGAATAGTAATATCAAAATAGTTGTTGATTAATCAGATAATCGATTAATTGTCAGAGGATATTTTGATTGTTAAATAAAAAAACAGCATTACTGGAATAGTAATATCAAAGTAGTCATTGATTAATTCGGATAATCAATTAATTGTCAGAGGATATTTTAATTTTTTTAATAAAAACAAACAGCAAAACTGGAATAGTAATGCCAAAATAGTTGTTGATTAATCCGGATAATCGATTAATTGTCAGAGGATATTTTAATTTTTTTAATAAAAACAAACAGCAAAACTGGAATAGTAATGCCAAAATAGTTGTTGATTAATCCGGATAATCGATTCATTGTCAGAGGATACTTTAATTTTTAAATAAATAAACGGCATTACTGGAATAGTAATGTCAAAATAGTCATTGATTAATTCGGATAATCGATTAATTGTCAGAGGATATTTTAATTTTTTTAATAAAAACAAACAGCAAAACTGGAATAGTAATGCCAAAATAGTTGTTGATTAATCCTGATAATCGATTGTCAGAGGATATTTTAATTTTTAAATAAATAAACGGCATTACTGGAATAGTAATGTCAAAGTAGTCATTGATTAATTCGGATAATCAATTAATTGTCAGAGGATATTTTAATTTTTTTAATAAAAACAAACAGCAAAACTGGAATAGTAATGCCAAAATAGTTGTTGATTAATCCGGATAATCGATTAATTGTCAGAGGATATTTTAATTTTTTTAATAAAAACAAACAGCAAAACTGGAATAGTAATGCCAAAATAGTTGTGGATTAATCAGACAATCGATTAATTGTCAGAGGATATTTTAATTTTTACATAAAAAAACAGCATTACTGGAATAGTAATGTCAAACTAGTTGTTGATTAATCAGATAATCGATTAATTTAGTTTAATTCATTACACAAGATTTGATGTGCCCTTATTTTGAAGGGAGAACCGTTGCAAGTCGGATATGTAATAAATGTTAATTCTATTCTGAACTAGTGAAAACGTATGATAGACTGGAATCTTACGCCGCTTACGCCGCTTACGCCGCTTACGCCGCTTACGCCGCTTACGCCGCTTACGCCGCTTACGCCGCTTACGCCGCTTACGCCGCTTACGCCGCTTACGCCGCTTACGCCGCTTACGCCGCTTACGCCGCTTACGCCGCTTACGCCGCTTACGCCGCTTACGCCGCTTACCCAATATAGTAGACACAATAAGAGAAAATGATCCATATAAGACAGAAATAAGACTTGTGTGTTGCTGTAAATGTGTTCCAATGCGAGGGGAGCTGAGTTGGGTGCAGACAGGAAGTGACGGTTTCAGAGTTGAGTTTTAGCTTCCCCCACTGTGTTAGCGATAAAGAGTGGTGCTTGTGTGTCTCACCAAATGTTACAGTAGCATCGAATGAGTCTTCTGAAGGCCTTATATTTTGTATTTTTTTTGAGAGCAGCACAAACCGGGTCTAACAAGGACAGAAAAACGCTGCACAACTGTGCAAGAAGACAAATCTTCCAAAATGAATAATGCCTTTTTTGATATTGAATATCGCAGCGACGACGGTTTTATCACCGATCTTTGACTCGTTCCTAAGATTTCCACATCAAAGTCTACACACCTGGACGTTTCGAGAACGTAAACAAAGGCACACCGAGCTAGCACACCGCACAGACACTCCATTTTCTGACCTGTGTGTATGTAATGTAGTAAACGTGTACACACTTTACAGGTGTGGTAGGAAGTACATCTGTTTTCGGTGTGTGTATGACGGTATTGGGCCAATCCAGCGGTCTCCAGATAAGAGCTATTTATTCTGCGTCTCGCTGCTATCTGTCACCAGAATGAAAGAACAGCAAGCTATCTGACAAAATGCCCCCCCCTACCCCACTCGCCCCCCCTTTATCAAAAAGCAAGAAATGCCACAAAGCAATCCCTTCGCTAGCTTTCTGCTGACTGGCTAATTCACAGAGCAGCAACGGATAGAAAATAGACATTTTAAAAGAAATCTAAAAAAGGAAAGACTGAAAAAGAAATGGGTCATTTTAGAAGTTGGTGGCCTTCCCAGCTGACAAATGTTTTCTTTCAAAAACCCAACGTTCCCAGCTGTCTTCGGGCGAGAGAGGCGGGGTACACCCTGGACTGGTCGCCAGCCAGCCAATCACAGGGGCACATATAGACAAACAACCATTCACACTCACATTCATACCTATGGACAATTTGGAGTCGCTAATTAACCTAGCATGTTTTTGGAATGTGGGAGGAAACCGGAGTACCCGGAGAAAACCCACGCATGCACAAGGAGAACATGCAAACTCCACACAAAGATGGCCGAGGATGGAATTGAACTCGGGTCTCCTAGCTGTGAAGCCTGTGTGCTAACCACCCGGCCGCTGTGCAGCCCTGGTTCAGTATATTTTTCGTCATGCCAAAATGTTGTGTTGCTGCTGGATGTTCACAGTATCCGAGTGATACTGTCGAGGGGGTGCTGGAGCCTATCCCAGCTGTTTTGGAGCGACACCCTGGACTGGTGTTCTTTTTGTTCAGCAGTTCTTTTGTTGTTGTTGTGGGGTCTTTTGTGACCTCTTGGATGAGTTTTTGCTGTGCTGTTGGGGTCATTTTGATTGGCAGGCTGCTCCTGAGAATGTTCACTACTGTCGCCGTTTATAGATCATTGCTCTCACTGTGGTTTGCTGGTGTCCCAAAGCTTAAAAATAAATGAGATGGCCAAGGGTGGAATTGAACTGGGGTGTCCTCCACTCGTACACCGTGCAGCCATGACTAAAACATGATTACGTTAATTATGTATTTTATATGTATAATGTAAAATGAGGTGGTGTCCAATCATCACAACTGTTATCGCTGACATGAGTGGTTTGTTTGATATATATATATATATATATATATATATATATATATATATATATCAAAAGTTTGGGATCACTTGGAATTTTTTTTAGGCCAGTCTGAGATATGGCTTTTTCTTGGCAGTTCTTATAGAATAATAATTTGTTTCTTTGTTTCTTCTTGCACAGTTGCATCGTTTTTCTGTCCTTGTTAGACCCAGTTTGTGCTGCTCTCTGAAGGGAGTAGTTAACAGCATGGTAAGAGATTTTAATTTTAGTTTAGATTTTTTATATGGCTTTTCTAATCATCTATTAGCCTTATAAAATGATGAACTTGGATTAGCAGCCATACCAGGAGATTGATGCAGAGGACTGACAGTTGTTGATAGTAGGCCTCTATGCAAAAATCTACATCCTTCTTTCAAAATCATCTCATTCATTTTCATTGTTTGGGAAATGGATAAAAATGTTTGCGAAATGGAAAAAAAATTGTTCGCAAAATGCATGAAAATTTGTTTTTCAAACAAACACATTTGTTTTAAACTACACACTCAAATATGCATCGTTTTTCTTTCCTTGTTAGACCCAGTTTGTGCTGCTCTCTGAAGGGAGTAGTTAACAGCATGGTAAGAGATTTTAATTTTAGTTACAATTTTTAGATGTCTTTTCTAATCATCTATTAGCCTTATAAAATGATGAACTTGGATTAGCAGCCATACCAAAATCATCTGATTCATTTTTCATTGTTTGTGAAATGGAAAAAAAATGTTTGTGAAATGCATGAAAATGTGTTTTTTTTTGGAAAACAAACAAATTTGCAAGTGATCCCAAACTTTTGAGTGGTAGTGTAGCACTGAAAGTTTATTTCAGATTGGGTGGGATAGGTTTAGGTCTACGGGTGAACAACAAGCCATTCTGAGAGAAACACTGGTCATAACCAAAGCAACCATTTGGAATGTTAGTACTAACCAAAACCCACTGATGATCGAAGTAACGGATCGAATCAAGGAAATAACCAGCAACAACTTCCAGAAGATGGTAGTAAACGCATCACTACCGACTGTTCCACTTCACAAGAACATGAAAAACACCCAAAGAATACGCAGGTTGAATTGGAATTTTCCAAAAAGTACAGAAATAAACCTCCAAAAATTAATCAGTCCATAAAACTTTTCTTCAAAAGGAATTATTGTATTTTTTTTAGATGTTCTCCAGTACGAACCAGCTGAAGAACGAACGGGGAGAAAAGCAGTTTGATAGAAACTATGGCCTTGCATTATTCAGAACGTACACGATGGCCTTAAGCCTGTGATCTGTGTTTTATAGACTAGATCTTCTTCTCATAGTCCAGCCGACTGCTGTCAGTTTTATAGACCAGCAGGCACAAATAACGGCTTCATTCTAAATCCACAGGAATATGATTGTCATAAGTTATAGTTTGGTTCAGGGGTGTCAAACTCATGCCATGGAGGGCCGAGACGGTACAGGTGATTTTAACGATTAACCCTCCTTTGGTTTGAGGGAAGGAGCTCATTAATCTCTACGGTGGTCAAAGGATATATTCAAGACCGGTCGAGTGGTTAGCATGCAGGCCTCACAGCTAGAAAACCCGAGTTCAATTCCACCCTCGGCCATCTCTATGTGGAGTGTGGAGTTTTCTTCGGGTACTCCGGTTTCCTCCCACATTCCAAAAACATGCTAGGTTAATTAGCGACTCCAAATTGTCCATAGGTATGAATGTGAGTGTGAATGGTTGTTTGTCTATATGTGCCCTGTGATTGGCTGGCTGGCCACCAGTCCAGGGTGTACCCCGCCTCTCACCCGAAGACAGCTGGGATAGGCTCCAGCACCCCCACGACAGTATCACTCGGATACTGTGAACATCCAGCAGCAACACAACATTTTGGCATGACTACTATTTTGATGAAAAATATACTGAACCAGGGCTGCACACAGGCTTCACAGCAAGGAGACCCGAGTTCAATTCCATCCTCGGCCATTTCTGTGTGGAGTTTGCATGTTCTCCCCGTGCATGCGTGGGTTTTCTCCGGGTACTCCGGTTTCCTCCCACATTCCAAAAACATGCTAGGCTAATTAGCGACTCCAAATTGTCCATAGGTATGAATGTGAGTGTGAATGGTTGTTTGATTGGCTTGCGACCATTCCACCTGTCTTAATCATAATCGGTAGAAAAAGAATGAATATTGAGGATTTTAAGACAAAAGTGTAAAAATAAAGCACTGCAACATGGAAGTGAGTAGGAGTCTGAATCAAAACAAACTTCAATGAACTGGAGTAACAAGACAGTAGCGCGTGGATGAGATGTATTATGTAACAGACATACAAAAGCCGAACGGGATCAGACAAAGATTGCTCACAGCTTTGCACGGACTAAACAAGGATCCGCAGAAGGCTGAAGGGGCTCATTGAATAACACAGAACAACTAATCACGCAGCAAGACACAGGTGGGAGACCATGGGGGAAGATGCAGGGTGCTAATTGGCTGTGAGGGGAAATGAGGCAGGGCTAATGAGGATTGATAGAAGTGACCCAGACAAACACAAATGAAACCAAATGCCTAAATCAAAGTAGTAGTGATAACAAAATCAAAGAATCGGAAGTAATAATAATAATAATAATAATAATAATAATAATAATAATAATAATAATAATAATAATAATAATAATAATAATAATAATAATAATAATAATAATAATAATAATAATAATAATAATAATAATGATAATAGGGCGGCACGGCGGTCTAGTGGTTAGCGCGCAGACCTCACAGCTAGGAGACCAGGGTTCAATTCCCACCCTCGGCTATCTTTGTGTGGAGCTTGCATGTTCTCCCCGTGCACACGTGGGTTTTCTCCGGGTACTCCGGTTTCCTCCCACATTCCAAAAACATGCTAGGTTAATTAGCCACTCCAAATTGTCCATAGGTATGAATGTGAGTGTGAATGGTTGTTTGTCTATATGTGCCCTGTGATTGGCTGGCCACCAGTCCAGGGTGTACCCCGCCTCTCGCCTGAAGACAGCTGGGATAGGCTCCAGCACCCCCGCGACCCTCGTGAGGAAAAAGCGGTAGAAAATGAATTAATGAATGAATGAATAATAATAATAATAATGATAATAATAATAATAATTACTTAAGTAACAGTTTTACGTTTTTGCGTTATTAAAGACTATTTCATAGGTGAAAGCCTTTTTGGCATTTTGATTTTTTTTTAGACTGCAACCAAAAATTTTTTGTACTCCCGGTTTTTGTATATGTAAAAATATGGCTCGCTTATCGAACGGCCCAATGGAGAATCGAACAAACTAATCAAGTGCCCAAACAAAGCATTGGTCACTCAATCTCTGTGAAGAACAGATAGTGGTTCTTTGAGTTGAGACACTATAGACAGATTTCGGCCAGACGGTCCATTTAATCATCTCCATTATTTATGCGTGTAGGTGGTTTATTTGTTTATAGAACGATGAACAACACAAATCTGTCTCCTTTTTTTTCAATAACTGTATCAAACATGGATGCAGGTGAACACAGGGGTATTGGTCTGCGGTCTTTGCCTCTCTGAAGACCTTGTCCATGTACAACAGTGGAGCATTGTAGATTCTGTAGCTTTCTTTGGCGTGGTATCTTAGATAATCATAGACCTCAATTTGTCTGATGCCATCCCTACTACCAGTTTGTACGTTGTCAAACGATCTTTTTGGCATTTTGATTTTTTTTGACAGTGCACATAGAGTGGAACGTCAATTTTTTGTACTCCCGGTTTTCGTAAGATAGGTAAAAATATGTCTCGCTTATCGAACGGCCCAAAAGAGAATCGAACAAACTGGTCAAGTGCCCAAACAAAAAGCATTGGTCACTCAATCTCTGTGACAAATGGATAGTGGTTCTTTGAGTTGGGACACTATAGACAGACTTCGGCCAGACGATCCATTATTTATCCATGTTGGTGATTTGTTGATAGAACGATGAACAACACAAATCTGCCTCCTTTTTTTCAAGAACTGTATACCCTGCATTGATGTGTATTTATGATTGGAAAACTGTGGAATTCCAGAAAGAAGTTGTAGGTTGGAAAAAGGTTGCAACCTTCTTTGCTAATATTTTTATTTCTAAGCCAATCGAACGGCTAAAGAGAGTCGAGTGCCCAAACAAAAAGCATTGGTCACTCAATCAATGCGAAGAACAGATAGTGTTTTTTTGAGTTGGGACACTATAGACAGATTTCGGCCAGACGGTCCATTTAATCATCTCCATTATTTATCCGTGTAGGTGGTGTATTTGTTGACAGAACGATGAACAACACAAATCTGTCTCCTTTTTTTTTTTCAAGAACTGTGTACCCTGCACTGATGTGTAATTTTGATTGGTCAGACAAATCTGTGTTTTTAAAAAAAACTGTGTTAAAATTTTAGGTATCTAAAACGGATTGGTTGTGTATTATTTGTTATGGGAAAGATTAAGTGTTTGTATGTTTTGTTTTTTCATAGGTAAAAGCCTATGAAAATTGTTTGCGCAAATTGTTTGTGAATAAAGCTTTAAGTGTCTGGAGATTACATAATCTAATCAATTCAATGCTAAATTAGTCTTCGACTGTATGCTTTCACAATGGAAAAGAACTAAATAAACACACAAAAACTGACCTTTTTATAATAAGCTTAATAACTAACAGCACAATTGTACAATTTGATATAATAATGATCGTTTTTACACCACAAATTAGGCAGAAAAAAATCAATTTTTATTCCCTTCAGGGCATGTGGGGAGGGTGGAAAAATAATAGCAGAAACGATTGTGACTGATGACTGGAGAAAAACATCATTGTATTCTGAGTATTGAAACGTTTTGTAAAATACTGAATTTGAAACCAAGACTATGGTATACTTGTCGTATTAAGACGCCCACATTTCATTGAACCATTTGTTTTTCTGGTCAGGTTATCTCCCGTGGGCTCCATTAAGTCCTCATAATGTGAGACTGTATTGATGACTTTGGTTAAAGTCATTTATACTCCCCAATCTCATGTTCCCCTTGACAGGAAGATCAAGAACGGGGGCCATATATTGACCCATATTCATGATCTGGGTGGGCTCAATAATATGCTCAAAGCGAATATTAAACATTTAATCACATTTCTTGAGCAAAAAAAATGTTTTTTTGTGCTCATGTCAGTCTTCATTGTCACATAAGATGTCACCTTGTTCCTTATAGAACGACACTCGAGTATAAAATGTGAATTTAACTGTTAATTAAACAATGTAATTATCCGTTCTTTCATCTATCCATCATCTTCCACTGATCCAGGGTGGAGTCCAAGTAAAGAAACCTAGACTTCCCTCTCCCCTTGGAATACTTACAGAATTCCATCTCCTCTCAAGGGATCTCCAAAAATGAGTGGAATAGGTGCAGATTCTGGAAGCTTTCTGGTCAGGTTATTGTGTGTAGCTGCTCTATAGGAGTCCACAACTCAATACAGAACTCAATTTAAGATCAACCCCACCCACGCTACTGACAGAACCAATTTTTCTTCCAATCTGGTTGTTTCAGTCACTAGCCAAAGCTCATAGCTATAGGTGAGGGTAGAAACATACATCGACTAGTAAATCGAGAGCTTTCGTTCTCGAACAAGACTTTTATTTTGTCGACTTCTTATTACCAGATTGCCATCAGTGTATTTGTAAGAAGGAAGCAAATCTTTATCAGTCAAGGGGATGTAATGTCTGTTTTGGTCAAGTAGTTTGTATCCTTATTATTCTTATTCTTATTATCCTTATCCTTATTATTATTTGCATCCTTATTTTGCTTTGTAAACATACGACCTTTCACCTCAGAGTTTGACCGGGAGATTATTTTGTTGGGCTGCATTTAGTTGCTATTTACTTCAGCGATCGGGCGTTAGCATTAGCTCGCTAATGTTAAGGCTGTTGACAGTGTAACGTTCACATTAGCTTGAAACGGTTAAGTAAGTAAAGCTTGGGAACTTGTGTAGAATTGTATGCATTTCTGTCGCACTTTTTTTCATAGGTTGGCTGTTCCTGCGACTTATACTCCTGAACGACTTATAAATGAAAAAAAGTGTTTATGTTACATAAACACTGGACACCTTTTCTGTTCATGTTTATTTTTTGTGTAGCTAATAAGCATTGTGTTAGCATATCTTACACCTATTCAGTCTATTCTCTATTCTTTTATTAATGTTAGAACTTGCCTTCCAAGAGGATGTAATGTCTGTTTTGGTCAAGTAGTTTGTATCCTTATTATTATTATTATTATCCTTATCCTTATTATTATTTGCATCCTTATTTTGCTTTGTAAAAATACGACCTTTCACCTCAGAGTTTGACCAGGAGATTATTTTGTTGGGCTGCATTTAGTTGCTATTTACTTCAGCGATCGGGCGTTCTCTTGTTGCCTCTGTTAGCATTAGCTCGCTAACGTTAAGGCTGTTGAAAGTGTAACATTCACATTAGCTTGAAACGAATGAATTGAATTGAAAAGAATTGTATGCATTTTTGGGTGGTATTTGGTACCTAAGTTAGTGGGGTGGGGGTTAAGTGTGTCTGAGTGTGTGTGTGTGTGGGGAGGGGGGGGCAGGGGGGTCATGTTCACAATGATATTTTAGTAGTTTTTGGTTCACACCAATTTTTGATTTTTTATATATATATATATATACACCGTATTTTCCCAACTATAAGTCACACTTTTTTTCATAGGTTGGCTGTTCCTGGGACTTATACTCCAGAGCAACTTATAAATGAAAAAACTGTTTCTATTATTCCATTATTCTATTATTCTTTTATTGTTAGAACTTGCCTTCCAAGAGGACGTAATGTCTGTTTTGGTCAAGTAGTTTGTATCCTTATTATTATTATTATTATCCTTATCCTTATTATTATTATTATCCTTATCCTTATTATTATTTGCATCCTTATTTTGCTTTGTAAACATACGACCTTTCACCTCAGAGTTTGACCAGGAGATTATTTTGTTGGGCTGCATTTAGTTGCTATTTACTTCAGCGATCGGGCGTTCTCTTGTTGCCTCTGTTAGCATTAGCTCGCTAACGTTAAGGCTGTTGAAAGTGTAACATTCACATTAGCTTGAAACGAATGAATTGAATTGAAAAGAATTCTATGCATTTTTGGGTATTTGGTACCTAAGTTAGTGGGGGAGGGGGGCGGTTTAAGTGTGTCTGAGTGTGTGTGTGTGTGGGGGGGGTCATATTCACAATGATATTTTAGTAGTTTTTGGTTCAGACCAATCGTGTCTGTGATTTTATATATCACTGTGATTTTATATATATACCGTATTTTCCCGACTATAAGTCACACTTTTTTTCATAGGTTGGCTGTTCCTGGGACTTATACTCCAGAGCGACTTTTAAATGAAAAAACTGTTTCTATTATTCTATTATTCTTTTATTGTTAGAACTTGCCTTCTGAGAGGACGTAATGTCTGCGACTTATACTCTGGAGCCGACTTATAATCCAGAAAATACAGTAGCAAATCTTGAATAGTTAATATTGGATAAGCCGAGTCCAGGGCGTGATCATTATCAAAGTAATTACAGTTCCCTTATGAAGACAATATCTTTTACAGTCTCAATAATTGCAACTCAATTAGAGTAATTTCATTTGCAAAGACCCAAACACTCATTTCTGTTTTCCTAATTAACAAAATAATTTTATTACAAAGAAAACTCAGCACACACATATACACACGGGTAGGCATAAACACGAGTGGATGCATGGAGTCATTTTCTCCATATATTAGTGGTACGGTCGCAATTTGCCTATAGCCATTAGTTCCATTCATTACACTCTGGAAGCAGGCCTGATGTATCTTCTCACAGCGTCCTCATAAGTCTCAGATTGGTTCTGCTTGGTTGGTGGACCAAAAAAAGCAAAGAAGAAGCACATGTAGAACTTTACTTTGGGTCATCTCAACAAAAGACGGGTCCTTTTGAGTAAATTTTAGCACTTTCTATTTAAGGTCAATCATAATTACAAAGGACGGCTATCTGATATTTTTCGACTTCGATCTCTGAATGTTCTGTTTTGATAAAATACCACATGTACTCAAATATCAAGTGTATTATTTCTTGCGTACGCACCTCCCAGAGCACTAACCTCTGGACATCTGATGCTATAGATCTTTGTGTAACAACATAGTATGCATCCAGAAACACTCGAACTCTTCGGGGCAGTGCGTGCAACAGAGTGGGTTACCTTTCTGTGGGCTATCATCATGCACTTGACAGCAAATGGTGTCAGCTTTAATTGGAACAAGCACAATGTAATGGAGCGTGTCAGATGGCTTCCACTGTGCCTGAGAGGCGCTATGGTTTCTAGGTTTCGCTATGATTGCACGCTCATAGAGATGGAGGGAGAGACATGCAAAAGTGAAACACAAATACACACACAGGCAGGACTCATCTTATTGTATTTGAAAAGACAACTCAAAAACGTGCAGCACGGTGGTCGAGTGGTTAGCGTGCAGACCTCACAGCGAGGAGACCACGGTTCAATTCCACTCTCGGCTAATTGTACACTTATGATTTCAGTTGGGGCTCCAAATATTGCTTTATAGTCATATTATTATTATTATTATAACCGGGTCAAAACCGACCCTAACAATACAGTGGTCATAATTTCAACCAGAATATTTTAAAATGTAGTAAAGAGTTTCCTGACAAAGTCAAAAAGCCTTGATGCAATAAACAAATGTTATGTGATTCTTTTTAAAAATTTATTTTTTTAAAAATGTAACAAGCCCATATTGTCCGACCATGACTCCTCACTTAAGATTTCCCTCACACGGCAGAACCGCAAATGGTCATTAGTAATTTCAGCAAAGGCACGAGGCGAGAAATAATAGATCAAAGTAAGGATTTCGAGTGCATCGATTTCAATTCATGCGCAACTTCTGATGGTTGCCTCTGATGAGATGGATGCGGCGCTGTTGCGTCAGGGCTAGTGATTAAAAATAGCTTCTAATGGGGGAATGAGAAAGATGGATTTCTCGCAGGGAGGACATCGGGAGCCTGCAGGGTCTGTCAGTGGCACTTGGAAACTTTTAACTCATTTTGGCTTGACTAATGGACACCTGAACATTTTTCGAGGTTGTCAGGTGCACAGGAGCAAAAATTCATACCCTGTCAAACACGGATGCAGGTGAACACGGGGGTATTGGTCTGCGGTCTTTGACTCTCTGAAGACCTTGTCCAGGTACAACAGTGGAGCATTGTAGATTCTGTAGCTGTTCACTGCAGTCCACAGCCTGTGTACCGAATTTCTTAGGCGTGGTATCTTGGATAATCATAGACCTCAATTTGTCTGATGCCATCCCTACAGCCAGTTTGTATGTTGTCAAGCGATCTTTTTGGCATTTCGATTTTTTTTGACAGTGCACATAGAGTACAACGTCAATTTTTTGTACTCCCGGTTTTCCTAAGATATGTAAAAATATGTCTCGCTTATCGAACGGCCCAATAGAGAGTCGAACAAAGTGGTCAAGTGCCCAAACAAAAAGCATTGGTCACTCAATCTCTGTGACCAATGGATAGTGGTTCTTTGAGTTGGGACACTATAGACAGATTTCGGCCAGATGATCCATTATTTATCCATGTTGGTGATTTATTTGTTGATAGAACGATGAACAACACAAATCTGTCTCCTTTTTTTTTCAAGAACTGTATACCCTGCATTGATGTGTATTTCTGAATGGAAAACTTCAAGAAAGAAGTTGTAGGTTGAAAAAAGGTTGCAACCTTCTTTGCTAATATTTTTATTTCTAAGCCAATCAAACGGCCAAAGAGAGTCGAGTGCCTGAACAAAAAGCATTGGTCACTCAATCTCTGTGAAGAACAGATAGTGGTTCTTTGAGTTGGGACACTATAGACAGATTTCGGCTCGACGGTCCATTTAATCATTTCCATTATGCGTTTAGGTGGTTTATTTGTTGATAGAACGATGAACAACACAAATCTGTCTCCTTTTTTTTTCAAGAACTGTATAACCTGCATGGATGTGTATTTCTGAATGGAAAACTTCAAGAAAGACGTTGTAGGTTAGAAAAAGGTTGCAACCTTCCTTGTTAATATTTTTTATTTCTAAGCCAATCAAACGGCCAAAGAGAGTCGAGTGCCCAAACAAAAAGCATCGGTCACTCAATCTCTGTGTAGAACAAATAGTGGTTCTATGAGTTGGGACACTATAGACAGATTTCAGACAGTCCATTTAATCATTTCCATTATTTATCCGTGTAGGTGATTTATTTGTTGATAGAAAGATGAACAACACAAATCGGTCTCCTTTTTTTCCCCCAGAACTGTATACCCTGCATTGATGTGTATTTCTGAATGGAAAACTGTGGAATTCAAGAAAGAAGTTGTAGGTTGGAAAAAGGTTGAAACCTTATGTGCTAATATTTTGGGTATCTAAAACAGATTAATTGGTTGTGTATTATTTGTTATGGGAAAAATTGATTAAGTATTTGTATGTTTTGTTTTTTTCCACTGTATAGACAACCAACCATTCACCCTTGGACAAAAACAAACCCGGCTGCTAGCAACTGAATTCAACGACTAGACTATTTGCAATTGCTAGTTTTTTTTTGTTTGTTTCTAAGTTCCGTGAACATTGCTAGTTGTACAGCGATACAATAGGAGATAGGTGATGATAAGTCATGATGGCGTCGTGGTAGTTTTGAATATGTGTGGGTTTGCATGCATGCAAAGTCACGAGCACCCACGGAGCAGCTTCCACTCAAGCTGTTGCAAATAAAAAGTCTTGCTGTAGGTGGGCAGATCACCTTCATCCTTGCAAGAATTTAAACAAGACTTAAGTCAAATATATATATATATATATATATACATATATATGTGTGTGTGTATGTGCATTAGTGTGTATACAGCACACAGCAAGTGTTTAAACACCATGTGCTCCATGTTATTTCAGTGGGAGCCGTCGGGACAGAGGGGACACCCGAACCAAGGCTGCAATATTATTTGGTCTCACGATTTCTGTCTCCTTTTTCCTCTCAACTCGGGTGTTGCTTCTCACCTTCTTCCTTCCTCGTCTGCTCACAGTCCTCCATCTTCCTTGTGTCTTCTGCAGTCATTTTATTCTAAGGCACGGGGATTATCTGTTTGCAATATTTCATTCCAAAAAACATGCTAGGTTAATTAGCGACTCCAAATTGTCCATAGGTATGAATGTGAGTGTGAATGGTTGTTTGTCTATATGTGCCCTGTGATTGGCTGGCCACCAGTCCAGGGTGTACCCTGCCTCTTGCTCAAAGACAGCTGGGATAGGCTCCAGCAACCCCGCGACCCTTGTGAGGAAAAGCAGTAGAAAATGAATGAATGAATAATAATAATCATCATCATCATAATAATCATAATAGTACATTTTATTTCTATAGCGCTTTTCAGAGTACTCAAAGATGCTTTACAGTAGAGAAAAATAAATAAAAATAGAATTGAGCCCCGAGTTTGATTCCACCCTCGGCCATCTCTGTGTGGAGTTTGCATGCTAGGTTAATTAGCGACTCCAAATTGTCCATAAGTATGAATGTGAGTGTGAATGGTTGTTTGTCTATATGTGCCCTGTGATTGGCTGGCTGGCCACCAGTCCAGGGTGTAGGAGGATAAGCGGTAGAAAATGAATGAACTTTTTTTCCTGATAAATTCTTTTGGTAGGTTCCATGTGAAGCCATAGAACACAATGTTCTCTGTGCCTTGGAAAAATAATAAAAGAGGCGGGGTACACCCTGGACTGGTGGCCAGCCAATCACAGGGCACATATAGACAAACAACCATTCACACTCACATTCATACCTATGGACAATTTGGAGTGGCTAATTAGCCTAGCATGTTTTTGGAATGTGGGAGGAAACCGGAGTACCCGGAGAAAACCCACGCATGCACGGGGAGAACATGCAAACTCCACACAGAGATGGCCGAGGGTGGAATTGAACACGGGTCTGCGCGCTAACCACTCGACCACCGTGCAGCCTATATGCAAATATGAAAGTTTTATACTCGATGCATTTCCACCCAAGGAAAACATCAGCTTCTCTTGATTACGCACCCTCTTATCCTTCCCTCCTCCCATTCTCCACTTCTCTGTCACTTCTTCCTTCTCTCCTTCATTCACACCTCTTCCCTCCATCTGCCGAGCCCCTCTTCCTCTCTGTTTTCGGTAACTCTCATCCTCCTGTCAGCCCTCACGGTCTCTCTGCAGAGCCTTACTTCTTTTCCTTCTCATCTTCACTGACAGTCCTCCTTAGCAGCAACAGCAGCAGCGCCCTGCCTTCCTGTTGGCTAGAAAATGGCCATTAGGGTGTTATGTTGCAGGGCAATAAATTGTATCAGCACCTGGGCTTTCTTCTCCTTGTCGACCAATGAAGTCAATTTACTTTGCTTTGGTGAGCAGTTAGGATTTGGGAACAATAGATAGTTCTCACTGGAGTCAAATAGATGTAGACTCGCCGTATATCTGCTCGGTTACGTAGGAATCACTTGTAGTTTGGCTTCTAATGTATTCATCGTGATCTCGTTTTAAAACTGATTTTTATTTTTAGTCCTAAAAAAAACCCCCCCAAAAAACTCACTGGACTGTGCAGTGAACTCGCTGGAAAAACCGTCATTGGCAACTCAATTGGTTCCATGTGAAGCCATAGAACACAATGTTCTCTGTGCCTTGGAAAAATAATAAAAAATGTATATAAAAACAAAAGAATCAAAGTGGTACTCGTAAAATTTCTTCAAGGTTGGCAGGTCTCCAACAGGGGCTGAGTGAGGATGGTGTGGATGTGGTAAATGACGCTTAGCTTTTGCTTTTGGCTCAGAGGGTTCCTAAAAAAAAACACGGGTACGTTGGTCTTCATTCATTCATTCATTTTCTACCGCTTTTTCCTCACGAGGGTCGCGGGGGGGCTGGAGCCTATCCCAGTTGACTTCGGGCGAGAGGCGGGGTAAGTTTATCAGCGATGCATTGCGATGTCGGACTATTTTACGCTTGGGTATTCATGTTGTTTTTACCTCTAAATCAGGGGTGGGCAAACTATGGCCCGGGGGCCACATGCGGCCCACCAAGCGTTTGAATCCGGCCCACCAGCAACATGACTTGCAAGTCGGGGATGTCTGACTAAATAGCAAAATGGGGCAAAATAACTCGTTTGATAGTAAAGGTTGCCGACCCCCTGCAGTAGACCTCAAAACTTACAGCAAGGTGAACACGAGTTCATTCATTCATTCATTTTCTGCCGCTTTTTCCTCACGAGGGTCGCGGGGGGGCTGGAGCCTATCCCAGTTGACTTCGGGCGAGAGGCGGGGTAAGTTTATCAGCGATGCATTGCGATGTCGGACTATTTTACGCTTGGGTATTCATGTTGTTTTTACCTCTAAATCAGGGGTGGGCAAACTATGGCCCGGGGGCCACATGCGGCCCACCAAGCGTTTGAATCCGGCCCACCAGCAACATGACTTGCAAGTCGGATGTCTGACAAAAATAGCAAAATCGGGCAAAATAACTTGTTTGATAGTAAAGGTTGCCGACCCCCTGCAGTAGACCTCAAAACTTACAGCAAGGTGAACACGAGTTCATTCATTCATTCATTTTCTGCTGCTTATCCTCACGAGGGATGCGGGGGGTGCTGGAGCCTAACCCGCCTGACAAACTCTGCGTTTCCTCTCAGGAACACCGGGCGACACGTTCAACCTTACTTTTAGCAACGGGGAAACTGACACTTAGATTTTTATTTTTAGTCCTAAAAAAAAAAAAACCTACGTAACCAACTCAGCTTTTCCATCCTGAACGTTAACGTTCTACCTTCTCTTTATGCATGTTCTGCCTGCATCCTGCAGACACAACCTTATAAAATACTTCAGCTCCAAACATTTCCATAACGTTTGCCTCTGACTCATATTATAAGTTGCCTGCCTGTGAAGTTGTGCGGCTTTTAATGATCCCTGTGGAGAAACCGCCGTTGCAGCAGCGAGTCGTTACGAGGGGGGAAAAAAGTGTCGAGCGAAAAGATAGGAAATGTGGAAATGGATGTTGGACACAGCACTTTTGACATTTACAGCAGAAATATTAAGTAGACAAGATGTAAATGAAATGGCAAAACTAGGTTAGAGTGCTCACATGAATGGTAAAAAAATATATATCAGTGGAACTTTTGGAAATGATAAAACTATCAGAGTGAAATGAAAGAAATTAACTAAGTAATTAACTAACTAAATAATTGATTAAATAACTTTTTTTTAAATTACACCTTTTGACAAACTTTTGAAAGTTTATCAGCCATGTATTGCGGTGTCTGACTATTTTACGCTTCGTTTTTCATGTTGTTTTTACCTCTAAATCACGGGTGGGCAAACTACGGCCCGGGTGCCACATGCGGCCCACCAAGCGTTTGAATCCGGCCCGCCAGTTGTTTTTTCAACTTTTAACATACAAACTAGCAACATGACTTGCAAGTCGGGGATGTCTGACAAAATAGCAAAATCGGGCAAAATAGCTCTTTTTAATAGTAAAGGTTGCCAACCCCTGCAGTAGACCTCAAAACTTACAGCAACTTACGAGTTCATTCATTCATTCATTTTCTACCGCTTATCCTCACAAGGGTCGCGGTCATGCTGGAGCCTATCCCAGCTATCTTTGGGCGAGACACCCTGGACTGGTGGCCAGCCAATCACAGGGCACATATAGACAAACAACCATTCACACTCACATTCATACCTATGGACAATTTGGAGTCGCTAATTAACCTAGCATGTTTTTGGAATGTGGGAGGAAACCGGAGTACCCGGAGAAAACCCACAAATGCAAGGAGAGAACATGCAAACTCCACACAGAGGGTGGAATTGAACTCAGGTCTCCGAGCTGTGAGGTCTGCGCGCTAACCACTCGACCGCCGTGCAGCCTGTGAACACCAGTTAACAGTGTTAAAATAGGTTGTTTTTACCCACAGAGAGCGCTTGGGTTTTCATGTTGTTTTTACCTCTAAATCAGGGGTGGGCAAACTATGGCCCGGGGGCCACATGCGGCCCACCAAGTGTTTGAATCCGGCCCGCCAGTTGCTTTTTAAGCATTTCAACTTTTAACATACAAACTGGCAACATGACTTGCAAGTCGGATGTCTTATTTAGTAAAAAAAAAACATATTAAAACAAATAATTCAAGGAAAATTATAAGCAGAAAATTGTGTGTGTGTTAAAGGTGTGCCGTGAGGAATTATCCAATATCACTTTTTATAATTAACATTTATTAATCATCATTTACAAATATTATGTCAATAGCCATGAATGTATGGACGAAAAACTGTAAATACGGAGTTATTCCAATAAATGAAAGAATAACTTGGGGAATCACGTGATGTTGATGTTTACGTTTTACTGGGCATGCCCTATTGACTATTCTGTTTGATTTCCACGGCGCATGTAGACAAGAGATTGGAATATTCCTTTCTATGGATACCATTGTTTCCCCGAAAGGTCATTCGGAAAGACAAAAAGTGGTGATGTAAAAACATGGCTACTGTGGAGTGTCTGTGGTGTAAAGACTAGCATAGCAATGTAATATCGGTCTGTGTGGCAACACCTGCCTTGTTCCTCCGATTAGACTTATTGATGCACGTGTGAGGTCGTGGTGACATTTTGGAACATTTTTGGTTCGTGGTGTGCAACAAGATTTTTCCAATGTAAAAAAAAAACGTGCCGTGGCTCAAAAAAAGGTTGAAAATCGCTGGACTTACACGATGATCCCGGCAGGGTACCGTGTTAGCATTAGCACCAACATGTACATACGTCCCTCCAGTGTCCAATGCCGCCACCAAAGGCAACGCTGACCTTTACAGGCTGGAAAAAGACACCGATTTGAATGTTGTTTTTGAGACGCCGCGACCGCCGTAATTTAGATGCGGTGCACAGTGGCGGCATGTAAATGCAACGTGCGTACGTCTTGTCTTGACATGGTCTCTCAAGTCCGTGGCCTTGTCCGTTTCCTGCAACATAAACATCCCCAAATATACTATTATACTTTTACACAAGTACTGGAAACGAGTACATCCACTAGCGATTCTAAGGTCCCGTAAAAAGGTTATGTGTTTCCCACTTGCCGATTGATATAAAAACCAAAACAAAATTGTAAAGCCATCACACTGTGTTGACAAGTAGGTGTACGTAGAAAAAAAAATACAGAAAGGAGACTGGAAATGTCAGAGAAATGTCAAATGCCCGCTGGCTCTGTCCGTTGAATTAGTCCAACTGAAATGTTCTCTCCAGGGAGGAGGGTCCCGGCCTGGGTGACTGTGGTGGTCTGAGGTCAAGCTTTTTGAGGCTTTGAAGAAGCTAATATGCTATGAATACATGATTGGGGAATAAACAAAGAGTAGAATAGCTGAAGCAAGGGTGAAGGAATCTTGTTGAATAGAATGAATAAAAGTCGAAAGGGTGTGGACGCTGGTCACTAAAGGGCTGAGGTATTATTATTATTATTATTATTATTATTATGAATAATGGCTCATTATCATGCATGATAATCAATCATCTCCTTTGTCGTCAAGATGTTATCTGGCAAAATTGAGACTTAATGTTCTTTTTGTTCAGCAGTGGCTTTCGTCTTTTGCTTTCGCTTTCGCTTTCGCTTTTAGCCTTGTTTTAGCTCTAAATGAATGTATTGTATTTTAATGCATCTTTTACTTTTTACTGTTTTTAATCAACTTTTATTTCTTTTTATCTACTTCAAGCGTCTTTGAGTACTCTGAAAAGCGCTATAGAAATAAAATGTATTATTACGATTATTATAATGATGGTGATGATTATTATTATTATTCATTCATTCATTTTCTACTGCTTTTCCTCATGAAGGTCGCGGAGTTGCTGGAGCCTATCCCAGCTGTCTTCGGGCGAGAAAGGCAGGGTACACACTGGACTGGTTGCCAGCCAGCCAATCACAAGGCACATATAGACAAACAACCATTCACACTCACATTCATACCTATGGACAATTTAGAGTCGCTAATTAACCTAGCATGTTTTTGGAATGTGGGAGGAAACCGGAGTACCCGGAAAAAAAGGGTGGGTGGAAGAGGGTGGAATTGAACTTGGGTCTCCTAGCCCGCTAACCACTCGACCACCGAGTTAACAGTGTTAAAGTTGTTTTTTTACATACAGAGAACGCTTGGGTTTTCATGTTGTTTTTATCTCTTAAATCGGGGGGGGGGGGGGGGGGGACTGCGGCCCGGGGGCCACATGCGGCCCACCAAACGTTTGAATCCGGCCCGGCAGTTGCTTTTTTAAGTATTTCAACTTTCAACATACAAACTGGCAACATGACTTCCAAATTGGATGTTGGATTATTATTATTATTATTATTATTATTATTATTATTATTATTATTATTATTATTGTTATTGTTATTATTATTATTATTATTATTATTATTATTATTTATGCTGGAGTCATGAACACTGACCTTAACTGAGGCAAGTGAGGTCTGCAGTTCTTTGGATGTTGTTGTGGGGTCTTTTGTGACCTCTTGGATGAGTCGTGGCTTTGCTCCTCGGGTCATGTTGGTTGGCCTGCCACTCCTGAGAAAGTTTACCACTATTCCATGCTTTCACCATTTGTGTATAAGGGCTCTCACTGTGGTTTGCTGGAGTCCCAAAATATTAGAAATGGCTCTATAACCATTTCCACTTGAACTCAGTCCGTCCATTTTGCAGATACACGTTGGATCAAAATAGAGAGAAGAAGCCTAATAGCTTGTGAGACATGGGCGTGAACGTCGATGGACAAGTTAATACGTTTCCGCGCTAGATGATGGAAGTAATTTCTACTTGTCACAAATCACACGTCTCTCCTTAGACACCCCCTTTTTTCCACTTCTCATGACAGCGACCCGTGCTAACTGATGTAGCGTCTATCTTTGGTCTTTTGATTTGCTTATTTGCGGAGTGTTAATTTATGGCTTAATCAATTATCCATTAAAGCTTCTTTCACATAAAGACCTACTGATGGTCGTTGCCGGCAGTGCTGCTGTGCTGAATATGCATTAGCGTACCTCCCCCCCCTCTATTTCTCCCTTTAACATTAATGGGCTGAGGCAGTATTCCAGCTTTTATTATGTGGCATGCATCTGTGCGTTTTCAACCCTTTCCTTCACGTTATAGCAGATTTACACATAACACTATGTGAACGATCGCAACTGTCGAGTGAAAGAACATGCATCACCCGGTGTTCCCCACAAGACTGCGATGTATTCGACGTTGGGATTACTCTGTCTAATTTGCATAATTGGCATGCATGTTGTGTTTCATTTTTTTGGATGCTGTTGGAGACAAAAACAGAGCAAAAAAATTGAGAAGAATGTTACGTGCATTCCAAAAGTGCCCAGCATGAGACCAACAAATGTTTTTACAGACCCCTCCTGCTACATCTTCTTCTCTTGTGGAATTATAATGCCACAGAGTTGGAAGGTCAAGCTACATTCAGCCCAGCATGAGACCAACAAAAGTTTTTACAGACCCCTCCTGCTACATCTTCTTCTCTTGTAGAATTATAATGCCACAGAGTTGGAAGGCCAAGATACATTCAGCCCGGCATGAGACCAACAAAAATTTTTACAGACCCCTCCTGCTACATCTTCTTCTCTTGTGGCGTTATAATGCCACAGAGTTGGAAGGCCAAGCTACATTCAGCCCGGCATGAGACCAACAAAAGTTTTTACAGACCCCTCCTGCTACATCTTCTTCTCTTGTAGAGTTATAATGCCACAGAGTTGAAAGGCCAAGCTACATTCAGCCCAGCATGAGACCAACAAAAGTTTTTACAGACCCCTCCTGCTACATCTTCTTCTCTTGTAGAGTTATAATGCCACCGAGTTGGAAGGCCAAGCTACATTCAGCCCAGCATGAGACCAACAAAAGTTTTTACAGACCCCTCTTGCTACATCTTCTTCTCTTGTAGAGTTATAATGCCACAGAGTTGGAAGGCCAAGCTACATTCAGCCCAGCATGAGACCAACAAAAGTTTTTACAGACCCCTCCTGCTACATCTTCTTCTCTTGTAGAGTTATAATGCCACCGAGTTGGAAGGCCAAGCTACATTCAGCCCGGCATGAGACCAACAAACGTTTTTACAGACCCCTCCTGCTACATCTTCTTCTCTTGTAGAGTTATAATGCCACCGAGTTGGAAGGCCAAGCTACATTCTGCCCAGCATGAGACCAACAAAAGTTTTTACAGACCCCTCCTGCTACATCTTCTTCTCTTGTGGAGTTATAATGCCACAGAGTTGGAAGGCCAAGCTACATTCAGCCCGGCATGAGACCAACAAAAGTTTTTACAGACCCCTCCTGCTACATCTTCTTCTCTTGTAGAGTTATAATGCCACCGAGTTGGAAGGCCAAGCTACATTCAGCCCGGCATGAGACCAACAAAAGTTTTTACAGACCCCTCCTGCTACATCTTCTTCTCTTGTAGAATTATAATGCCACCGAGTTGGAAGGTCAAGCTACATTCAGCCCGGCATGAGACCAACAAAAGTTTTTACAGACCCCTCCTGCTACATCTTCTTCTCTTGTAGAGTTATAATGCCACAGAGTTGAAAGGCCAAGCTACATTCAGCCCAGCATGAGACCAACAAAAGTTTTTACAGACCCCTCCTGCTACATCTTCTTCTCTTGTAGAGTTATAATGCCACCGAGTTGGAAGGCCAAGCTACATTCAGCCCAGCATGAGACCAACAAAAGTTTTTACAGACCCCTCCTGCTACATCTTCTTCTCTTGTAGAGTTGTAATGCCACCGAGTTGGAAGGCCAAGCTACATTCAGCCCGGCATGAGACCAACAAACGTTTTTACAGACCCCTCCTGCTACATCTTCTTCTCTTGTGGAGTTATAATGCCACAGAGTTGGAAGGCCAAGCTACATTCAGCCCAGCATGAGACCAACAAAAGTTTTTACAGACCCCTCCTGCTACATCTTCTTCTCTTGCAGAGTTATATTGCCAGAGTTGGAAGACCAAGAACATTCAGCCCAGCATGAGACCAACAAAGGTTTTTACAGACCCCTCCTGCTACATCTTCTTCTCTTGTAGAATTCTAATGCCACCGAGTTGGAAGGTCAAGCTACATTCAGCCCAGCATGAGACCAACAAAAGTTTTTACAGACCCCTCTTGCTACATCTTCTTCTCTTGTAGAGTTATAATGCCACAGAGTTGGAAGGCCAAGCTACATTCAGCCCAGCATGAGACCAACAAAAGTTTTTACAGACACCTCCTGCTACATCTTCTTCTCTTGTAGAGTTATAATGCCACCGAGTTGGAAGGCCAAGCTACATTCAGCCCGGCATGAGACCAACAAAAGTTTTTACAGACCCCTCCTGCTACATCTTCTTCTCTTGTGGAGTTATAATGCCACAGAGTTGGAAGGCCAAGCTACATTCAGCCCAGCATGAGACCAACAAAAGTTTTTACAGACCCCTCCTGCTACATCTTCTTCTCTTGTAGAGTAATAATGCCACAGAGTTGGAAGGCCAAGCTACATTCAGCCCGGCATGAGACCAACAAAAGTTTTTACAGACCCCTCCTGCTACATCTTCTTCTCTTGTAGAGTTATATTGCCAGAGTTGGAAGGCCAAGAACATTCAGCCCAGCATGAGACCAACAAAGGTTTTTACAGACCCCTCCTGCTACATCTTCTTCTCTTGTAGAGTTATAATGCCACCGAGTTGGAAGGCCAAGCTACATTCAGCCCGGCATGAGACCAACAAACGTTTGTACAGACCCCTCCTGCTACATCTTCTTCTCTTGTAGAGTTATAATGCCACAGAGTTGGAAGGTCAACCTACATTCACACAGTCCCATTATAATGTGTTTATGAGCAAGGGTTTGTGGTGGGCAGTGTTGGTTATAATCGGTCAGATTGATTGATTGATTGATTCATTCATTTTCTACCGCTTATCCTTATGAGGGTCGTGAGGGTGCTGGAGCCTATCCCAGCTGTCTTCGGGCGAGAGAGGCGGGATAAAACCTGGACTGGTGGCCAGCCAGCCAATCAGAGGGCACATATAGACAAACAACCATTCACACTCACATTCATACCTATGGACAATTTGGAGTCGATTATTAACCTAGCATGTTTTGTACCCGGCGAAAACCCACGCATGCACGAGGAGAACATGTAAACTCCACACAGAGATGGCCGACGGTGGGACCGAACCCAGGTCTGCGCGCTAACCACTCAACCACCGTGCAGCCCAGATTGATTCAATGGTTTATAAAAGCACATAGCACGGACAGACAACAACTAAAAACTCACATTCAACCGTTTTAACAAAGCCCGTTGCTTCAGCCGGATTGTTGTTTTAATGCACCATTTGTACGGTTTGGATAAGGGACATTACTGCATTCCATTACAATAAACAATTTCCTAAGAGGTGCAAAGTTTTGTTTGTGGCGATCAAATATTCATGAAAGGCAAGGACAATGGCCTTTGCAGATAAAGTAACATTTTAATTGGCGAGATTATTTCTTGTTTGTGCACTATTCTGTCTCTTTTTATGTGTTTAAGATGAAGACGTAGCACAAAAAGATGCCAGCGGTCACTGCTGTGTAAAAGTTTCTATTGTTGCTTCGAGAACTACTTCAGATAAGTGTTTTATATTCAGATGGAACCACACAATTACCCGTTATTCAGTTTCTCCAATTTTCCAGCGTATGATTGCATTCAAAATATTCTAATAAATGTAAATGCCAAAATCATTTGTCTCGTGGCCTACTTATCATACGGCTTTGGGAAAGTGTCATTCAGAAATAGTCTTGGGGTTTGAGAGAGGGAATTTGGCACAGGTATCGGTGCGCATTTTTTATTTAGAACTGAGCAGTTGACGGATTGATGGATGACGACTGGGACGGGACCCAGAACCCCACTTTTCAGCACTTTCCATGGATAATGCTCTGCTGATAAGGAAAAGAGAGGTCGGTGAGGACTCTGCTTACTGGACTTTGCTGATGTGGAATGTTGTGAATAACCTTACATATTGAAAGATGAGTACGGAAAACATAAACTATTATTCCTCCAGGCACAGCATGATACGTTAGTTATGCGACACTGAAGTCCAAACGTTTGGAAAACTTTTGAAATGCACCTTTAGAAACTACAAAATTACTACTCTTAATAAACTATCAGTGTTCCACGTACATTAATTTGTTTGGGGCAGTCCGCCACAAACAAATACGGCCCACCACAAATGCATTTGTGAAAACATCTAAATTTTCCATCTCAATTTGCAACGCAAACAACACAGAACCAACCACTGAACTGCTAACAGAGATGTTTAAACGCTAATTAACCTAGCATGTTTTTGGAATGTGGGAGGAAACCGGAGTACCCGGAGAAAACCCAGGTATGCATGGGGAGAACATGCAAACTCCACACAGAGATGGCCGAGGATGGAATTGAACACAGGTTTGATTAGATTTTTTTTAAATACATTTTTTATTATTTTTCCAGGGCACAGAGAACATTGTGTTCTATGGCTTCACATGGAACCTACCAAAAGAATTTATCAGGAAAAAAAGTTCATTAATTTTCTACCGCTTATCCTCCTACACCCTGGACTGGTGGCCAGCCAATCGCAGGGCACATATAGACAAACAACCATTCACACTCACATTCATACCTATGGACAATTTGGAGTCGCTAATTAACCTAGCATGTTTTTGGAGAGGAAACCGGAGTACCCGGAGAAAACCCACGCATGCACAGGGAGAACATGCAAACTCCACACAGAGATGGCCGAGGGTGGAATTGAACTCAGGTCTTCTAGCTGTGAGGTCTGTGTGCTAACCACTTGCCCGCCGTGCAGCCCGTGAACATGAGTTAACAGTGTTAAAGTTGATTGTTTTTTACCCACAGAGAGCGCTTGAGTTTTTTATGTTGTTTTTACCTCTAAATCAGGGGTGGGCAAACTACGGCACGGGGGCCACATGCGGCCCACCAACTGTTTGAATCCGGCCTTCCAGTTGCTTTTTAAGTATTTCAACTTTTAACATACAAACTGGTGACATGACTTGCAAGTCGGATGGATGTCTTATTTAGTAAAAAACATATAAAAACAAATAATTCAAGGAAAATTATAAGCATAAAATTGTGTGTGTGTTAAATATATTTTCTGGCCCCCCGGACAATTTTGTTAGTTCGCAAAGAACTACAGAACCAACCACTGAACTGCTAACAGAGACATGTTAAAACTACATTACGAATGTTTGATGTAAACTGAAAAGTATGCTAATCGGGGCGTACGCTAAACGATGGCTCCACTCTGAACCGACTCCTCGTGATTTGAAACTGGTGTGCCGTCATTTGTATTCATCCGTACGATGTACACGCAACTTGCTTAATGCAGGATCTACAGAAGTCGCAGTTCAAGTCAACCTACAGTGGCTCATTCACTAAACAATCCCGTTGTAAAATGTGTGTGTGTGTGTGTGTAACAGCAGGGAAGGATTCTACCGAGTTCGTCACACTTCACACAACAGGGCAAAAATAGGTCTTATTATCCTCACTGTGAAAGCTTGCAAGTTTGGGCATGTGTATCGCTGCTGGACGCTTTTTGGCAAGAGATCCTTCTCCTTCTCCCGATGGAGATGCAGAGCCTAACAAAGCCACAGTAAGGCCTGGTCATCGTGGTGAATGACACTGGAGATTATTTACCTCTGAGGACAAGGCCCGATCGTCATTAGTGGTGGGCAAAACCGTTCATTTCAGTGAACCGGTTCGTTCAGTAAAAAGATCTGTTCATTTCGGTCAATTGGTCGTTAGCCTGTGATCTCCTGAGTCGGTCCGTTCATTCATGTTCACGTTTGTTCCGACTCAACTGTCGGTCATGAATGAACGGTTGACGAGTGTCAGTCAATCTCTCGGCAAAACCATTCATTTCAGTGAACCGGTTTATTTAGTAAAAAGATCCGGTCATTTCGGTCAATTAGTCGTTAGCCTGTGATCTCCCGAGTCAGTCCGTTCACTCATGTTCACATTCGTTCCGACTCAACTGTCAGTCATGAATGAACAGCCGACCAGTGTCGGTCAATCTCTCGGCAAAACCGTTCATTTCAGCGAACCGGTTCACTCAGTAAAAGGATCCGGTCATTTGGTCGTGAGCCTGTGATCTCCCCCTGTGCACAGACCCGGTCAGCCATGTCGAGTCAGTCCGTTCACTCATGTTCACGTTCGTTCCAACTCAACTGTCGGTCATGAATGAACAGCCGATGAGTGTCAGTCAATCTCTCGGCAAAACTGTTCGTTTCAGTGAACCGGTTCATTCAGTAAAAAGATCCGTTCTGTGATCTCCGCCTGTGCATAGACCCAGTCAGTTGTGTCGAGTCCGTTCACTCATGTTCACGTTCGTTCCGACTCAACTGTCGGTCATGAATGAACAGCCGACGAGTGTCGGTCAATCTCTCGGCAAAACCGTTCATTTCAGTGAACCGGTTCATTCAGTAAAAAGATCCGTTCTGTGATCTCCGCCTGTGCATAGACCCGGTCAGTTGTGTCGAGTCCGTTCACTCATGTTCACGTTCGTTCCGACTCAACTGTCGGTCATGAATGAACAGCCGACGAGTGTCGGTCAATCTCTCGGCAAAACCGTTCATTTCACTGAACCGGTTCAGTCAGTAAAAAGATCCGTTCTGTGATCTCCGCCTGTGCATAGACCCGGTCAGTTGTGTCGAGTCAGTTCACTCATGTTCACGTTCGTTCCAACTCAACTGTCGGTCATGAATGAACAGCCGACGAGTGTCGGGTCAATCTCTCGGCAAAACCGTTCATTTCAGTGAACCGGTTCACAAGGTAAAAAGATCCCGTCTATTGGTCGTTAGCCTGTGATCTCCCCCTGTGCACAGACCCGGTCAGCCATGTGGAGTCAGTCCGTTCACTCATGTTCACATTCGTTCCGACTCAACTGTCGGTCATGAATGAACGGTCGACGAGTGTCGGTCAATCTCTCGGCAAAACTGTTCGTTTCAGTGAACCGGTTCATTCAGTAAAAAGATCCGGTCATTTCGGTCAATTGGTCGTTAGCCTGTGATCTCCCCTGTGCACAGACCCGGTCAGCCATGTCGAGTCAGTCCGTTCACTCATGTTCACATTCGTTCCAACTCAACTGTCGGTCATGAATGAACAGCCGACGAGTGTCGGTCAATCTCTAGGCAAAACTGTTCATTTCAGTGAACCGGTTCATTCAGTAAAAAGATCCGTTCTGTGATCTCCGCCTGTGCATAGACCCGGTCAGTTGTGTCGAGTCCGTTCACTCATGTTCACGTTCGTTCCGACTCAACTGTCGGTCATGAATGAACAGCCGACGAGTGTCGGTCAATCTCTCTGCAAAACCGTTCATTTCACTGAACCGGTTCAGTCAGTAAAAAGATCCGTTCTGTGATCTCCGCCTGTGCATAGACCCGGTCAGTTGTGTCGAGTCCGTTCACTCATGTTCACGTTCGTTCCGACTCAACTGTCGGTCATGAATGAACAGCCGACGAGTGTCGGGTCAATCTCTCGGCAAAACCGTTCATTTCACTGAACCGGTTCACAAGGTAAAAAGATCCCGTCAATTGGTCGTTAGCCTGTGATTTCCACCTGTGCTTAGACCCGGTTAGTCGTGTCGAGTCATTCCGTTCACTCATGTTCACGTTCGTTCCGACTCAACTGTCGGTCATGAATGAACAGCCGATGAGTGTTGGTCAATCTCTCCGCAAAACCGTTAATTTCGGTGAACTGATTTATTCAGTAAAAAGATCCGGTCATTTCGGTCAATTGGTCGTTAGCCTGTGATCTCCCCCTGTGCATAGACCCGGTCAGCCGTGTCGAGTCAGTCCGTTCACTCATGTTCACGTTTGTTCCGACTCAACTGTCGGTCATGAACGAACAGTCAACGAGTGTCGGTCAAACTCCCGGTCTCGGTTTGTCAGTCATCTTACCCCACCCACCCACAGAGCGAGGTGCGACGATAGGATAAGCGTCCAAGCATGCAGATAGTCCCGCCCTGCAATCGGAACGGTGAACTGACTCTACAGCCAATCGGAAAAAACTTCACAGACTGAACGGGTATTTTACGGGCGTTGACCTCGTTCATTCCGTTCACAAAAAAGAACTAGTTCTTTTGACCTGTTCGTTGGGTTCATATCTTGACAGCGCATTTGAGCCTTCCTTCATAAAGTACGTTACAGTAAACAAAGATTTATCAGGGATCGCTAACTGGCAGACCGCAGTCAGAGTCTGGACCCAGACGGCGTCCAATACAGACCCGGATTTATACCCTTGAGTCTTTTTTCCCGCAGAAGAATCATTCCTGTTATCTGTTTGAACCATAAGCCTATTCTGCATCGTCAACAAATTATACATTAATAAACAAGTTTTACATATTAAATATAAAACTATCCAACGTAACCTGTGACTTCTTTTTCATCAGCCACAAAGTAGTTACAGCAGTCTGGTTGGATGGAATCTTTTAATGCCGCGACCTACAGCGCTGCACAGGTAAACAAACTAATCCCTGCGCACCCACACAGAAGGACAAGAGGCTACGGAATAAGCCTTCAAATCCTACAATGATTACGGTAAAAAGGTCATGAAAAGAAGCAGTCTTTGCACACACGGTACACATACAAGTTAACACAACCAACACTCGGCAACAGTTGGCACCGTATGCATTTAACTACAAATAATTTGCAGTTTTGTCTATTTAATCAAACATATTTAATCTGGAGATATGTATTTTTATAAGAGTCTAACCACACAGCACATCTAATGCTTCATGTAATTCCTGAAAAGCAGTACCTGTGGATCTCGGAACTATAAATAAACCACTAAGCTATTTTGCATAACATATGCGTTTTATTAAATATACATACATCAGGGATACTACTGTTCTTGCCACAAGCAAAAATCCATCACGGCAGTGACTTCAAGGACAGTTTATACCTTTTGTTGTGACATATGATATTTGAAATAGGATTCAGGCGATTGACTTGGCTACCCTGGCTCATTAACACATTATAACGGGACCGCCTGTGTCTGTAGCTTGGCATTTCAACTCCGTACAGCATCGTAATTCTGCTTAAATACCCAGTTTTCAAATAATCTGTCATATAATATATAATAATAAGAAGAGGTAGCACGAGGGGCGAGTGTTGCCAGCTTTAATGAGTATTCAGACCCATCTAGACTCTGTTTTCTATTTCAAAAAAGTGACTTGTGATAACTGTGGTGGCATTTTTTTGGTTTTAGTGGACATATTTTGGTGGTCGTTATGGGGTAAAAATACATTAACAACATGTTGGACTTATGCAATATATTAATAACGCAACAAGGCGCGTGGAATATTGTATGCTAACCCGAAAATGTATGCAAACTGGGGCATAAATTTACAATGTTAACTGAGCACATGCTAACTGAGGCGTACGCTAACAGAGGTTCCTCTGTATAGTCCAAACATACATTGCGAGTTCAGAATTTATGTAATGCATATTCTACCCATGACTTGACGGTCTTGGCCTTGCTCACTCCTGTTTCTCTCTGCAAAAACATGTGATATTTGAAATAGGAATCAGGCGATTGACTTGGCCACCCTGGCTCATTAACACATTATAACGGGACCGCCTGTGTCTGTAGCTTGGCGTTTCAACTCCGTACAGCATCGTAATTCTGCTTAAATACCCAGTTTTCAAATAATCTGTCATATAATATATAATAATAAGAAGAGGTAGCACGAGGGGCGAGTTTTGCCAGCTTTAATGAGTATTCAGACCCATCTAGATTCTGTTTTCTATTTCAAAAAAGTGACTTGTGATAACTGTGGTGAAATTTTTTTGGTTTTAGTGGACATATTTTGGTGGTCGTTATGGGGTAAAAATACATTAACAACATGTTGGACTTATGCAATATATTAATAACGCAACAAGGCGCGTGGAATATTGTATGCTAACCCGAAAATGTATGCAAACCGGGGCATAAATTTACAATGTTAACCGAGCACATGCTAACTGAGGCGTACGCTAACAGAGGTTCCTCTGTATAGTACAAACATACATTGCGAGTTCAGAATTTATGTAATGCATATTCTACCCACGACTTGACGGTCTTGGCCTTGCTCACTCCTGTTTCTCTCTGCAAAAAAATATGATATTTGAAATAGGAATCAGGCGATTGACTTGGCCACCCTGGCTCATTAACACATTATAACGGGACCGCCTGTGTCTGTAGCTTGGCCTTTCAACTCCGTACAGCATCGTAATTCTGCTTAAATACCCAGTTTTCAAATAATCTGTCATATAATATATAATAATAAGAAGAGGTAGCAGGAGGGGCTAGTGTTCCTAGCTTTAACGAGTATTCAGACCCATCTAGATTCTGTTTTTTACTCAAAAAAGTGACTTGTGATAACTGTAGTGGTATTTTGCTGATCTTATTGGACATATTTTGGTTCAAGCTGAGGATAGTCGTTATGGCGTAAAAATACATTAACAACATGTTGGACTTATGCAATATATTAATAACGCGACAAGGCGCGTGGAATATTGTATGCTAACCCGAAAATGTATGCAAACCGGGGCATAAATTTACAATGTTAACCAAGCACATGCTAACTGAGGCATACGCTAACAGAGGTTCCTCTGTATAGTACAATAATACATTGCGAGTTCAGAATTTATGTAATGCATATTCTACCCATGAATTTCTTAAAATGTATCAAAGGTAAGTTAAAAATGTGAATGGCATGATATCAAAAACTTGTTTTTTGAGGAATACCTGGAATATGAAATTATAATTTGTTTTCATTACAAAGATATTTCAAGAAAACAACCTGACCGGGTCATTTTTGATCCACATATGCATCTAAGGGTTAATAAAGATTGTCATCATTTTGCCATTTTACCTTTTATTAAAATTTCCATGTCGATTATTAAAAACAATTCCAGGCGGTCTGAATTTGTCTCCTGGTGTTACGTATGTTTAAAACCCCAAAATAGCACAGCATGTGTCCTTCATGCACAAAGACCCAAATATTACCCGTACGACTGTGGACCCTTTAACTCGGATTAAATGAGTTCAGAACATTGCCGACTTTGGCTAATTGACTATTAGCTCTTTTTTATATATTTAAATGAAGTAGGAATGAACCTTGCCGGCTCCAAAGGGAACGTCTGGGAAGTAGAAATAAAGTAGTGGAGTACAGTCAGAACATTATCCTTTAAAGTACTATTACTTCCGATACTCTGTGATGAAATTAGAATGCTTGGCATTGCTTGAGTCTACGTTGCATATTGACAGGTAATTAAAGTGTGAATTGTGACAGCAGAGAGCAAAGGCAGCAGCTGTACCCTTACACCATCAGGGACTCATTCATTCTTTCATTTTCTACCACTTTTCCTCACGAGGGTCGCGGGGGGTGCTGGAGCCTATCCCAGCTGTCTTAGGGCGAGAGGTTGGCTGGCCACCAGTCCAGGGTGTACCCCGCCTCTCTCACTCTAAGAAAGCTGGGATAGGCTCCAGCACCCCCACAACAGTATCACTCGGATACTGTGAACATCCAGCAGCAACACAACATTTTGGCATGACTACTATTTTGATGAAAAATATACTGAACCAGGGCTGCACAGCGGACGAGTGGTTAGCACACAGGCTTCACAGCTTGGAGACCCGTGTTCAATTCCACCCTCAACCATCTCTGTGGAGTTTGCATGCGCGGGTTTTCTCCGGTTTCCTCCCACATTCCAAAAACATGCTAGGTTAATTAGCGACTCCAAATTATCCATAGGTATGAATGTGAGTGTGAATGGTTGTTTGTCTATATGTGCCCTGTGATTGGCTGGCCACCAGTCCAGGGTGTACCCCGCCTCTCTCTCCTGAAGACAGCTGGGATAGGCTCCAGCATACCCCCACAATCCTAGTGAGGATAAGCGGCATAGAAACTTACAAGAAAGTTGAAATAGTTAACAGAACTGGAAAATCAGCTGTAATTTTGCAAGAATAAAGTCAAAATATTGAGAAAAAAAATTGGCAATTTGACGAGAATAAACTTGTAATATTATGAAAAAAAAATAGTCATTTTAGAAGCAATGACTGGAAATATTAAAGAATATTCTCCAAAGTTGTAAAATTATGATTTTTTGAAAATTAGGTTGGGGAAAAAATTTCTAATATTATGTGAATAAAATCATAATATTACTAAAAGAAAATTTTGAAGAAAGTTGAAATATTTGGAAAAAAAAAACATTTAAAAAAATGTAGGAAGACCTCAATAAAAGCTATGTCTTAAACGTGGGTTTTCTCCGGGTACTCCGGTTTCCTCCCACATTCCCAAAAAAAACATGCTAGGTTAATTAGCGACTCCAAATTGTCCATAGGTATGAATGTGAGTGTGAATGGTTGTTTGTCTATATGTGCCCTGTGATTGGCTGGCTGGCCCCCCCCCCCCCCCAAAAAAAAAAAAAGTTTTCAATATTTTTTGCGTTTCCCTTTTTTTTTATTACCAGCTTTTGAAATCTAATCTGATCCAATAAGCTACCCCCCCCCCACACCCCCACCCCTCTATTTCATTATTACCTGAAGGTTCAGATGAAGGTTGGTGGTGTCTATTTTTAGACTACATTTCGCTGCTCATGCACACTCTTTATTGTTCACCTCCATTCCTGGAGGGAGGAAGTTCTTGCACTCGGTGAAAACTTTTGACTTGCCACATCTACGACGACGTGTTTGGAAAGTTCCAGAATAGGATGCAAAAAAAAAAAAAAAAAAAAAAAAATCATCACCGGTGGTGGTATCTTGTGCGGGTGTCTGTCACGTATGCATCGACGGGTGTTACACACTTGCTGAGTCACTGGAATGTGCCGGAGTGCCATGTGCTGTGTGTTATACTTGAAGGGGTTCTGAGAACATGCCCAGATGGCGCCGTTCACCCTGTCGTTCTGTTTGCAACTAGTGGATTAAGAGGGGGGGGGGGTCTCAACGGGAAAGGCAGTGAGAACTTTTTCCTTCTGCTTCACTCCGTCTTCCCGGAGAGAGAAGACTTTGATCAATTCTCTGAAAGTAGAATGCATTGATTCAAATTAGAGCCGTCGAACGCACGTGTTAACACCTAATTAGAACAAATTCTTTTAATTGTGAGAACATCCTTTTGATAGTTGATGCCACCATGCTGGTTTTTACTTATGGAGTTCTCCACAAGAAGACTCGGCATTCACTGTTTTATTAATTTCATAATGAATGCGCTCAAATCTGTCCCCATCAGTGTCGAGGAGAACACGATTCATTTGTAAACAAAGCACTTTAACTGAAAAAAAAAAAAAAAAATCAAACATGAGAAGCTTGAGATTAATGTGGCATTAATTGTTATTAGACAAGCATTATGCTAATCATTTAAAATCCCGATTTAAAATCACGCCCAAATAGATTTAAAGCAAGCGTATTGTTTTTCCCGTAATTACCGGGGCCGTTTTTTTTAAACACATTTATTGCTAATGGCTGTTGGGAATAATTAATGCAAAGTAGAAACGGCAGGATTCCCCGAGTGGTAATGTGCTCAACACTGAACATTCAGTTAGCATTTTTACTTCAATATTTGTATATTTGTACACGGTCAGGCAAAATGATGCAGATGAAATCATTAGAAAGGTTAGAAAAGAAATGGTCACACTAAAAAGATAATAATAGATTGTCCTTGAACTTAAATAAAACTAAAATCATGCTGTGTCATAACAGCAGAAAGGACACACACCAGCAAATTCAAATAAACGGTGTGGACATTGAAAATGTGAACGAAAATAAATTTCCGGGGATCACAATAGATGAAAATATGAGCTGGAAACCTCATATTACAAATATACAACATAAGGTGGTCAGAAATATTTCAATATTGAACAAAGCAAAAATGTGTTCTCAATCAGAAATCACTCCACACTCTTTATTGCTCTCTGGTTCTACCATATCTTACTTATTGTGTGGAAATATGGGATAATAACTATAAAAGCAATCTTCACTCGCTAAATGTACTGCAAAAAAGGCCAGTAAGGATAATTCATAATGCCGCCTACAGATTCTACGGATAAAAAATTTTCATTACGAAGATATTTCAAGAAAACAACCTGACCGGGTCATTTTTGACCCACTTATGGAAGGTTGGGGTAGTAACACAAAAACTAAAATTTCTTAAAATGTATAAAAGGTAAGTTAAAAATGTGAATGGCATGATATTAAAAACATGTTTTTTTCGGAATACCTGGAATATAAAATGATAAAAAAATTTAATTATGAAGATATTTCAAGAAAACAACCTGACCGGGTCATTTTTGACCCACTTATGGAAGGTTGGGGTAGTAACACAAAAACTAAAATTTCTTAAAATGTATAAAAGGTAAGTTAAAAATGTGAATGGCATGATATTAAAAACATGTTTTTTTTCGGAATACCTGGAATATAAAATGATAAAAAAATTTAATTATGAAGATATTTCAAGAAAACAACCTGACCGGGTCATTTTTGACCCACTTATGAAAAGTTGGGGTAGTAACACTAAAACTAAAATTTCTTAAAATTTATAAAAGGTAAGTTAAAAATGTGAATGGTATGATATCAAAAACATGTTTTTTGAGGAATTCCTGGAATATGAAATAAATTTTTTTCATTATGAAGATATTTCAAGAAAACAACCTGACCGGGTCATTTTTGACCCACTTATGGAAGGTTGGGGTAGTAACACAAAAACTAAAATTTCTTAAAATGTATAAAAGGTAAGTTAAAAATGTGAATGGCATGATATCAAAAACATGTTTTTTTCGGAATACCTGGAATATAAAATGATAAAAAAATTTAATTATGAAGATATTTCAAGAAAACAACCTGACCGGGTCATTTTTGACCCACTTATGGAAGGTTGGGGTAGTAACACAAAAACTAAAATTTCTTAAAATTTATAAAAGGTAAGTTAAAAATGTGAATGGCATGATATCAAAAACATGTTTTTTTCGGAATACCTGGAATATAAAATGATAAAAAAATTTAATTATGAAGATATTTCAAGAAAACAACCTGACCGGGTCATTTTTGACCCACTTATGGAAGGTTGGGGTAGTAACACAAAAACTAAAATTTCTTAAAATGTATAAAAGGTAAGTTAAAAATGTGAATGGCATGATATCAAAAACATGTTTTTTTCGGAATACCTGGAATATAAAATGATAAAAAAATTTAATTATGAAGATATTTCAAGAAAACAACCTGACCGGGTCATTTTTGACCCACTTATGGAAGGTTGGGGTAGTAACACAAAAACTAAAATTTCTTAAAATGTATAAAAGGTAAGTTAAAAATGTGAATGGCATGATATCAAAAACATGTTTTTTGAGGAATTCCTGGAATATGAAATAATTTTTTTTCATTATGAAGATATTTCAAGAAAACAACCTGACCGGGTCATTTTTGACCCACTTATGCATCTAAGGGTTAATAGAAAATATTGATAATTTTACTCTTCTACCTCGCTTGTCATAAACAAGTGGCCATTGAGGGAGAGGAAGGGAAGCAGATATGGATCTGCCTTTTCCAGGAACATCTTCATTAATGGTGTCCAAGATCGATGGCTGCACAAGAAACAAGGGGCGGCACAGCAGCGATTCTAAGTAGTACAACATAATATTTCACTTTCTACTTTCTAAACATTTGTTTTGATGCTAATTGAAGCCTCACTTATCAAAGCATCCTCGCAAAGAAAACAATCAGCACTGCTATGTAAGTCAAATTGTGGGTCCCTGCCACTGTTGTGCTTGTCGCGGTTGCTTAGGGTGAAGTCAGTTAACTAAATGCTAATAATGTGTTATGCAAATGCTAGTATCACAATAATCGCTCGGCAGATACTTGCGTACACGCTCTGGCTTGATAATACAGTGTCATTGTTCGGAGTTTCAGTCGTTGCAGCGATCATAATAGAGCCATTGTAGCACAACACGGATCACAGCGCCGCTTCTACCGCTGATTATATCTTATCCTTTGTTGCCGTTGGCTTGTCTCACTTCCCTTCAGCTCAGATAAATGTTGTGGATCTGGCCAATGAGCCGTGAAGCACTCTTGATTAATTGAAAAATCTAAAGAGATAAAGACCGTGTACTGCTGCTTCTAAACCATGGCACGCATAATGAGAGGAGGAGGAGGAGGAGGAGGAAAGAGATGATACAACAAGAAGTTAGAAGGTATTGGATTTTACTGTACAGTAGATCCCTGCAAAAATCTTGCTGGATCAGCAGTGAACGGTGGAAAAACTGTATAGGCATCTGTCGGGGCCTTTTTACATTGAAGCGTTCAAAAATAGGTGCGCCGCACCTTGTGATCGGGGCCAAGGATGCGAGCACACAGTTGAGGTGATCGCTGACACAGTCACCGATATATATACCGTATTTTCTGGACTATAAGTCGCTCTGGAGTATAATTCACACAAGGCCAAAAATAGGTAGAAAAAAACATACATAAGTCGTACTGGAGTATAAGTCGCATAAGGCCAAAAATGCATAATTAGGTATAAAAAAAACATACATAAGTCGCTCTGGAGTATAAGTCGCACAAGGCCAAAAATGCATAATTAGGTAGAAAAAAACATACATAAGTCACACTGGAGTATAAGTCATACAAGGCCAAAAATGCATAATTAGGTAGAAAAAAACATACATAAGTCACACTGGAGTATAAGTCGCACAAGGCCAAAAATACATAATTAGATAGAAAAAAAACATACATAAGTCACACTGGAGTATAAGTCGCACAAGGCCGAAAATGCATAATTAGGTAGAAAAAAAACATACATAAGTTGCTCTGGAATATAAGTCGTACAAGGCCAAAAATGCACAATTGGGTATAAAAAAAATACATAAGTCGCTCCGGAGTATAAGTCGCATAAGGCCAAAAATGCATAATTAGGTAGAAAAAAAACATACATAAGTCACACTGGAGTATAAGTCGCACAAGGCCAAAAATGCATAATTAGGTATAAAAAACATACATAAGTCGCTACGGAGTATAAGTCGTACAAGGCCAAAAATGCATATTTAGGTAGAAAAAAACATACATAAGTCGCTCTGGAGTATAAGTCACATAAGGCCGAAAATGCATAATTAGGTATAAAAAAAACGTACATAAGTTGCTCTGGAGTATAAGTTGCACAAGGCCCAAAATGCATAATTAGGTAGAAAAAAACATACATAAGTCGCACTGGAGTATAAGTCGCACAAGGCCAAAAATGCATAATTAGGTATAAAAAAACATACATAAGTCGCTCCGGAGTATAAGTCGTACAAGGCCAAAAATGCATATTTAGGTAGAAAAAAAACTTACATATGTCGCTCTGGAGTAGAAGTCACACAAGGCCAAAAATGCATAATTAGGTAGAAAAAAACATACATAAGTCGCACTGGAGTATAAGTCACATAAGGCCGAAAATGCATAATTAGGTATAAAAAACATACATAAGTTGCTCTGGAGTATAAGTTGCACAAGGCAATAAATGCATCAATAGGTAGAAAAAAAACATACATAAGTCACACTGGAGTATAAGTCGCACAAGGCCAAAAATGCATAATGAGGTAGAAAAAAAACATACATAAGTCGCTCCGGAGTATAAGTCACATAAGGCCAAAAATGCATAATTAGGTATAAAAAAAACATACATAAGTTGCTCTGGAGTATAAGTTGCACAAGGCCAAAAATGCATAATTAGGTATAAAAAAACATACATAAGTCGCTCCGGAGTATGAGTCGCACAAAGCCAAAAATGCATAATTAGGTAGAAAAAAAACATACATAAGTCACACCGAAGTATAAGTCGCACAAGGCCAAAAATGCATAATTAGATAGAAAAAAAACATACATAAGTCGCTCCGGAGTATAAGCGGCATTTTTTGCGGGTAATTTATTTTCCAAACTACTTGACCAAAACAGACATTACGTAATCTTGGAAGGCAAATTCTAATATTAATAAAAGAATAGAGAACAAGCTGAATATATGTAAGATATGCTAACACAATGCTTATTCAGCTACACAAAAAATAAACATGATCAGAAAAGACGTCCAGTGTTTATGTAACATAAACAATTTTTTCATTTATAAGTCGCTCTGGAGTATAAGTTGCAGGAACAGCCAACCTATGAAAAAAGTGAGACTTATAGTCCGGAAAATATGGTAGTTTTTTTCATTCATAAGTCGCTCCGTAGTATAAGTCGCATTTTTTGCGGGTAATTTATCTTCACCAAAACAGACATTACGTCATCTTGGAAGACAAGTTGTGATATTAATAAAATAATAGAGAACATGCTGAAAAGGTATAAGATATGCTAACACAATGCTTATTTAGCTACACAAAAAATAAACAGTTTTAAACATAAACAGTTTTTTCATTTATAATTTATAAATCGCTCTGGAGTATAAGTCGCAGGAACAGCCCAGGATGCAGAGATGAAGCCAATGGTGCAGGTAAAAGCTTAGCTTTTTATTTTCGGAACAGGCGAATGCAGCCCTGTCATACAACACGTAGCAAACAACCAAGAGCAAACAACAATGAACCAACAAAAGGCAAACGCACCCGGCTGAACTAAATAAGACAAATCAAATTCGAAACAGGTGCGCGTCAAAGGGAAAGTAAAGGTGACGGGACACAGGGCAGACCAACACAGGAAAAACTACAAAATAAGAGCATGAAAACCGGAACTAAGGCAAACAACGTGAAAAACAAAAACTGTCACACAGGAGTCGATGCAGATTGTGACATGAGACTTATAGTCCAGAAAATATGGTAGTTTTTTTTTCATTTATAAGTCGCTCTGGAGCATAAGTCGCAGGAACAGCCAACCTATGAAAAAAATTGAGACTTATAGTCCGGAAAATATGGTAGTTTTTTTTCATTTTTAAGTCACTCTGGAGTATAAGTTGCAGGAACAGCCAACCTATGAAAAAAAATTGAGACTTATAGTCCAGAAAATATGGTAGTTTTTATAATTTTTAAGTCACTCTGGAGTATAAGTTGCAGGAACAGCCAACCTATGAAAAAAAGTGCGACTTATAGTCCGGAAAATATGGTAGTTTTTTTTTTTATTTATAATTCGCTCTGGAGTATAAGTTGCAGGAACAGCCAACCTATGAAAAAAATTGAGACTTATAGTCCGGAAAATATTGTAGTTTTTTTTTCATTTATAAGTCACTCTGGAGTATAAGTCGCAGGAACAGCCAACCTATGAAAAAAATTGAGACTTATAGTCCGGAAAATATGGTAGTTTTTTTCATTTTTAAGTCACTCTGGAGTATAAGTTGCAGGAACAGCCAACCTATGAAAAAAAGTTAGACTTATAGTCCAGAAAATATGGTAGTTTTTTTTTCATTTATAAGTCGCTCTGGAGTATAAGTTGCAGGACCAGCCAACCTATGAAAAAAATTTTGACTTATAGTCCGGAAAATATGGTAGGTTTTATTTTATTTATAATTCGCTCTGGAGTATAAGTTGCAGGAACAGCCAACCTATGAAAAAAAGTGAGATTTATAGTCTGGAAAATATGGTAGTTGTTTTCATTTACAAGTCGCTCTGGAGTATAAGTCGCAGGAACAGCCAACCTATGAAAAAAAGTGAGACTTATAGTCCAAAAAATATAGTAGTTTTTTTTCATTTTTAAGTCACTCTGGAGTATAAGTTGCAGGAACAGCCAACCTATGAAAAAAACTGTATCTTATAGTCCGGAAAATACGGTACTCTGTTTGAGTTTCGGCAATTTAAAAACCAATCACCGTGTAGGTCACGTTACACTTTTGGGATCTTTAAATGAAAAATGAAGAAAGATTTGACGAGTCGTCTGCCATCTTTAATTTGGCCGTTTTTTTCCCACCGTTAGGTACCCTGAGGTGCAACACTGTCTTTGACATGGATTTAAAGGAAAATAACCCACCGAAACCCTGGTGTTTCTTCTTCTGCCATGGCAAGAACTTCCATTCCTTTACTTTATCACCTCATTAGCGCGTAGCCCAGGAGTATTCTTCAAGGTGTTGTAGGTGTAACACAGCCAGATGCATGTTCTCAATACCGCCACTTTATTTCTTCCCTGCTGTTCACAGATGGCCGCCGCATCCTTCATGGCACACCTGCGGTATCGGTCTACCGGGAAACAGAATGCGTGACATCGGATCATTTGAAAGTTCAGTTTTTTTACCGAAAAAGAAGCCAAAAGGTTTTGAACCAAAGCAGCCATCTTTGTTATCGAGTCTTTGGCCTCGCTGTGTCATGCCTCTCAAGAGAATACGCCGTTTAAAAACAAAACACTCGGGGACTTGAGTAAAGACGCTGTGTACGGAGTCGTCTGACAGCAGGAGCTGTCACATGGCATCTTTATTACGTTAAATGAGAAGTCCTGGAGGACTGCACCGGCATCTGTTTCCTCTCTTCGACGCCACTTCAGTCATATAGAGAGGAAGTCACTTCCCCGTATGACAGGACTAAATGTGACATAATGGAACAAGTACAAAGACGCGGTTCGTCGAGAAACTACAAAGCTTTACCTGCGATGGCGCAACAGAAGGTCTTCTCGTTTATTTTGGTTTTTGGATAATATTTTTCTTTGAAAAGCATCCATGATTTGAAGAGTTTTGGTGTCACAGTGGAGGAACCCAGGTTGGATGCTAACGAAAGCCAAAACATCGATGCATGCATGGGTTATACCAGAAGACTTCTAAAGAGGAAAATAAAGACAATATTAACTAGAGAGTCAATTTTCACCAGACCTGACGCGCTTGCAAAATTTGGTGAGTTTTCGGGCATGTTAAGGCCCTCAAAAAGGCCGTCCTTTCAGCCGAATAATAATAATAATAATAATAAACATTACGATTACAATAGGGCTTTCGCACTGTCAGTGCTCGAGCCCTAATTACAGACATGCCCCACCTGTATTTCTATTTTGGAAATATTTAGGAATATACGTACATTGGGGTGCATCAAAAAACACAATTATTGAATTTTGATATGGCTGGGTACTAAAAGTGTTCCAATATATGTAGAAACAACACATAGAAAATATTTTTCCAATACATGATTATTTAGGGGTGCCACCATACATCATCTTTATGTTTTTGTTGGTATTTATACTTATATTACATATTACTAGCAAATTTGCGGTTTTGTCTTTGTAATTTGAATGATTTGTAGTCATATTTATAGGTATTAGCTAACATTAGCTAGCTACAGTTTGCTAATGACAGTTAGCTAATAGCTGAGCAAGCATAACATCAACAACAGTAATATCGAGTAAAACTCACGGCCCGCGGGCTAGTTTGAGGCCCCCGCCTTGATATGAAAGTTTCATTTGTTGAAGTTGTTTTTTGATTTGCTTATTTATTTTTCCATCTTATTTTGTGTCAAAAAAATAAAAAATTAACATTAAACATTTATTTAATAATTTAATAATAAATAAGAATTATTTTGTTAATTTGTTTCATTTGTTTATTTATTTTCCATCTTATTTTGTGTCAAAAAATAAAAATTAACATTAACATTTATTTAATAATTTAATAATAAATACAAATTAATTTATAATAATTCATAATAATTTTATGTTTTATCAGAGCTTTTGCAAAGAACCACTATATATATATATATTATATTATTAATATATATATATATTAATATTTAATTTACTGTTTTGTTTCCCGCAGTTTTACAATAAAGCAAAACAAGTTCCCAAGGTGTTCCCAAGGTCAGTTTAGAGACATAAGACATGTTTATATGAGTTTTTCCTCTTTCCGAATGACTTTTCCCCAAAAAACAATGGTATACATGGAAAGGAATATCCCAATTTCTTGTCTACATGCGCCGGTATAATCAAAGAAAATAGTCAATGGGGCATGCCCAGTAAAACGTAAACATCAACATCAAGAAGAGTTTTTCTTTCACTTGTTGGAATAACTCCTAATTGCTAGTTTTTCGTTCGTCCAGTCTTGAAATTTAGTTTGAATCAATTTAGTTTGCTCGCCTCCATTTTTAAAACCGAAGAACGCCTGGATCTGCGTGTTACGGGATAAATTTAAACAGGAAAAGATCAAATTCAATCTTGCTAATATTTTATAATTAAACTCAGGACATGTTTTATATAGATATATATTTCTTTTTTTAATAAAACTGGACTTGTAAATAACGTATAGAAGGGTTTAGATTCGGTTCCACAGATGGCGCTAATGCTAACGCACATAAAAGCTGCTTGCCAACCGCCAATAAACAACAGAAGAAGAAAAACGCCACGAAGAAGAACGCGGTCAGACAACTTTTAGTTTGATCGGGTACAATATACCTGAATCGGATTGGGGAAAGGAATATTCCGAATAATAAACCGAATGCAATTGGAATATTTGGGTCCATGTACTATACGTGGGTATTGTCTCTCCAAAGTGTCCTCAGTCTTCCTTGAACCCTGAACATCTCCCAGGCATCCTCCTTTTCACCGATTGTACTCGCAATACCCAAAACGATCAAACCTCATAATGTAGTGTACAGTTGCAAAGTATTTCACAGTACTTTTACTGAGTATTTCACCATGGAATGGTAACCCAGGAATTGCACCATACTAAATATGGAACGTAAGGCCCGTTCTGAATCACGCTTGACCCTTCAAAGTCAATTTTGTTTTTTTTGGGAGCTTTAATGGCTCCCGGGAGAGCTTAGCCTTCACCTTGCCTTTTGGGTTTTTGTTGTCATCCGCAAATTGTGGAGTGGGGTCAAGCTTCTGATATCTTTTGGCCATTCAAGCTGCTCTCTGTTATTATGGGATGTCTTCCCGTTTGGTTTCCTTGACAGCGTGAAGCAGCTCGCATTGCAACGCCAGAGATTTTCTTTAGAGGGAAACTACTGGTAATATAAAAAAATATACACTTTGCCATATTGCGTTTTTTTCAAATCATACTATTGACGTTGAATAATTCCTGCAATTAGTCATAATACTATTAATATATTTAAGCATTTTCAAGTATAAACAAATGACACGTTCAAGGACAATGAAATGTATTATTCTGACTGCAGCAATACGTTTCAACAAGGATACAAAAACTCTACAGCGGATCGGCGCCAGGTTGAAAAGGCACAGTCAGAAGAGTGAAATACACGCGAGTCGCTATCAATAATTTCTGATTGGTCGCTCATTACGATTCAAGAGAATGTTTAAACAGAGAATATATATATATTAAAATAAATAAATAAAAATATAATAAAAATATTAATAAATATTATTTATATTATATACTAAAACATGTAAATATTCATATATATATATATATATATATATATAATATAATAGTCTTCAATGCTTCTGCTATACCCTCCACTTTTTCAGTGCTTTGGTTCTTTCCAAAAGCTCTGATAAAACATTTAATTATTATAATTTATTATAAAAAAATTTTTATTTATTATTAAATTATTAGATAAATGTTTAATGTTAATTTTTATTTTCAACACAAAATAAGATGGAAAAATAAATAAGCAAATCAAAAAACCAAATGAACAAATTAATTTTTATTTATTATTAAATTATTAAATTAATGTTTAATGTTAATTTTTATTTTTCGACACAAAATAAGATGGAAAAAAATAAGCAAATCAAAAAACAATTGAAACAACTGAAACAAATGAACAAATTAATTTTTTATTTATTATTAAATTATGAAATAAATGTTTAATGTTAATTTTTATTTTTTGACAGAAAATAAGATGGAAAAATAAATAAACAAATCAAAAAACAAATTAAACAAATTATTTTTTTATTTATTATTAAATTATTAAATAAATGTTTAATTTTTATTTTTCAACACAAAATAAGATGGAAAAATAAATAAGCAAATCAAAAAACAAAATAAAAAATATTTTTTTATTTATTATTAAATTATTAAATAAATGTTTAATTTTTATTTTTCAACACAAAATAAAATGGAAAAATAAATAAGCAAATTAAAAAAACAAATTAAACAAATTAAACTTTCATATCAAGGCAGGGGGCCTCAAACTAGCGTCCCCTGGTATAAAGTGTATGGTCAGAGGTTTTACAGCCTTAAAATATAAAATTATTCCAATGGATATTTTGCAGATTTTGGGAATCTAACAAGGGAAATTGAAGAATTCAGTAACTACTCAAAAGTCATTAGTCCCTCAGTAGTTACTGTATTTTTGTACGTTATTGTAAATCAAGACCGAACACTATTTTTCATAACAAACTAGCGATGCAACAACCGAACAGCCGCATTATTCATCTGAAATGTCTTAATTTGACAGTTTTATGGCCGTCAAAGTGAACCTGTCATTTCGGAGGGCCACTAAAGGGGACATAAACTCTTGACGGTCTGAGGTGGAACCCTGAAGTAATCATCCCGGTGGCCTTTTGTGCTCGTACCGAATGTTGCGTTGACGTGAGCGTTTCTATCTCCGCTCTATACCCCTCCTCCCATTGCATTGTGGGTATTCCTCATTCTTGTCAGAGGGCAGCCGCCACGTCTGAAACGCCGTGTGTTTTATTGCCGTACTAAAGCATAATGCTCCGACTCCTCTTTGATATTGAATTATTTATTTATTTCCACGCCAGACTTTAAGTCCCCGTGAACGATTAGGCACCTGCAGCGACCGGGGGTGGGGGGGGGGGGATCTCCGGGGATATTAAATATATTGCCGGCATTTGTTTCCCACCTCTAAGTGGATTGGACCACTATACAGACAAATACTCATCCGCCAAAGTAGAAGCGCATCAACAACAAAACAAGTATGTCCTTTGCTCTCTACTTATTGCATCCACATGACTGGTGGGTAAGGGTGGGGGGGTGGAGGGGGGGGGATTTTATTGTCTGACAGAGGTTGGTCTGTTTGCCTGGTATGGATTTTTGTCATGTGACCTATGTCTTTGCTGTACTGATATTGCATATGATATGATTAGTATAGGGCGGCACGGCGGTCTCATGGTTAGCGTGCAGACCTCACAGCTAGGAGGTCTGGGGTTCAATTCCACCATGCGTGGGTTTTCTCCGGGTACTCCGGTTCCCTCCCACAAATGAAATACTTAAAAAGCAACTGGCGGGCCGGATTCAAACGTTTGGTGGGCCGCATGTGGCCCCCGGGCCGTGGTTTGCCCACCCCTGATTTAGAGGTAAAAACAACATTAAAACACAAGCGTTCTCTCTGTGTGTAAAAACGACCAACTTTGACACTGTTAACTCGGTGGTCGAGTGGTTAGCGTTCAGACCTCACAGCTAGGAGGTCTGGGGTTCAATTCCACCCTCGGCCATCTCCTGTGCATGCGTGGGTTTTCTCCGGGTACTCCGGTTTCCTCCCACAAATGAAATACTTAAAAAAGCAACTGGCGGGCCGGATTCAAACGTTATTTTTTTTCAGATTAAAATGAACAAAGCATTATTAGAGCCCTGTAGACATGACAAAACACGACTATAGTCACATTTATACTCTTTTTATTTACAACATATTGCGCAACTGCAGGGTCTTGAGACACATGCTAACTCGCAAACTAGAGAGCTAGCGACCTAAATGGTAGCCTCCAAGTTATTTCCTTTAAACTTAAAAAGCCAAAAAAATACCACTTCCACACGGATAGGGAGGATAACTATTAACAGTTATTTAACCTTTAACATGAACATTAATCAAACGTAATAATTTTTTCTGGGTACATGATACCATACAGCATCCATATCAAACTTGCGTGGGGCCGCACTAACATTAAACTTTCATATCAAGGCGGGGGCCTCAAAGTAGTGTCCTGCGGGCCACATTTGGCCCGCGGGCCGCGTGTTTGAGACCCCTGCCTTAGATGCATAAGTGGGTCAAAAATGACCCGGTCAGGTTGTTTTCTTGAAAACGGGGCTTCCCTACTAAGACTGCCGCCCCCGTGACCCGGACCCGGATAAGCGGAGGAAAATGGATGGATTGGCTTGTGGAAGCGCATCTCAAAGCTGAATGTACACTTCCTGTCCCTCACTTAATGTAATGTGTACCATGTGGAAAATGGGTACGGAAGCCTCAGTTTCAAACAGAAATACACCCCAAGGTCGCCCGGCTCCACGGAACAAACTGCGGTCTCTTTTTTAACTCGTTTTAACTCTTAAAGCCCCTCGTCTTTTATTCTTGGAAGCTGTGATAAAAGAGAAAATTAAGAGAGTTGTCAGTTTTTGCATCGCCATCCCATCAGTCTTGTACCAGTCATGTTTATTCATTGGCCCCCTCAGGGTAGACGGGGGTAAAAGGGAGATGATTAAATTCTAATTTGACCTCTATCATAATTTAGCCGAGCCTATTATGATGTCAATCATTTGAACTCCACAGTGAGGATAGAGTGACTGCGTGGCAATGGGGAAAGGGGATTAGAGTCGGTTTGGGGGACCTCCCTGTCACTGTATCAAATTGGCGTTATCTCGACACATGTCAGGGTTTTTTTTTTTTTTTCCCAGAGAGAGCACCGGCGTGTTGGCATGTTCCATGTATGAACATGGGAACACGTGTATGGACATCAAAGCATGGTGGTTGCTTTACAATGTGTGAAATTGTGCTACCTCTGGTGGAAATGATATGAATATACAAGGGGGAGTCGGGAATGAGTCCCTTATGACGCAAAGGAAAAGGTTTTTGGTTTTAGCATTGCATCATATAGACACGTGTGATGGAATGATGGCAGATAAAAATCTGTAATCTGGCTGGACTCTTTATTGTTATAATTATAATAATATATTCCTCATATATTGTGTTCAATTGGTTCTGGGTTCCTGTAATAAGGATTCCTTATTTATAAATGGTGTATTTTTTATGGTTAGAGCACCTTTTTATGACCTTCTAAATACGGTTTTAACATTAGAGCCCTCTAGACATGAAATAACACCCCTATAGTCACCGTTAGACATTCATTGATTCATTTTTTTACCGCTTATCCTCACTAGGGTCGCGGGTGGGATGATGCCGGAGCCTATCCCAGCTGGCGGGGTACACCCTGGACTGGTGGCCAGCCAATCACAGGGCACATATAGACAAACAACCATTCACACTCACATTCATACCTATGGACAATTTGGAGTCGCTAATTAACCTAGCATGTTTTTGGAATGTGGGAGGAAACCGGAGTACCCGGAGAAAACCCACGCATGCACGGGGAGAACATGCAAACTCCACACAGAGATGGCCGAGGATGGAATTGAACTCGTGTCTCCTAGCTGTGAAGCCTGTGTGCTAACCACCCGGCCTCTGTGCAGCCATGGTTCAGTATATTTTTCATCAAAATAGTAGTCATGCCAAAATGTTGTGTTGCTGCTGGATGTTCACAGTATCCGAGTGATACTGGGAGCGCTGGAGCCTATCCCAGCTGTCTTCAGGCGAAAGACGGGGTGGTACACCCTGGACTGGTGGCCAGCCAATCACAGGGCACGTATAGACAAACAACCATTCACACTCACATTCATACCTATGGACAATTTGGAGTCGCTAATTAACCTAGCATGTTTTTGGAATGTGGGACGAAACCGGAGTACCCAGAGAAAATCCAGTTTTTGGAATGTGGGAGGAAACCGGAGTACCCGGAGAAAACCCACTTTTTGGAATATGGGAGGAAACCGGAGTACCCGGAGAAAACCCAGTTTTTTCCAATGTGGGAGGAAACTGGAGTACCCGGAGAAAACCCACTTTTTGGAATGTGGGAGGAAACCGGAGTACCCGGAGAAAACCCACTTTTGGAATGTGGGAGGAAACCGGAGTACCCGGAGAAAACCCAGTTTTTGGAATACGGGAGGAAACCGGAGTACCCGGAGAAAACCCAGTTTTTGGAATGTGAGAGGAAACCAGAGTACCCGGAGAAAACCCAGTTTTTGGAATGTTTGTAGGAAAACGGAGTACCCGGAGAAAACCCATTTTTTGGAATGTGTGAGGAAACCGGAGTACTCGGAGAAAACCCATTTTTTGGAATGTGGGAGGAAACCGGAGTACCCGGAGAAAACCCAGTTTTTGGAATGTGGGAGGAAACCGGAGTACCCGGAGAAAACCCAGTTTTTGGAATGTTTGTAGGAAAACGGAGTACCCGGAGAAAACCCATTTTTTGGAATGTGTGAGGAAACCGGAGTACTCGGAGAAAACCCAGTTTTTTCTAATGTGGGAGGAAACTGGAGTACCCGGAGAAAACCCACTTTTGGAATGTGGGAGGAAACCGGAGTAACCGGAGAAAACCCACTTTTGGAATGTGGGAGGAAACCGGAGTACCCGGAAAAAACCCATTTTTTGGAATATGGGAGGAAACCGGAGTACCTGGAGAAAACCCAGTTTTTGGAATGTGGGAGGAAACCGGAGTACCCGGAAAAACCCAATTTTTTGGAATGCGGGAGGAAACCGGAGTACCCGGAGAAAACCCAGTTTTTGGAATGTGGAAGGAAACCGGAGTACCCGGAGAAAACCCAGTTTTTGGAATGTTTGTAGGAAAACGGAGTACCCGGAGAAAACCCATTTTTTGGAATGTGGGAGGAAACTGGAGTACCCGGAGAAAACCCAGCTTTTGGAATGTGGGAGGAAACCGGAGTACCCGGAGAAAACCCACTTTTGGAATGTGGGAGGAAACCGGAGTACCCGGAAAAAACCCATTTTTTGGAATATGGGAGGAAACCGGAGTACCTGGAGAAAACCCAGTTTTTGGAATGTGAGAGGAAACCAGAGTACCCGGAAAAAACCCATTTTTTGGAATGCGGGAGGAAACCGGAGTACCCGGAGAAAACCCAGTTTTTGGAATGTTTGTAGGAAAACGGAGTACCCGGAGAAAACCCAGTTTCTGGAATGTGGAAGGAAACCGGGGTACCCGTAGAAAACCCACACATGCACAGCGAGAACATGCAAACTCCACACAGAGATAACCGAGGGTGGAATTGAACCCTGGTCTCCTAGCCGTCAGGTCTGCGCGCTAACCACTCATCCAACGTGCAGCCTCGTATTATGTTTAATTTTATGAAATATGAAGGGTATATATATTTTTCCCCAAGAGTAATATGCCTTTCCAATGTTCTGCCTTAGAAATGACATGCATATATATTGCTGTTTTTTTTGGTTTCATGCAAATGTGCAGGCCATCATTTGTTGTTTTCCTCCAATAAAAAAACAAGCAGCAGGTGAATTATTCAGAGGAACCAGCAATGTGGGCTCCAGATGTGTCCGTCACTCCCTGCCATCATGTCCTCTCACTCTTGCTTTGTATTGGTTCTCCCTCTCCCGTTCCCTCGCCTCCTTCCTCCTTTTGAACCGTCGTCTCTCATGTGTCTCGCTTTGATTGATGTCTCGTCTGAAGCCAGATTCAGCGATGCTGGTATGCGCTGTAAAACTCTGATTAGATTAACCGTCCTCTTTTGAAGAGAAGGAAGATTTATGCATTTGCATCATTAAGGAGAAAGCATTTAAACAATAACTGGTGGGAGGTGAAATGAATGGCAGGCACGGCTCAGTTACGGCCTCCGTTATTGATTGACTTGCGATTGGCCGAGGGCTTGGCAGAGGGTCCGCCATGTGGAGACGGGCAGTGGCAATCACTGTCAGTCATTCCGGGGGAGATTGAGGAGATTTGCAGAACAAAGAATTATGTTTTATGAAAGGGCAGATACACACGGCCGGGATATTAGGGATCCCTGAACAAGCTCAGGACATTTTATACGTAACAGCTAGCCAGAGACAGCAAAGGATTCTGGATTACCAGTTTTTGTGCCCCCCCCCCCACTACAAACAATATGTTAGTGATTTTTAGTGAAAAGTGCCAGCATTCCTCATACTTGTGTATTTTATTTCTTCTTATATCTTATTTCATTCATTCATTCATGCCGGAGCCTATCCCAGCTGTCTTCGGCCGAGAGAGGCGGGTACACCCTGGACTGGTGGCCAGCCAGCCAATCACAGGGCACATATAGACAAACAACCATTCACACTCACATTCATACCTATGGACAATTTGGAGTCGCTAATTAACCTAGCATGTTTTTGGAATGTGGGAGGAAACCGGAGTACCTGGAGAAAACCCACTTTTTGGAATGTGGGAGGAAACTGGAGTACCCGGAGAAAACCCAGTTTTTGGAATGTGGAAGGAAACCGGAGTACCCAGAGAAAATCCAGTTTTTGGAATGTGGGAGGAAACCGGAGTACCTGGAGAAATTCCAGTTTTTGGAATGTGGGAGGAAACCGGAGTACTCAGAGAAAACCCAGTTTTTGGAATGTGGGAGGAAACCGGAGTACCTGGAGAAATTCCAGTTTTTGGAATGTGGGAGGAAACCGGAGTACCCGGAGAAAACCCACTTTTTGGAATGTGGGAGGAAACCGAAGTACCCGGAGAAAATCCAGTTTTTGGAATGTGGGAGGAAACCGGAGTACCTGGAGAAAATCCAGTTTTTGGAATGTGGGAGGAAACCGGAGTACTCAGAGAAAACCCAGTTTTTGGAATGTGGGAGGAAACCGGAGTACCCGGAGAAAACCCACTTTTTGGAATGTGGGAGGAAACCGAAGTACCCGGAGAAAACCCAGTTTTTGGAATGTGGGAGGAAACCGAAGTACCTGGAGAAAATCCAGTTTTTGGAATGTGGGAGGAAACCGAAGTACCCGGAGAAAACCCAGTTTTTGGAATGTGGGAGGAAACCGGAGTACTCAGAGAAAACCCACTTTTTGGAATGTGGGAGGAAACTGGAGTACCCGGAGAAAACCCAGTTTTTGGAATGTGGGAGGAAACCGGAGTACCTGGAGAAAATCCAGTTTTTGGAATGTGGGAGGAAACCGGAGTACCTGGAGAAAATCCAGTTTTTGGAATGTGGGAGGAAACCGGAGTACCTGGAGAAAATCCAGTTTTTGGAATGTGGGAGGAAACCGGAGTACCCGGAGAAAATCCAGTTTTTGGAATGTGGGAGGAAACCGGAGTACCCGGAGAAAACCCACACATGCACGGGGAGAACATGCAAACTCCACACAAAAATGACCGAGGGTGGAATTGAACCCTGGTCTCCTAGCTGTGAGATCTGCACGCTAACCACTTGTCCACCGTGCAGCCTATTTTATTTCTTCCTATATCTTATTTCATTCTTTTATTAATTTTGTAACGTTTATCCTCACGAGTGTCACGGGGGTGCTGGAGCCTATCCCAGCTGTCTTCGGGCAAGATAGGCGCGGTACACCCTGGACTGGTGGCCAGCCAATCACAGGGCACATATAGACAAACAACCATTCACATTCACATTCATAGTTATGGACAATTTGGAGTCGGCAATTAACCTAGCATGTTTTGTACCTGGAGAAAACCCACACATGCACGGGGAGAACATGCAAACTCCACACAGAGATGCCCGAGGGTGGAATTGAACTTGGATCTCCTAGCTGTGAGGCCTGCGCGCTAATGACCCATGACCCTCGTGAGGATAAGCATCAGAAAATAAATGAATGAAAGTTATGCAGTACATTAATAATATGCATACCATACTGTGTCGTCTTATATTCGGGTGAATACAGCAAATACCCCCACAGTAAATCATAACTACGGTAATTCAAATAAGTTTAAAAGATGGATCTTTAACAATAACTATTCTTTCACGAAGATGACCCTTTTCCCTTCCTGTTGTTGTTGTTGTTGTTGCTGCAGAGTTCAAACTGAGAAATTAAACATGGAGTCACTCGTGTGTGAGAGAAGGTTTTAAGCCGGCGGTGTGTGTGTGTGTGTGCGTGTGTGTATGTGTGTGTGTGTATGTCTCAGGCAACCAAGCAGAGCCATGGTGGTCAACTGTTGGTCGGGGATCACGAGGCCGAGAGAAGATAAAGCAGCAACTCAATTCCAAGACGGCGTTGGGTCCCGAGCCAAACGACAGTTTCCAGGAGGTTTTTAAGCCTCTTACAGGACCGTCTTCCCTCTCTTGCCTATTTGAGCCCCCCCCCCACACACACACACTTTCGTCCAGCACGTCTTTTAGTGGAAACGGTGTCCACAGCGAACGCGGACGGCGTTGGAACAAGCCAAGCATGTTGGAGATAGTGGACACAGACGATGAAATTGCAGAAAATCAATCAGAAAAACAAAGTTACCAAAACAAAAATGGATGTCCAAGAAAAACAATCATAAGTAAGTGAAAAATAGGACTTGGTAGTGGACTCTTTTTATCTTCATTTTCATAAAGCTGCAACTTGTCTTGGGCGAAACAATAAACAGGAATAAATACATATTGACAGGGCACATATAGACAAACAACCATTCACACTCACATTCATACCTATGGACAATTTGGAGTGGCTAATTAACCTAGCATGTTTTTGGAATGTGGGAGGAAACCGGAGTACCCGGAAAAAACCCACGCATGCACGGGGAGAACATGCAAACTCCATACAGAGCTAGCCGAGGATGGAATCGAACTCGGGTCTCCTAGCTGTGAAGCCTGTGTGCTAACCACCCGGGCTCTGTGCAGCCCTGGTTCAGTATATTTTTCATCAAAATAGTAGTCATGCCAAAATGTTGTGTTGCTGCTGGATGTTCACAGTATCCGAGTGATACTGTTGTGGGGGTGCTGGAGCCTATCCCAGCTGTCTTCGGGCGTAAGAGAGCAAGGTACACCCTGGACTGGTGGCCAGCCAGCCAATCACAGGGCACATATAGACAAACAACCATTCACACTCACATTCATACCTATGGACAATTTGGAGTCGCTAATTAACCTAGCATGTTTTTGGAATAGAACATGCAAACTCCATACAAAAATGGCAGAGGGTGGAATTGAACTCGGTGCTCCTAGCTGTGAGGCCTGTGCGTTAACCACTTATACTATTCATCCGTCCATCCATCCATTTTCCTCCTCTTATCCGAGTCTGGGAGTAGTCTCAGTAGGGAAGTCCAGACTTCCCGGTCCCCGGCCACCTCTTCCAGCTGCACCGGGAGGACACCCAGAAAACCTATTTTTGACCTTCTAAATACAGTTTTTAACATTAGAGCTCTCTAGAAATGCAATAACACCCCTATAGTCACCTTTAGACATAGACATTTTTGGAATGTGGGAGAAAACCGGAGTACCCGGAGAAAACCCACGCATGCACGGGGAGAACATGCAAACTCCACGCAGAGTGTGGAATTGAACTCGGGTCTCGGGCCGCTAACCACTCGACCACTGTGCAGCCCACTGCTATACTTGTTAGCAATTTTATTTCTAATGTGGCAGCAAAACAGAGCAGTTGAGCACAAACGGATTAGCATGCTAGCTATTTTCACTGCTATTTTTGCCAAAGGTCACAAAAGTACTCCTTTTTCGTAACTTTTCTCGTACATTTACCACTTTATGATATAATATTCATAAGAATACAACTCATACGTAAGTAGAAATAATGAAGACAGCTGGTTGCAGTTGTGAAATATTCAAATAAAAGGAGAGACGGTGAATGAGTTCGATATCCTGACTGCATCATGTGTGTGTTTAACACCTCCACTTTTAACACATCCGTTCCAAAAACAACGTAAAAAGAGATTTGGAAGCGGATGAATTGTATTACTGAGAAAGCTACAAAGGAGCGTTTGACCGACGCTGCTGATGGACAGTTTTCAAAAATGTTCGATCTCCACTGTGGCACACAGATACAGTGTAGTTGTGAAGAAATGTTCAGGCTTAAAAATCCTCCTTTGGATCCTCATTGAGAAATTATTGTTTTTCTTGGATTAAACTGTTTTTATTTTCAGTATAAATGTCGACATGTGACCTTTTGTCAAGTCATTTACTTTGTAAAAAATTATTATTTTTTATATTTATATTTTTTTATTTTATTCTAATGTATGGACAGTGGTTAGGAGACCCGAGTTCGATTCCACCCTCCATCGGTCTTCCGAGATCAGTCACGAAAAAGTAGAAAGTAGAATCACAAGACGAAGACATTGCACACGGAAAAACGAGACAAGAGTTTAGCAATCATTTTAAAAAACATAACACAAATATTACTTCCCGCAAGTTATGCTGGGTAGTTTCCACCATCGGATATCAAGAGTATGTTAACTGGAGTGGTTAGCATTCAGACCTCGCAACTAGGAGTTCAATTCCACCGTCTCTGTGTGGAGTTTGCATGTTCTCCCCGTGCATGCGTGGGTTTTCTCCGGATATTCCGGAAATTCCCCCCACATTCCAAAAACATGCTAGGTTAATTAGCGACTCCAAATTGTCCATAAGTATGAATGTGAGTGTGAATGGTATAGTATAAAATAGTAGTTATGCCAAAATGTTGTGTTGCTGCTGGATGTTCACAGTATTTAAGTGATACTGTCATGGGGGTGCTAGAGCCTATCCCAGTTGTCTTTACGCGAGAGAGGCGGGGTACACCCTGGACTGGTCGCCAGCCTATCACAGGGAACATATAGACAAACAACCATTCACACTCACATTCATACCTATGGACAATTTGGAGTCGCTAATTAACCTAGCATGTTTTTAGAATGTGGGAGGAAACCGGAGTACCCGGAGAAAACCCACACATGCACAGGGAGAACATGCAAACTCCACACAGAGACGGCAAAGGGTGGGGAAAGACAAATAAGAAGCCAAAAAGTTACCACTTCCACACAAAATAGGAGGAGAACTCATTCATTCATTCATTTTCTACCGCTTATCCTCACGTGGGTTGCGGGGGTGCTGGAGCCTATCCCAGCTGTCTTCGGGGACGAGAGGCGGGGTACACCCTAGACTGGTGGCCAGCCAATCACAGGGCACATATAGACAAACAACCATTCACACTCACATTCATACCTATGGACAATTTGCATAACATAATAAAGAGAAAATAGCCTGCAATGTGGGGCATCATGACCAACCAGCATATCCTTGTTCCCGCGCAGGCATGCTAGGAGGCCCCGGCGGATGGTTACATGGTTGGTTTGACATTTGATGTCGCCACCTGTTCAGGCAGCCAAGTGTTGCGTCAAATGAGGCCGTGAGTGAGCTGAGCGGCGGGAATGAGCAGCATTTGACTGAAGCACCCTTCACGCTACAACCGCAGCGCAGGTGAGAGGCACTCAGACGCACTCGTGTAGACACTCGTGGCCGATGTGCTTATACTGTAAATCGTGATTGCCTGTGCTTGGATTTTTTTTTTTGTAATTGATGGAAATATCTTGTACTCCATCATGCGGTCTGTAATATGATGGCGCTGATTATTTAGGTTATGATGCAAAATGAACAATGGCCGACGAGCTTGACGCCTTTCCAGTGTCACTTCGTCGTGTCAAAGACTCAGAAGATCAAGCAGTAATTACCAATTGAATCAAAACAGACCATTTTCGCAGGAAATACAGCTAGAATAGGTGCAGATTCTGGAAGATCTAGAAAGCTTTTTATGCTTGAAAATAAAAGAATTTAGAAGTATTCATTATTTACAAATCAAAATGTATCATAAAACCGGTTTATCACCTCCAAATACTGTTTTTAACCTTTTTAGAGCCCTCTAGACAAGGGATAACACCCCTATATTATCTTTAAAATAAACCATTGAAGACATAAATACGACTAAGGCACATGAGTGTTGCTAGTGGAGCCGAGTGAATGTGTCTTTTGAATGCATCATATTTTTATTTCTGTTAATTTAGCCATTAACCAATTAGTTTTAGCCATTAATTGTAGCCATTAACCAATTAAATCAGCTAGAATAGGTGCAGATTCTGGAAGATCTAGAAAGCTTTTTATGCTTGAAAAGAAAAGAATTTAGAAGTATTCATTATTTAGAAATCAAAATGTATCATAAAACCGGTTTATGACCTCCAAAATACTGTTTTTAACTGTTTTAGAGCCCTCTAGACAAGGGATAACACCCCTATATTATCTTTAAAATAAACCATTGAAGACATAAATACGACTAAGGCACATGAGTGTTGCTAGTGGAGCTGAGTGCATGTGTCTTTTGAATGCATCATATTTTTATTTTAGTTAATTTAGCCATTAACCAATTAGTTTTAGCCATTAATTGTAGCCATTAACCAATTAAATCAGCTAGAATAGGTGCAGATTCTGGAAGATCTAGAAAGCTTTTTATGCTTGAAAAGAAAATAATTTAGACGTATTCATTATTTAGAAATCAAAATGTATCATAAAACCGGTTAATGACCTCCAAAATACTGTTTTTAACTGTTTTAGAGCCCTCTAGACAAGGGATAACACCCCTATATTATCTTCAAAATAAACCATTGAAGACATAAATACGACTAAGGCACATGAGTGTTGCTAGTGGAGCTGAGTGAATGTGTCTTTTGAATGCATCATATTTTTATTTCAGTTAATTTAGCCATTAACCAATTAGTTTTAGCCATTAATTGTAGCCATTAACCAATTAAATCAGCTAGAATAGGTGCAGATTCTGGAAGATCTAGAAAGCTTTTTATGCTTGAAAAGAAAATAATTTAGACGTATTCATTATTTAGAAATCAAAATGTATCATAAAACCGGTTAATGACCTCCAAAATACTGTTTTTAACTGTTTTAGAGCCCTCTAGACAAGGGATAACACCCCTATATTATCTTCAAAATAAACCATTGAAGACATAAATACGACTAAGGCACATGAGTGTTGCTAGTGGAGCTGAGTGAATGTGTCTTTTGAATGCATCATATTTTTATTTTAGTTAATTTAGCCATTAACCAATTAGTTTTAGCCATTAATTGTTGCCATTAACCAATTAAATCAGCTAGAATAGGTGCAGATTCTGGAAGATCTAGAAAGCTTTTTATGCTTGAAAAGAAAATAATTTAGACGTATTCATTATTTAGAAATCAAAATGTATCATAAAACCGGTTAATGACCTCCAAAATACTGTTTTTAACTGTTTTAGAGCCCTCTAGACAAGGGATAACACCCCTATATTATCTTTAAAATAAACCATTAAAGACATAAATATGACTTAGGCACATGAGTGTTGCTAGTGGAGCCGAGTGAATGCGTCTTTTGAATGCATCATATTTTTATTTCAGTTAATTTAGCCATTAACCAATTAGTTTTAGCCATTAATTGTTGCCATTAACCAATTAAATCAGCTAGAATAGGTGCAGATTCTGGAAGATCTAGAAAGCTTTTTATGCTTGAAAATAAAAGAATTTAGAAGTATTCATTATTTAGAAATCAAAATGTATCATAAAACCGGTTAATGACCTCCAAAATACTGTTTTTAACTGTTTTAGAGCCCTCTAGACAAGGGATAACACCCCTATATTATCTTCAAAATAAACCATTGAAGACATAAATACGACTAAGGCACATGAGTGTTGCTAGTGGAGCCGAGTGAATGTGTCTTTTGAATGCATCATATTTTTATTTCAGTTAATTTAGCCATTAACCAATTAGTTTTAGCCATTAATTGTAGCCATTAACCAATTAAATCAGCTAGAATAGGTGCAGATTCTGGAAGATCTAGAAAGCTTTTTATGCTTGAAAAGAAAATAATTTAGACGTATTCATTATTTAGAAATCAAAATGTATCATAAAACCGGTTAATGACCTCCAAAATACTGTTTTTAACTGTTTTAGAGCCCTCTAGACAAGGGATAACACCCCTATATTATCTTCAAAATAAACCATTGAAGACATAAATACGACTTAGGCACATGAGTGTTGCTAGTGGAGCCGAGTGAATGTGTCTTTTGAATGCATCATATTTTTATTTCAGTTAATTTAGCCATTAACCAATTAGTTTTAGCCATTAATTGTAGCCATTAACCAATTAAATCAGCTAGAATAGGTGCAGATTCTGGAAGATCTAGAAAGCTTTTTATGCTTGAAAAGAAAAGAATTTAGAAGTATTCATTATTTACAAATCAAAATGTATCATAAAACCGGTTTATGACCTCCAAAATACTGTTTTTAACTGTTTTAGAGCCCTCTAGACAAGGGATAACACCCCTATGTTATCTTTACAATAATCTTATCTTTAAAATAAACCATTGAAGACATAAATATGACTTAGGCACATGAGTGTTGCTAGTGGAGCTGAGTGAATGCGTCTTTTGAATGCATCATATTTTTATTTTGGTTAATTTAGCCATTAACCAATTAATTTTAGCCATTAATTTTAGCCATTAACCAATTAAATCAAAACAGACCATTTTTGCAGGAAGCATGGAATCTACAGAAATACAGCTAGAATAGGTGCAGATTCTGGAAGATCTAGAAAGCTTTCTGTATGTAGCTGCTATATAGGAGTCCACAACTCCTCCAAAATATTGTTTTTATTTTGTTTTTATTTTCTGTTTTTATAAGAAAATTAGAAATCCCTGGAAACACATTCCCTGTCATACCTTGACTACCTACTCTACGTCAATAAGGAAGATGAGCCCAGAATTATGGGCATGCACAACAAACAAAGCAAAAAGTGAGGGAGAGAACAATGCACCTGTTGTGTGCTTGCCTCTAGTTATTTCTAATTGTTGCGCAACTTTAATTGTGCTATGTGAGTGTGTGTCAGGAATGCCTTGTATAAAAAGCTATTGGACTCAAAATGCACTGAGCAAATATACTGAATCTAAAAGTGAAACAGTACATTATTTTATGAAAAGTGGCTATTTTTACTGCATCAAAATCCTATTTCACCACAAACCTGCGGTTCCCGAAACACTCAATCAGGAGCATAGGGATTAATGTACTGTATACTGTAAAAAAGGTCAAACCAGTTTCCTTCACTCATTAGTTATGGAAAATCAATAAAAGTTGCTGACCCGCATGCCTTGCGGTGCCAGACGAGCTTGTCAATTCTTTGTTCACGTACCACTCTATTAATTTAAGTGTGAGCGCTGCTTTTTTTCCTGCAGGCTTCATCATTTTCCACTTGTAAATGACATTTATGTCCACAGCTAAGTCGTGAACTGCCTTTTTGTTTATTCTCTGTGTTTACTTTGGTTTATTGAAACATATACAGTAAGCGTACAAAACACATGTACATGACATTATAGTAATCCCTTGTTCATCACGGTCAATCGGGTCCAGACTCGAACATAAGTGAATTTAGAAGTATTCGTTATTTAGAAATCAAAATGTATCATAAAACCGGTTTACAACCTCCAAAATACTGTTTTTAAAACATTTTTAGAGCCCTCTAGACAAGGCATAACACCCCTATATTATCTTTACAATAATCTTATCTTTAAAATAAACCACTGAAGATATAAATACGACTTAGGCAAATGTGTGTTGCTAGTGGAGCTGAGTGAATGCGTCTTTTGAATGCATCATATTTTTTATTTTAGTTGATTTAGCCATTAACCAATTAATTTTAACCATTAATTTTAGCCATTAACCAATTAAATCAAAACAGACCATTTTCGCAGGAAGCACGAAATCCAGAGAAATACAGCTAGTAGAATAGGTGCAGATTCTGGAAGATCTAAAAAGCTTTTTATGCATAATTTAGGCATAAAATACATAAAACTAAATGAAAAAATCAATAATAGACAATATCCACGCATGAAACAGCATGTAGTAGCTAGTAATATATTTTAGAAAAATAATGACAGAGTGACACGGAAATATTTGTCTCACATATTTGTCTGCAGCGTTTTTCTGTCCTTGTTAGACCCAGTTTGTGCTGCTCTTTGAAGGCATTAGTTAACAGCATGGTAAGAGATTTTAGTAATATTTGTAGTATGTAGCGGTGAGGGATAAAAATACTAGGTAGGACTGGTTTCGTGGGCTAGCTGACTAGCCCGACGCCTTTCCAGTGTACTTGGTCGTGTCGAAGACTCAGAAAATCAAGCAGTAAGTACCAATTAAATCAAAACAGACCATTTTCGCAGGAAGCACGGAATCCAGAGAAATACAGCTAGTAGAATAGGTGCAGATTCTGGAAGATCTAGAAAGCTTTTTATGCATAATTTAAGCATAAAATACATAAAACTCAATTTTAAAATCAATAATAGACAATATCCACCCATGAAACAGTATGTAGTAGCTGGTAATATATTTTAGAAAAATAGTGACAGTGACGAGGAAATATTTGTAGTATGTAGCGGTGAGGGATTAATTGCAAAACCACAACTCATAAACTTTCTTTGAGGTTGGTAGGTCAGGTCCGCATTTGCATCATTTTCCCATAGCATATGTTTCATGTTGTTTGTGTGTTTTTGGATGTTGCTATGCTATGCACCAAAACAAAGCTAATTGGAGACTGAAGTCAGCTGTGATCGTCTCCAGTTTGCACGATACCCTAATGAGGCCAAGTGGTAAAGAAAATTGATGGCCTGACTGTAATATCCAATGTCTGCTAGATTCATGTGCATTTTGTGATGCATAAATAACAACACTATTTATTACATGGGAGTGTCCTGCTAAGAGCATTCATTCGTAAACATACTCGGGTACCACAGCTTGATCCCTACCTTGCCTGCATAAGGCAATCAGAGTCGCAATTTATGGGCCCTTGGTTCTCTTTCTGGCTCCGAGCGATCCCATTAAATCCAGAAAGCCAAGGGTCAAGAGGCCGAGCAATGTCTCCCAGGCTTACACCACCGTGTGGACGTTCCTCCAAAACCTACACCTCCTTTAGCTGATTAAAAATGACACTGATTCTGTTCATTATGTGAGGCTTTGATTACAAACTGCAAGGATGCGCATTTGGAAGTGAACCCTGGAAAACGTCCTGGATGGGTCAATATGCTCAGTGTCACAGGAAGTACAGTAAAACTGCACTTTTGTGACGTCACAGAAGGACTCCATAGCACTCTCCCCTTCCCCAAGCTATACTTCGGTTTTTACGTTGTCAGCAAGGGAAAGCTACATTTGTTTAAAAATACAGTAAAGTCTCGTTATATCGATATTCTTGGGAGTCGGAAAAAATACCGATATAACCGGACTATCCATATATCCGATCCTGAATTTGCTTGAAATCCTTAAGCAAAGATTGATTTAAGCTGCTTTTGTATCGATATAAGCAGACCAAATTGGCTGGCGGGAGATGAAAAGGGCATCCTAGTAATTATGATAATCCTAGTAGGATTATCATAATAACCGTGTATCGTACTAACGGAGCTAATTATATCATAAAAGACTAGAAATTTGCCGGGAAATGAAAATAGTATCGTAATAAGTAGTAATTCATTTTAACCGATATCGATATAACGAGACTTTACTGTACTGGGTAGGACTGGTTTTGCGGGCTAGCCAACTAGCCTGATGCCTTTCCAATGTTACTTGGTCGTGTCGAAGACTCAGAAGATCAAGCAGTAAGTACCAATTAAATCAAAACAGACCATTTTCGCGGGAAGCACGGAATCCAGAGAAATACAGCTAGTAGAATAGGTGCAGATTCTGGAAGATCTAGAAAGCTTTTTATGCTTGAAAATGCTTAATTTAAGCAAAAAATACATAAAACAAAATTTCAAAATCAATAATAGACAATATTCACCCATGAAACAGCATGTAGTAGCTAGTAATATATTTCAGAAAAATAGCAATATTTGTAGTATTTAGCAGTGAGGGATTAATTGCAAAACCACAACTGAACTATAAATGTACTTAAAATGTTGTGTTCTCGTGTTAAACAAAAACAGACAATTTTCGCAGGAAGCACAGAATCCAGAGAAATACAGCTAGTGGAATAGGTGCAGATTCTGGAAGATCTAGAAAGCTTTTTATGCTCGAAAATACTCAATTTAGGCAAAAAAAAAAATACATAAAACTAAATTTAAAAATCAATAATCGAATAGTCTAAGACTCAGAAGCTCAAGCAGTAATTACCAATTAAATGAAAAAAAACCAGACCATTTTCGCGGGAAGCACGGAATCCAGAGAAATACAGCGGGAATAGGTGCAGATTCTGGAAAATCTGGAAAGCCTTCTGTATGTAGCTGCTATATAGGAGTCCACAACTCCATACAAACTATAATTAACTATAATTAGGCAGCTTATGGTCTCCAGAAAAGCAATAATTTAGAGTATTACCAATTTTTTTCCCACTAATATGTAAGAAATTATACTATTTGCGGAATTCCCTGATAGGTAACTTGTAGGTATTATGTGGGCCGTTTATAAAAAACAAAAATCCTCTCAATCATTAAAAGGGTGCAGGAACTGATTTAAAAATAATAAATCAACAGAGGGCGCTCCTGGTGTAGGAGATTAAACAAAGAGGGTTAATATCAATGGGTGTGTGTAAACACCCTCATAAGTCACTTGAGTAATGAAGCTGTAGTGAGTCAGCCTTTTTCCTGTATTGTGTGTGTTTGTGTGTTTGTGTGTGATCTAAATGCCTACGATAAAAGTGTAGGCAGGCTTTTGTGTTGCATAAAAAAAAATAACAGTCATCATCAAATGACCTCACACATTCATTATTTGAGAACTGCTGTCTAATTTATAAACACAATACAATTTGATGTCGTGGACAAGCAGTCATAAAGTCATAAAACTCTGTATATTCATATGGAATGAAGTTTGAGATTGCATGTAATAAACACAAATTACGGAGTTTCTTTAGAAATAGTTCTACTAATAGTCTTTCAACGAAAAGCAAAAAAAACAAACAAAAAAAAGAAGACTATTTGCACTGTGAGGCACTCTATACGTGGAAATGCAACTATTAAAGCTTAATGATACAGCACCATTAGCAATCTATCAGCCTGTGAAACAAATATACAAAACATATTCCAGCAGAAGCCATTAGTCAACTCCGGAATGGCTTCTTTTATTTATGAATTCACTGATGAAATAGTACACTATCCAGCCGAAAGTACAACTACTTGTGTTACTCCATTGAGACTGAACTAGACGTTATAGATGGACCTCTAGAGTGGGCGTCTTTGTCTTAAACTACACACTCTCACATATTTGTCTTCTTGCATAGTTGTGCAGCGTTTTTCTGTCCTTGTTAAACCCAGTTTGTGCTGCTCTAAAAAAATGCGGCGTAAGCACGACTTTTTCAATGGCATTTTTTAAATTGTTTTCGTGTCTCCAGGCTACAGTTTTTAATATACACTACTGCTCAAAAGTTTGGGATCACTTGGCTTTTTCTCGGCAGTCCTGCTATGAAGTCCAGCATCCTGAAGTGGCCGCTTCACTGTTGATACTGACACTGGTGTTTGACGGCTACTATTTAGTGCAGCTGCCAGGTGACCACCTGTCTTAAACTACACACTCTCACATATTTGTCTGCAGCGTTTTTCTGTCCTTGTTAGACCCAGTTTGTGCTGCTCTTTGAAGGCATTAGTTAACAGCATGGTAAGAGATTTTAATTTTAGTTTAGATTTTTAGATGGCTTTTCTAATCATCTATTAGCCTTATAAAATGATGAACTTGGATTAGCAGCCATACCAGGAAATCATTTGATTAATTTTAATTGTTTGTGAAATGGAAAAAAAAGTGAAATGCATGAAAATGTGTTTTTCTTTGGTAAACAAAGAAATTTGCAAGTGATCCCAAACTTTTGAGTGGCAGTGTATGGTAATTGATTCATGGTTTTGGATTTTAAAACCTATCCTTAGTCATCCATCATCAGCACAGTTGTGCAGCGTTTTTCTGTCCTTGTTAGACCCAGTTTGTGCTGCTCTCTGAAAGGAGTAGTTAACAGCATGGTAAGAGATTTTAGTTACAATTTTTAGATGGCTTTTCTCCGGGTACTCCGGTTTCCTCCCACATTCCAAAAACATGCTATGTTAATTAGCCACTCCAAATTGTCCATAGGTATGAATGTGAGTGTGAATGGTTGTTTGTCTATATATTTCTCCTGTGATTGGCTGGGATAGGCTCCAGCACCCCCGCGACCCTCGTGAGGATAAGTGGTAGAAAATGCATGAATGCTTCTTAATGTCGTTTAGCACCACAAAAGCAATAAAACCAGTCTTGAAAAACCAGCGTGCCTCTACCTTGGATCGAACTGCTTGGATCTTGGACAGATGAGAGCTGTCCTATCTAGTCTTTAAGCATGAACTGATAAAGCCCGCTCTGATGAGAGGCAAAATATTTTCTTCGACAACCTTTCCAGTTGTGATTACTTCAATGATTTGCATTATTATAGGTGACCCTGTGAAACCAACCCTAACTGTGATGTGGGGCCCACAGTGAAAACCAGTTTGACGCCTCCTTTTTAAAAAATTCCGATGGAGTCAAGTTTTGTCCTTGAAAAGATTCATTCAATTTCCATGATTTCCTATGGGGGGGAAAAAAAATCCCAAAACCAATCAGAGGTCAACCAGAGGCCCTGTGTGTGTGTTTGACTTTAAAGGATCCACTGAAAAGGATTTCTGCACTTGAGTCTAATCGCCTCTACCGCTCACTTTTTAACTTTACTTCCGATTTTTGAGGTACATTATGTCGTAAAATTGAGTTTGCACTTTTTTATTACACTACTGCATATAAAATTAAAGGACAATAATATAGAAGTGAAACTTTAGAGTAGTACTTTACAGTCCAATAACATGAAAAGCAATACTTTTTAATGGAAAATGCAACTGCTGGAAAAGTGGAATCATCATGTACAGGTATTTGTTTGCCATTTATTGTTTAATCAGATGACTGATCAAGACAAAGCGCTTCAGATACCCACATCCAGCACGCCAACCACGAGAATCTGACTCGCAGCTTGTGTGGGCAGGTGGATGAGTTCGGCATCCTGTTTATCTCACTATACATTCAATTACAGTCGCCCACAAATTACTTGAAGAATCTGAGCCAGCGTGAGCCGCCTGCCCACCTCCACATTGCAAGCCTCCTCCTCTGTTCGAATAAAATGTACATAGAATGAATATAATGGTAGTTATCACCCTTATATCCATTTGCTTAGACAATAGAAAGTGTTTGAAAGTGATCAGAGACCCCCCAGTGACCCCCAGATCCTGGAGGTGCCTGGATGCGCCAACGGCAACCCTGCAGATGCTCTTGTTAATCCTGCAAAAATGTGTCAAGATAAGACCTCAAAACATTAAAAGTAATTACTCTCACATACACACACACGCATAGACAGCTCGTGCAATTGCCTTGTCCCCCCACCCCCTTTAGAGTTGCACGACCATGTAGTACAGACCCCCAAAAAGAGAATAAAAACATTAAAAGTAATTACTCTCACATATACGTACACACATAGACAAACAAATACAGCTCATGCAACTGACCCCCCCTCCTTAGAGTTGCACGACCATGTAGTAGGGACCCCCGAAAAGAGAATAAAAACATTAAAAGTAATTACTCTCACATATACGTACACACATAGACAAACAAATACAGCTCGTGCAACTGACCCCTTAAGAGTTGTACGACCATGTAGTAGGGACCCCCAAAAAGAGAATAAAAAGAGAGGCAATGTTCCTGTGACCCTGATCAAAGACCCCCAGGGACCCCCAGGGACCCCCAGGGACCCCCAGGGACCCCCAGGTCCTGGAGGTGCCTGGATGCGCCAACAGCAACCCTGCAGATGCTCTTGTTAATCCTGCAAGAATGTGTCAAGATAAGAACTCATAAAACAATAAAAGTAATTACTCTCACATATACGCACACACATAGACAAACAAATACAGCTCATGCAACTGCCTTCTCCCCCCCCTTAGAGTTGCACCACCATGTAGTAGGAACCCCCGAAAAGAGAATAAAAACATTAAAAGTAATTACTCTCACATATAAGCACACACATAGACAAACAAATACAGCTCGTGCAACTGACCAGGGGGGGTGGGGGGGCCCTTAGAGTTGCACCACCATGTAGTAGGGACCCCTGAAAGAGAATAAAAAGAGAGGAGTGTGAACTGCATATTCAGAGTGGAACGGCATGTTATTGGGTATGTGGTTTCACTCTCTTTGCTGCGAGTAACTTTGAATATTGTTTTCTGTCTCTTCTGTATTTAAGTGTTTTTACAAGTGTCACAGGATTTTGAACCTGACACGCTCCCATTCGGTGTTTTGGCATCTCAGATATCCAGTACTGTACTGGCATTTGCATTTGTTTCTCCTTTGATATTCTAACGTCATGTATTTTCCATAACCTAGCATGTACGACTTTAAACACTCACTGCTGACGTGTGGATAAATACCCCGCTAACATGTGTTGTTCTCCCAAAGCACTCACAATTCCCCCAACTGTACGCATGATTTACACAACCCCGTAAGTGCACCGATGCATTCAGCTTGGATTAAAACAATGCACAGATTCCCAAGTGAAAATTACACACACGCCCACGCCGCTCATGCGCATAGGAAAATGTGCTTGTCATACTCACACATCTCCCTTCGCCGTGCACGGGGTGGATCTCAGCGTGTGTTCTTCTCTCCATCCTTCATGCTCCTTCTGTCTCTCTCCAGGGTACCCATAATAGCGACCGATGTAGCCAGCAATTTATATGGCTGAAAGCGGCGTATAAAAAAATACAGATCATATCCTGCAACGGGGATTTCCATGAGTGGAGGAACTGTTGACTGTGGAGAAGCTGAAGAGATGGATGAAGGTTGATGGTTTGAGGTTTTAAAACTGGAACCCTTTGAGGAGGTAAAGGTTGCAGTTACAGTATAGTAGTGTAGTTTACACACGATGAAACCTCATTGGGAACTTGTAAACAACGGATGCTACTGAGAATACCATGGCTCAGTTTTATCAGAACCTTACTGCAACCAGGAAGTGAAAAGGCTTGCCGTCGTGTAGCGTTTCAAGAAATTACACATTGAAGGGAATTTGACTGTCGGTTACTAAAGAAAAGGAAAAAAACTAATGCAAAATGAGCTAATGTTAGAATAAAATGAATAATAATAAATATAATGTTAGTTATCACCCTGATATCCATTTGCTTAGACAATTGAAAGTGTTTGAATGTGCAATGTTCCCGTGGTCCCCAGGTCCTGGAGGTGCCTGGATGCGCCAACAGCAACCCTACAGATGCTCGTGTTAATCCTGCAAGAATGTGCCAAGATAAGAACTCATAAAACAATAAAAGTAATTACTCTCACATATACATACACACATAGACAAACAAATACAGCTTGTGCAACTGCCTTCTCCCCCCCTTAGAGTTGCACGACCATGTAGTAGGGACCCCCGAAAGAGAATAAAAAGAGAGGAATGTGAACTGGTTGGGTATGTGGTTTCACTCTCCTCGCTGCGAGTAACTTTGAATATTGTTGTCTTTCTCTTCTGATGTACCATGTCTATAAAGCCCAAGAACACAACATTAGCCACATTTACATGAGGAGTATGACTTTTCCGAATGACTTTTCCGAAAACAGTGATATCCATGGAAAGGAATATTCCAATCTCTTGTCTACATGCGCCGCTATAATCAACCAGAATAGTCAATGGGGCATGCCCATTAAAACGTAAACATCAACATCACATGATACCGACTTCCTCGAGTTTTTCTTTCACTTGTTTGGAATAACTCTGTATTCCAGTTTTATGTTCGTCCAGTCTTGAATCCCATTATATATTCATTCGGATTCGCAGTTTTCTTTCGGAATGAGGTGTATACAAAGGTTACATTCTTTCCGTTTGAGCAAATAAACCAAATGGAATTGGAATATTTGGGTCCATGTATACATGGCTAATCTGTGTGCTTTGAAAAATCAGTCAAAATCACTAAAAATGGCCAAACTACCAATAAATACTTCATTGGTAGTGTACATATATCGCAAATACACCCCATACCACAAACTGACCCTAAAACTAATCACACAGGGCATATTAAAAGCTGCATAAATTCACGTGTTTTCTATTCTCATTAGTGTGCAAACTGTTTCCCTGTGGTGAAGCAGAACCTCTCAAAGGGGAAATACTGCATGCAGTACACTCTTCATTATAATCTGCTGCAAAGCCATTCCATTATTTATAATCAATACACAATTATCCCACAGGCACAGGAATATCTTGTTTATGTTGTGTTTTTTTTTTTTGTGCGTGTGTAATGGCTCCAGTTGAACTGTGGCCGAGCTCATAAGAGAACGAAAAATGCCAGTTGTCTTGGTCGGATAATTGCCGTTTTTGGACTATTTTAATGTAAAAGGAGGTCTTGAAGGGAGGAAATTAAGAGGAAGATTAAGATGATTTATAGTGTTGTAAATGTTACCATGTGAACACGTGTAGCCTGTCATGACTGTAAACATACGGCCTCATAAAGATTATATGATAGCCACAATATTGAAGTGCGGTAGATCAGATAAGCCATGCATGTTTTTCCATAAATATCGGATTTTTGATGAATATTCTCATGACATGTCTATGAAAATCTTTGATTTGTTTAAGCTGCAGTTCATTCATTCATTCATTCATTCATTTTATACCGCTAATCCTCACAAGGGTCGCGGGGGTGCTGGAGCCTATCCCAGCTGTCTTCAGGTGAGAATATAAAAATATTTCTACATTTTTCTGTTCTTTAGTAATCAGAAGTAGAACATAGTTAAGTTTCAAGAAAATATCAGTTCCCAACTAAAAAAAGGAGGAAAAACTTTTTTGTGAAAAGATAAATTTCAAGCAAAACATTCATTCATTTTCGACCGCTTTTCCTCACGAGGGTACACCCTGGACTGGTGGTCAGCCAATCACAGGGCACATATAGACAAACAACCATTCACACTCACATTCATACCTATGCACAATTTGGAGTCGCTAATTAACCTAGCATGTTTTTGGAATGTGGGAGGAAACCGGAGTACCCAGAGAAAACCCACGCATGCACGGGGAAAACATGCAGTTGGTGGAATTGAACTCGGGTCTCCTAGCTGTGACGCCTGCGTGCTAACCACTCTCCACCGTGCAGCCTCATATTAATATTATTCATTCATTTTCTACTGTTTATTCTCACAAGGGTCGCGGGGGTGCTGGAGCCTATCCCAGCTGTCTTTGGGGGAGAGAGGCGGGGTCCACCCTGGACTGGTGGCCAGCCAGCCAATCACAGGGCACATATAGACAAACAACCATTCACACTCACATTCATACCTATGGACAATTTGGAGTGGCCAATTAACCTAGCATGTTTTTGGATGGAATTGAACTTAGGTCTCCTAGCTGTGAAGCCTGTGTGCTAACCACTTGACCACTGTGCAGCCCTGGTTCAGTATATTTTTCATCAAAATAGTAGTCATGCCAAAATGTTGTGTTGCTGCTGGATGTTCACAGTATCCGAGTGATACTGTCGTGGGGGGTGCTGGAGCCTATCCCAGCTGTCTTTGTGAGAGAGAGGCGAGGTACACCCTGGACTGGTGGCCAGCCAATCACAGGGCACATATAGTCAAACAACCATTCACACTCACATTCATACCTATGGACAATTTGGAGTCGCTAATTAACCTAGCATGTTTTTGGAATGTGGGAGGAAACCGGAGTACCCGGAGAAAACCCACGCATGCACGAGGAGAACATGCAAACTCCACACAGAGAGTGGAATTGAACTCGGGTCTCCTAGATGTGAGGTCTTTTTATGAAACACAAGGACATCGGACAAGAAAGGACAGCCAGTCAATCTGAATGACAAACACCCCCCCCCCCCAGAAAAGGACAAGGTCAAGCCCGTGGTTTCCTCGTCCCCCTGAGCTGCATTGCTATGTTTCAAATCTAAGTGGATCATCGCCTCCCTTCCCCTTTTCCTGGCGCGGTGGTAAGACATCCAATATTCCCATAAGACGGCTGCTCTTTCAGTTGGGGAGGAAAATACCCCCCCCCCCCCCGAGTGTTTAACCCGCTCTCCACCTCTCCTCTTTCTGTGATTGGTTACTGGTCTCAAAAAGTAATCTCCCATTGCGTTATTGATTGGGAAAACTCAGGGGAGAGGCGGCTGTAACATCGGATACCATGGATCATGGATCTGCTTGGGGATTGTAACATCGGATACCATGGATCATGGATCTGCT
>NC_136360.1:22882500-23182500 GCF_037039965.1 Doryrhamphus excisus
TAGCTCACCGAAGCACAATGTGCTTGACTGGCTGTTTTTCATTTTGCCAACTTCACCGAGTTGACGATTTGTCTGGGAAATGTGGCATCGAACTTACGTACCTTGCTTGGCTGAAAAACTGGCTGATAATTTGGCTACCTCAAGTGTACAGTTTGTGCACGTGTGGGGGCTAACACTTGGCAAAGAAGGAACAAATACAGTCTACTTGCCAAATGAGTTAATATTCTGTAGGTGTACAATAATCCTGCTGCAAAAATAGTTACCCAGCATGCCTTGTGGATAAAAAAAATTTTTTGAATTGTTTTGCATGTTTTTAGTTTATAAGCGTTTATTTTGATACCCACATAGTTACATTACAGTAATGCTGTACAGTAATGTGTACAGTAATCCTACTCCAAAAATAGTTACCCAGCATGCCTTGTGGATTAAATTTTTTTTTTTTGAATTGTTTTGCATGTTTCTAGTGTATAAGCGTTTATTTTCATACCCGCATAGGTACATTACAATAATCCTGCACAGTAATGTGTACTGTAATCCTGCTCCAAAAATAGTTACCCAGCATGCCTTGTGGATAAAAAAAAGTTTTCAAATTTTTTGAATTAAAAAAAAAAAAAATTATGTTAATATTCTCTAGGTATACAATAATCCTGCTCCAAAAATAGTTACCCAGCATGCCTTGTGGATTAAAACAAATATTTTTGTAAATTTATTAAGTTAATATTCTGTAGGTGTACAATCATCCTGCTCCAAAAATAGTTACCCAGCAGGCCTTGTGGATACAATTTTTTTGGGATTGTTTTGCATGTATATTAGTGTGTAAGTGTTTATTCTGATACCCACATAATTAGAATCTTCAGAGGATTAAATTTGGCAAAGAAGGAACAAAAAAAATCTACTTACCAAACGAGTTAATATTCTGTAGGTGTACAGTAATCCTGCTCCAAAAATAGTTACCCAGCATGCCTTGTGGATAAAAAAAAGTTTTCAAATTTTTTGAATTTTTGTAAAAAATATTTATGTTAATATTCTCTAGGTGTACAATAATCCTGCTCCAAAAATAGTTACCCAGCATGCCTTGTGGATTAAAACAAATATTTTTGTAAATTTATTAAGTTAATATTCTGTAGGTGTACAATCATCCTGCTCCAAAAATAGTTACCCAGCATGCCTTGTGGATACAATTTTTTTGGGATTGTTTTGCATGTATATTAGTGTGTAAGTGTTTATTCTGATACCCACATAATTAGAATCTTCAGAGGATTAAATTTGGCAAAGAAGGAACAAAAAAAATCGACTTACCAAACGAGTTAATATTCTGTAGGTGTACAGTAATCCTGCTGCAAAAATAGTTACCCAGCATGCCTTGTGGATTAAAAATTTTTTTTTGAATTGTTTTGCATGTTTTTAGTTTATAAGCGTTTATTTTGATACCCACATAGTTACATTACAGTAATGCTGTACAGTAATGTGTACAGTAATCCTACTCCAAAAATAGTTACCCAGCATGCCTTGTGGATTAAAATTTTTTTAAATTGTTTTGCATGTTTATAGTGTATAAGCGTTTATTTTGATACCCGCATAGTTACATTACAATAATGTGTACAGTAATGTATACAGTAATCCTGCTCCAAAAATAGTTACCCAGCATGCCTTGTGGATTAAAATTTTTTTTAATTGTTTTGCATGTTTATAGTGTATAAGCGTTTATTTTGATACCCGCATAGTTACATTACAATAATGTGTACAGTAATGTATACAGTAATCCTGCTCCAAAAATAGTTACCCAGCATGCCTTGTGGAGTAAAAAAAATTCTAAAAAAATTTTTCACATTAACATTTTTTTTAAGTTAATATTCTGTAGGTGTACAGTAATCCTGCTCCAAAAATAGTTACCCAGCATGCCTTGTGGATTATTTTTTTTAATTTTATTTATTGTTTTGCATGTATATTAGTGTATAAGCGTTTATTTTGATACCCACATTGTTACATTGTGTGTTCCACGTGTTAATATTTTATTTGCTTTCCTTTATCCGGAAGAAATCTTCAAAGGATTAAACTTGGCAAAGAAGAAACAAAAACAATCTACTTGCCAAATGAGTTAATATTCTGTAGGTGTACAGTAATCCTGTTCCAAAAATAGTTACCCAGCATGCCTTGTGGATTAAAAAAAATGTATTAAATATATTTTTTTTAATTTTACAAAAAATTAAGTTAATATTCTGCTGGTGTACAGTAATCCTGCTCCAAAAATAGTTACCCAGCATGCCTTGTGGATATTTTTTTTATTGTTTTGCATGTATTTTAGCGTGTTAACCTTTATTTTGATACCGGCATAGTTACATTGTGTGTTCCACGTGTTAATATTTTATTTCCTTTCCTTTATCTGGAAGAAATCGCCATAGGATTAAACTCCCAATTCCACAGGTGAAACTCTGTTATGTAGTATTTGTACGTCAATTACTGTAAATGTGTCCTTGTGTGTGTGCAACGGTTATAATAGCTTTGGAAGGAAGCAGACGTGTTTACATCCCTTGTCTCCAACAGGAATTGAGCAAAGGTATTGTTATCCTAAACTTGGAACAGGAGCAAATATACAGTGGCAGGTAATCAAGGAACACTGGAGCAGGACAAGTAGTTTTATGGTAGAAAGTACACAGAAGAGACAAAGCCATCTGTATTCCCCGAGCGCCTCAGTTTGAAGTCAGCCATGCACCGAGCAGGAAAGTGATGCCTACTTCGCTGCTATTTGCTCATTCAGCTGTTTTTACGTCTGGACAATCACCGCAAATGATTAAAGCTTGGCTTTGTGTGCAGGGGTGTGAATGCAAAGATTTTCTGGAGAGGACCACAGCTTGTTGATCCTTGTTTTTGATTTTATCATTATTATTATTAAGGGAAAAGCACTGATCAATTCAAATATGCAAATTATTGAACTTAAGTAAAACTTAAATAAAACTAAAATCATGCTGTTTGGTAACAGCAGAAAGGACACATACCAGCAAATACAAATAAACGGTGTAGACATTGAAAGGGTGAAGGAAAATACATTTCTCGGGATCACAATATATGAAAATATGAGCTTGAAACCTCATATTACAAATATACAACATAAGGTACCCAGAAATATTTCAATATTGAACAAAGCAAAAATTTGTTCTCAATCAGAAATCACTCCACACTCTTTATTGCTCTCTGGTTCTACCGTATCTTACTTATTGTGTGGAAATATGGGATAATAACTATAAAAGCAATCTTCACTCGCTAAATGTACTGCAAAAAAGGCCAGTAAGGATAATTCAGTCATGATGTGCTATACTATATATCACTATATTGACACTTACTATGGTACCCATTATGCCATTGGATGGTCATATCACCTTGTACTTTGGTACGGGACAAAAAATAAATTTAATTTAATTTAATTTAATTTAATTTAATTTAATTTAATTTAATTTAATTTAATTTAATTTAATTTAATTTAATTTAATTTAATTTAATTTAATTTAATTTAATTTAATTTAACATACCAAAATACAAGGTGATATGACCATACAATGACATAATGGGTACCATAGTAAGTGTCAATATAGTGATATATATAGCACATCATGACTGAATTATCCTTACTGACCTTTTTTGCAGTACATGTAATGTAATGGTAATGGTAATGGTAATGCTAATGGTAATGGTAATGTTAATGGTAATGGTTTTATTTCATTTGAACATGCATCAGATTCCAATTGAATGCATCCCATAATCAGTTCCCAGTTCCACATGTCCAAAAAGGAGTAGGAAGAAGCAAAGCTTATTAAATCCTACCCCTCCATCTGGTACTTTTACAATCACTAACTGTTACATTTTTTCACTTCCTGCTTTTTTAAATTAAATTAAATTAAATTAAATTAAATTAAATTAAATTAAATTAAATTAAATTAAATTAAATTAAATTAAATTAAATTAAATTAAATTAAATTAAATTAAATTAAATTAAATTAAATTAATTGACACTTTAATTGACACAATTTATATTGACACTTACTATGGTACCCATTATGTCATTGTATGGTCATATCACCTTGTATTTTGGTACGTTAAATTAAATTAAATTAAATTAAATTAAATTAAATTAAACTAAATTAAACTAAATTAAATTAAATTAAATTAAATTAAATTAAATTAAATTAAATTAAATTAAATTAAATTAAATTAAATTAAATTAAATTAAATTAAATTAAATTAAGAAAGCAGGAACAAATGTAACAGTTACTGATTGTAAAAGTACCAGATTGATGGGTAATTTAAAATTTTAAATTTTAAATTTTTAACAAACAAAAATGTTAACAAATAAAAATGTCAAAATTTCAAAATTTCAAAATTTCAAAATTTCAAAATTTCAAAATTTCAAAATTTGAACTAGATTAGGAAAGCAGGAAGTGAACAAATGTAACAGTTACTGATTGTAAAAGTACCAGATAGAGGGGTAAGATTTAATAAGCTTTGCTTCTTCCTACTCCTTTTGGACATGTGGAACTGGGAACTGATTATGTGATGCATTCAATTGCAATCTGATGCATGTTCAAATGAAATAAAACCATTACCATTACCATATTGTAGCCCGCAGTGATCCCTGAGTGCACATAGTCTTGCCAGGGCGGTCAAAACCAAAACAATACATCATTCGCTGGTTCGCTGTGTGCTCTCTCACGTGCCTTAAAAAGGCGTGATGTGTTCTTTTGAAAAAAGTAGGAAATATGTATATATGTATAAATGAAGGTGATGTTATGGTTTATATTTTTCATATCATATAACCAGCAGCAGCACTCCTTGAATTATAGCACTCAGATTTGAACATAACCTTTATTACAGTCACACAATAAGGTCATATTGTAATGGAATTAATGGTGATGGAGAAAAAAAAATAAAAAAAAGATCCCTTAATGTTGTAAATACACATTCCTCTGCCTTTTAAATGGACCGATAGAACGGAATTGAATTCTGGCATAATTAAATAAGCACAAAGCACCATCAAACCCCTCAAAGCGGCACTTCTAATGATCATTCAACTTCATTAGCTACATGACGCATTTATTCCGCACTTAATCGCCTAGCAACAGCAATGCTACTTTGCCTTTTAGAGAGTATCAATAGGCTTTCATGCCTGGTGACTTCTACAAAAACTCAAAGTAGTCACACCACAACTGAAGTACATCAGTCGCTGATTTTTAAAGTATTTTTTTTCTCCTTTGGCCTTGACATCCGAGACAGCCAAGGACAAAGGCCTCTTTTGTGCAAAGGTACTGATGCAAAATGTATGTTTCCAACAGAGAAGCGGCCTTTACCTCGGAGATAGTAAGCTTATTTTTTTTGGTCATTTTTTTGGAGGGGGGGAATTTTGGGGGTCCTAATCCTGATCCCAGTGAGATGAGAGGCACATCGGGGGGGGCGTTGAAGGTTGGATATCTTCACTCAAACAGTTAGAGCTAAAGTGTTTAGAAACACACAGTCGCCGTAATCCTTCTGCAGATATTATCTTTTCCATCCCTACAAAATGTCATGATTGGGGAACTCGCTCATTTTTTGATATTAAAATGTTGATCCATAACCTGCATAAGTCATTAAATACATCAGTTGACACGTTGTCTTTTTTTTGTAATGAAGTCTAAAATTGACCCAATTGATAGTCATTGCTTCGGGTATAAGCCCACAATACCAATGATGTAAACTTGCGTGTAAACATGCAGATTATACTGACGAAAAAGTGTGTGAGTAGTTATTATTATTATTTTTCATAATCTATCACAGGGCGGCACGGTGGTCGAGTGGTTAGCGCGCAGACCTCACAGCTAGGAGACCAGGGTTCAATTGCATGTTCTCCCCGTGCATGCGTGGGTTTTCTTCCGGGTACTCCGGTTTCCTCCCACATTCCAAAAACATGCTAGGTTAATTAGCGACTCCAAATTGTCCATAGGTATGAATGTGAGTGTGAATGGTTGTTTGTCTATATATTTCTCCTGTGATTGGCTGGCCACCAGTCCAGAGTGTACCCCGCCTCTCGCCTGAAGACAGCTGGGATAGGCTCCAGCACCCTCGCGACCCCACAAAAATTAATAAATGAATGAATGAATAATCTATCACAATTTCATGTAGTTTGGTTGTAATTTGCAAAAAAATATATTTTTACTGTCAACATATCCAACAAAACAGTGGAATTGATTAACAATAGCTCTTTCTTTGAGCTATTGCACAGGCATGTCAATTCATTGGAAATCACAGGAGTTCAATAAACTCATCACACAGCAACTTAACACTCAAAAGGTATATCTGATAAATATGCATGCATCTAATAATATGAGTTTAAAATGGGTAAAAAACAACTTTTAATGTTTTTGTATAATGCAATGCACCTGAGAAACATTCATTGGGGTACTGCAATGACGTCAGCCTCTCCATGGGATAGGGCTCTTTGTGGTGGACTCAGACAGCATCGCAGTGTCATTCACAGTTTTCGATGCCGTTTGTCCTCCAATGACAAGCTTTGCTCAAACAACATGCATGATGGGAAAACTTTCAAATATTTTTTCAGATTGTTATATCGTTATACTGTTTTATGTACAGAACTCTTAGAATATCCGTTGGGTTGACTTGTTGTGTCAAGGAGCTGGCGGACACGGACTGTTTTTTTGGAGAAAAAAAATAATTTAATTATTCAAATTATTAGAACCCCCCTACAGAATGAAGCGGTGCAGTTTTACACCAGTGTCAACTACTATATAATCAGAATAATTTATCATTTTTTTAATTAATAAATTAATACTCTGACAACACTGTTATCTTTAGAGCTTTTCCTATCCAACGACTAAACCAGAAGAAATTCCATAGTTGGTTCATAATCGTCATATACCTTAAATTTGTCGTTAAAAGCACACTTAAAATTTTGAAATGTTCATTTATTACTGATAATCCATCACGCAACGAACATACCCTTTGCAGAAATCGCATCATTGAGTAAAAACTGTTCTGAAATTACAGATTTTGATGGGGAAATGTTCAAAGGCATCCGACTCCCGGGTGTTTTTTTCTGCATAAAGCTTTTTTTTTTTTTTTACCAAAGAGGTGTCTTTTTAAACTTTTATCTTCTTTTCTCTGCTTGTGACTGCCTGCTGTTGTTGGATCAAATGGGAATAAAAATCCCCGACATAATAATGTATCAGAGAGGCCTTCAATGCATGTCTAATGATGTGACAGTAGCAATGATTAATGCTGTTTCACACCTTGTTATCTGCACAGTATCTCACAGCTGAACGTGGTGTCTGTACTTTCACATCAATTAGGGGGGGGGGGCATGGTGAGATGTTCATTCAAAGAATATGAAAACACAGTCACATGTTATTGTTTACCAATCCCACAATCTACTGTTTAAATAACCAGCTTGGTTTTTTCGATTGAAGTGGTCTTCGTGATGATAGTTTAATTATTGCTGTTAAGAGATTTCATTTATTCATTCATTCATTTTCTACTGCTTTTTTGTCATGAGGATCGTGGGGGGTGCTGGAGCCTATCCCAGCTGTCTTCGGGCGAGAAGTGGGGTACACCCTGGATTGTTCGCCAGCCAATCACAGAGCACATATAATAGACAAACAACCATTCACACTCACATTCATACCTATGGACAATTTGGAGTGGCTAATTAACCTAGCATGTTTTTAAAAATTACAACTTTTTGGTCAATATTTTGACTTTATTCTTGTAAAACTACTGCAGATTTTCCGTTTTTTGTTGTTGTTGTGTGTTATATTTACGATGGGGATTGAATCATTCATACCTATGGACAATTTGGAGTCGCCAATTAACTGGACCAATAATAATAATAATAATAATAATAATAATAATAATAATAATAATAATAATAATAATAATAAACAAATAATACATTTTTATTATTAGTTTATATTATTTTATAATATATAATAAATGTTTGTTATTAATAATAATCATAATAAATAACAAATAATGTATTTATTATTATGTTATATTATTAACAATATAATAATAATAATAACAATGATATAAAATATTAATAAATCACAAATAATAATAATAATAATAAATAATAATAAATCACAAATAATATTCATTCATTCATTCATTTTCTACCGCTTTTTCCTCACGAGGGTCGACGGGGGTGCTGGAGCCTATCCCAGCTGTCTTGGGGCAAGAGGCGGGGTACACCCTGGACTGGTCGCCAGCCAGCCAATCCCAGGGCACATATAGACAAACAACCATTCACACTCACATTCATACCTATGGACAATTTGGAGTTGCTAATTAACCTAGCATGTTTTTGGAATGTGGGAGGAAACTGGAGTACCCGGAGAAAACCCACGCATGCACAGAGAGAACATGCAATTGGTGGAATTGAACTCGGGTCTCCTAGCTGTGAGGCCTGCGTGCTAACCACTCGAACACTGTGCAGCCTATATAAACTCTATGCTACTAAAATGACATGATTCTTCTCGTAATATTGTTGTTCTCGTAAAATTACAACTTTTTGGTCAATATTTTGACTTTATTCTTGTAAAACGACTGCAGATTTTTCTTTTTTTTGTTGTTGTGTGTTATATTTACAATGGGGGTTGAATCATTCATACCTATGGACAATTTGGAGTCGCTAATTAACCTAGCATGTTTTTGGAATGTGGGAGGAAACCGGAGTACCCGGAAAAAACCCACCCTGGTCTCCTAGCTGTGAGGTCTGCGTGCTAACCACTCGACCGCCGTGCAGCCTGTCAAGATATTTAAAGAAATAATTAATTAAATTGCAATTAAATTTAATTAATTTAGTTTTTAATCTCACGTAAAATTGCTGAGAAAAGCCCTTATATTGAGGTATTTTCATTTAAAAAAAATTTGATGACCAAAATGGTATAGAACAACAAAAGTGGTCATTTTTTCTTATTTTTATATCATTTTAAAATATTCTTATTTTTTTATAATTAGTTTTTTATATCACTCTATTATCATTGGTGCCAACAAAGCATTTTTGAAATGTAAATTTTCCTTTCTTGCCCAAATGTTTTCACATCTCCTCGATGCTACTCACCTTGCCCTACTAGACAAGCCTCAACACAATGACAGTTAATGCACAACAAGCGTATAAAAATGCTATTTATTATAAAAAGATAAAATTGTAGATTAAAATTTTGAAAACAAATCAAGCACTAAATATGACGAGTTAGAGTAAAGTCTCGTTATATCGATATCGGTTAAAACGAATTACTGCTTATTACGATACTATTTTCATTTCCCGGCAAATTTCTAGTCTTTTATGATATAATTAGTTCCGTTAGTACGATACCCGGTTATTATGATAATCCGGTTACTACGATGCCCTTTTCATCTCCCGCCAGCCAATTTGGTCTGCTTATATCGATACAAAAGCAGCTTAAATCAATCTTTGCTTAAGGATTTCAACACCAAAAAAGAACTCCTGCCTGGCATCGACACTTGTTCAAAAGAAAGTTATGAATTATTATTATTATTATTATTTCCTTCCTCTATTCCACCTCCCCGCTTCAGACTCTGAAAGGAGAGAGTCCCGGCAAGCGGAAGGAAAAGCCATTATCACCAGTCCTTTTTCATCTCAGCCGTGAACCTTTAGGCAAACATCAGCATTAATCAGAAAGTGAGAAGATAGAAGAAAGCAAATCAACAAAGAAATCCGACCTGTGAATACACACGACGAGGCCACCAAGTGGACCACAAATCTCACTCTTATCTTCACCAGATGAAAGACTCGTTTCCCCCGAAGGGGCGGTAAACACAATTTTGAACCGACTCTCAGAGGCTATTCATCAGCAAATCTTCTCCATCTCTAATTATGCTTAATATCAGCCAGTAAGTGATATTCCCGAGTGTTCTCGTAAAATGTTACCGTCTCAAATAATGCACACGTCGTACAAAATCCGCATCGCCGATTCCATTTTATGACAGCAGCATAGGGACAACAATGACACCAAAGCTGACGTAGTAAACGATATAAAACTGATTTTTATGCTCCAATACATGATTTTCCTCATTAGTCTTGCATTGTTGGAATAAAAAACATTCCTGTTTGGAAGGCAAACGCGGTTGATGCCGAGCCAGCTTTTCCTCAACAGACATTAACACAACTTTTATTGGATGCTTGCTTAGACATAATCCCTGTGGTGATAAAAAGAAATAAAGCAGATAGATACTAAATGTAACAGGGAGAACGGCATCGCATCAGGAGGCCAAACGAGCCATCATTGGCAACTTTACGAGATCGCTTTCCATTTGTCTTAGCTTCGTGATAAAAGGGGACCTCAGAGCTGGAAGGGTCACTCGCAAACAAGAAAATGTACACCAAATGTTTTGGTTTGCATTCACGCTAACCAAGGTTCCACTGTATTTAATATCAGAGGTACCTGGATATATAATAAAAATAAAAAAACACCTTAATAGCATGCACGTGTGCTTTCCTGTGGTGAATAACACATGCAGGACGGCATCAATGAAGACAGCAGGCGGCATTCTGGTAAAAAGATACTTGACATTCCACTTGGAGCCATTAAGACGGAATCGATATTGTGAGTGGAGTGTGAAGTGATGCCATGTTTCCAGAAGGTAAACCAAGTGGAATATAATGCTAATAAGATTAGAAAAATAGTTTGACATGGATTTTGTGCGTCTGTGATTGACAGGTTATGGTCTTTCAGGATAATCTACGTTAAACATATCAAATTTTAAAAAGTGTGTCACCCTCTACTGCCCTCTTAAGGTTGGGATCTACTGTGTTGGCTGCTGATAAAGTCGTCTATCTGCAGTGAAAAACCGTGATACAGTGAACCAGTGAAACATTTAAAGCATGGTGTGGCAAGGGAAGAATGTGTACAACAGGGGTGGGCATAGTACGGCCCGGGGGCCACGTCCGGCCCGCCAAGTGTTTGAATACGGCCCGCCCGTTCTTTCCAAACTAATTATTTTTGTCATGGTTTAGCTGTTTTATCAATTTCGTTATTGGATGTGGTCCTGAAATAAGGGACACAAGCACATAATAATAATAATAATAATAATAATAATAATAATAATAATAATAATAATAATAATAATAATAATAATAATAATAATATATTTTATAATATATAATAAATGTTTGTTAATAATAATAATAATAAATAACAAATATTGTTATTATTATCATGATATAATTATTAATATAATAATATATTAATTAATAATGTAAAATAAAAAATAACAAATAATAATAATAATATAAAAAATAACAAATAATAATTATAATAATTATAATAATAATAATAACAATAATATGAAAAATAACAAATAATTATGATAATAATAATAATAATAATAATAATAATAAATAACAAATAATATATTTATTATTAGTTAATAATAAATAATATAAAAAATAAATAAATAACAAATAATATATTTATTATTATTGTATATACTAATATAATAATAATAAGAATAATAATAACAAATAACAAATAATAATATATTTATTATTAGTTTATATTATTTTATAATATATAATAAATGTTTGTTAATAATAATAGTAAACAACAATAATTTATTTATTACTATGTTATATTATTAATATAATAATAATAACAATAATATAAAATAATAAATAACAAATAATAACAAATAATAGCAAATAATAGCAAATAATAACAAATAATAATAATAACAAATAATAATAATAATAATAATAATAATAATGTATTTATTATTAGTTTATATTATTTTATAATATATAATAAATGTTTGTTAATAATAATAGTAAACAACAACAATTTATTTATTATGTTGTACTATTAATATAATAATAACAAATAATAATAATAATAATAATAATAATAATAATAATAATAATAATAATAATAATAATAATAATAATAATAATAATAATAATAATAATAATAATAATAATAATAATTTATTATTATTATTATAAATTTATAACACACTTTACATCAAATAAATGATCTCATAGTGCACCTATAGCAGATTGCATGACATTTTTACAGATGTAATAATTCCAGGTGTACTGTTACGTGTAAAATATAAAGTCTGCCCCCCCCCCCCCGTCAATTTTGTTAAATTAATGCGGCCCGCCAGTCAAAAGGTTTGCCCTCCCCTGGTGTACAAATTATTTATTCACATTTTTGGTTTGTTTTTCTGCCTTTGTGTTCGCTACAGTCCAGATCACTTCCTGACCCCGAGACTATGTATAGTAACAAGGTTCTCTCATTCCCGTAGCCTTCCTAGCCTTTCCTTTGTCCCCTGAGATTTAATGAGGTCTGCTGCACAAGGCGGCCAGACTCCAGCTTTGATCTTGTTAACTTTGTTCACCAGTCAGTCAGTCTTCTATAGAATAGCCTACTCCTTGAAATCAATGAGTCGGCCTTACCACTCAACATTGGGATTTAATGGCTTGCATACCTTTTATAGATCGCCTCTTCCCTTCCACTTCCAATATCCTGACTTTCTTTGTAGCTCATACAAAGTTTCTTGTCGAGGCGAAGAGACAGAGAACATATGTTGACATCCTCCATTCCTCCAATTCTGTCTAAACCCGTGTGCCGTTCATCTAACCAGTCTTTAAAAAGGTATGAAATATACTGGAGGTATTTCATCTTGACACTGACGGTTTGTAGTGTGAGTGTGCAGAAAGTGTGATGGAACCGATGCTCGGTACTCGGGGTAGACAAACTGCACGCGAAGCATCTGAATTTCCAAATTCCTTTTTTGGTTATGGTTTTATTTCATTTGAACATGCATCAGATTACAATTGAATGCATCACATAATCAGTTCCCAGTTCCACATGTCCAAAAGGAGTAGGAAGAAGCAAAGCTTATTAAATCCTACCCCTCCATCTGGTACTGATACTCAGTAACTGTTACATTTGTTCACTTCCTGCTTTCCATAATACAGTTTAAGGTTGTTGTTTTTTTTTACACCTTGGACTTGAATGGAATTGAACTTGGGTCTCCTAGCTGTGAAGCCTGTGTGCTAACCCCCCGGCCGTTGTGCAGCCCTGGTTCAGTATATTTTTCATCAAAATAGTAGTCATGCCAAAATGTTGTGTTGCTGCTGGATGTTCACAGTATCTGAGTGATACTGTCGTGGGGGTTGCTGGAGCCTATCCCAGCTGTCTTCGGGCGAGAGGCGGGGTACACCCTGGACTGGTGGCCAGCCAATCACAAAGCACATATAGACAAACAACCATTCACACTCACATTCATACCTATGGACAATTTGGAGTCGCTAATTAACCTAGCATGTTTTTGGAATGTGGGGGGAAAAACCGGAGTATCTGGAGAAAACCCACGCATGCGCGGCGAGAACATGCAAACTCCACACAGAGAGGGTGGAATTGAACTCGGGTCTCCCAGCAGTGAGGTCTGCGTGCTAACCACTCCAGTTAACATACTCTTGATATCCAATGGAGGAAACTACCCAGCATAACTTGCGGGAAGTAATATTTATGTTATGTTTCTTAAAATTATTGCTAAACTCTTGTTTGTCGTTTGTCTAGTCTGGCGAGTCGAGTGTCTCGTGATTCTACTTTTTCGTGACTGATCTCGGAAGACCGATTTTTACCGGAAATACTCGCAATTCTGGATTACGTGCACATATCATCATCATTAATCGATGCATTTACTTGTCATCTGGAATGTTCAGTGTTGCTCCCAAGGTTTGCATCAGGAAGAGCAACTGGCATTAAAAATAAGCCCCCCAAAAAATGTAGCGATCCTTGACCTTTTATTATATATCCAGGTACCTCGAGTCTTTCGACCATTTTTTGAAATAACTATAATTGTATATATAAAAAAACTGACATCCAGGTTCCGTTGTAGATAAAATGGCCATTCCAGTCACTCACCAGTATATGATCATTCCTTGTTCCTTTAGAAATAAATGACCATGCGGACTAGAAAGCTGTCAGCCGGGAACAGTTTGAGTGTAAATGATGTCGAGTATAATGTTACTGTTGTCCTTTGAGTGGATAGAGCAACCAAAAGCTCTTCACTCATTGTCATTGAGTACGTAGCGGCGCTGGCAGGATGGGAGGTTCCTCGCTAATGCGGGTTGGCGTCAGTGTTTCAGACCCTTTTGTTGCATTGGGGCCGGAGACAGTGGAGCTCCCTCAGCTCCTCTATTTCCATTAATCGCCCCTTCTCGAGGAGTCGAACAGGTGAATATTTCACGCTGGCTGCTCACAGACGAATGAGGCATACGGTTGACGCGAGGCTGCATTTATAATGGATGGTTGGAGAAAACCATCTTGTCTCACAGAAGGTGAAGAATGTTCCCAAGGGAATTCATCCTCATATCGCCGCCTTCTTTACTTTGGTGGTCACTTCAGTCTTTTAGTTTTTTTTTCTTTGTTTTGATACTGAACCTACTTACTTCCATACCGTGTTCAGTTATTGTGTGAAATAGTTATTGCCAAAGTGGGAAATTAAAACCGTCCACAGGCTGGTTGTAAGACGCTGGACGGTAATTTTATCACTTTCTACTTTGGCCACAAAACCGTAATATAGATGACTTTCTTTATTTTATACATGTTTTGTTTTTTAATTTAGAGTATTTAAGTATCGGAAATTAATAGTAAACCATTCATGTACACAGGTACTGTTAATTACACCGATGCAGATACCTGAGGTATCTGCATCGGACATGTGACTTGAAATCGACTCGCCAATGTCATTAAGGACTCAACTTTGACATTTGACTTGACTTTGACTTTGACTCAGGACCTACTAAACCTACATTCCTGTTTGGAAATGGTGAGTTAATTTCATTAGTTAGATCAGTTCAGGGCTTTTTCTCATGAGAAGAGATCCTTAATCCATTGATAGTTATGGGGAAAAAAAACAAAAAACAGTACTACCATTTTGTCACTTCATTTTGACCTTTCTAATGATTTCGCCCTTCGTCCTTGTATTTAGCAAACAGCATGATTTTAGTTTTATTTAGGTTCAAGGGCAATCTATTATCATCAAACCATCTTTTTAGAGTGACCATTTCTTCTCTGACCTTTCTAAGGATTTTGTCTGTACTCCCTTCATCCTTGTATTTAGCAAACAGCATGATTTTAGTTTTATTTAGGTTCAAGGACAATCTATTATTATCATCAAACCATCTTTTTAGTGTGACAATTTCTTCTTTGAACTTTCTAATGATTTCATCTGTACTCCCTTCATTCTTGTATTTAGCAAACAGCGTGATTTTAGTTTTATTTAGGTTCAAGGACAATCTATTATCATCAAACCATCTTTTTAGAGTGACCATTTCTTCTCTGACCTTTCTAATGATTTTGTCTGTGCTCTCTTCATCCTTGTATTTAGCAAACAGCATGATTTTAGTTTTATTTAGGTTCAAGGACAATCTATTATCATCAAACCATCTTTTTAGAGTGACCATTTCTTCTCTGACCTTTCTAAGGATTTCGCCTGTACTCCCTTCATCCTTGTATTTAGCAAAGAGCAGGATTTTAGTTTTATTTAGGTTCAAGGACAATCTATTATTATCATCAAACCATCTTTTTAGTGTGACAATTTCTTCTTTGAACTTTCTAATGATTTCATCTGTACTCCCTTCATTCTTGTATTTAGCAAACAGCGTGATTTTAGTTTTATTTAGGTTCAAGGACAATCTATTATCATCAAACCATCTTTTTAGTGTGACAATTTCTTCTTTGAACTTTCTAATGATTTCATCTGTACTCTCTTCGTCCTTGTATTTAGCAAACAGCATGATTTTAGTTTTATTTAGGTTCAAGGACAATCTATTATCATCAAACCATCTTTTTAGAGTGACCATTTCTTCTCTGACCTTTCTAATGATTTTGTCTGTGCTCCCTTCATCCTTGTATTTAGCAAACAGCATGATTTTAGTTTTATTTAGGTTCAAGGACAATCTATTATCATCAAACCATCTTTTTAGTGTGAGACCATTTCTTCTCTGACCTTTCTAATGATTTCGTCTGTACTCCCTTCGTCCTTGTATTTAGCAAACAACATGAATATAGTTTTATTTAGGTTCAAGGACAATCTATGTATTATCATCAAACCATCTTTTTAGTGTGACCATTTCTTCTCTGACCTTTGTAATGATTTCACCTGTACTCCCTTCGTCCTTGTATTTAGCAAACAACATGAATATAGTTTTATTTAGGTTTAAGGACAATCTATTATCATCAAACCATCTTTTTAGAGTGACCATTTCTTCTCTGACCTTTCTAATGATTTTGTCTGTGCTCCCTTCATCCTTGTATTTAGCAAACAGCATGATTTTAGTTTTATTTAGGTTCAAGGACAATCTATTATCATCAAACCATCTTTTTAGTGTGAGACCATTTCTTCTCTGACCTTTCAAATGATTTCGCCTGTACTCCCTTCATTCTTGTATTTAGCAAAGAGCGTGATTTTAGTTTTATTTAGGTTCAAGGACAATCTATTATATCAAACCATCTTTTTAGTGTGACCATTTCTTCTCTGACCTTTCTAAGGATTTCGTCTGTACTCCCTTCGTCCTTGTATTTAGCAAACAGCATGATTTTAGTTTTATTTAGGTTCAAGGACAATCTATTATTATCATCAAACCATTTTTTTAGAGTGACCATTTCTTCTCTGACCTTTCTAAGGATTTCGTCTGTGCTCCCTTCGTCCTTGTATTTAGCAAACAGCGTGATTTTAGTTTTATTTAAGTTCAAGGACAATCTATTATCATCAAACCATGTTTTTAGTGTGTGACCATTTCTTCTTTGAACTTTCTAAGGATTTCGTCTGTACTCCCTTCGTCCTTGTATTTAGCAAAGAGCGTGATTTTAGTTTTATTTAGGTTCAAGGACAATCTATTATCATCAAACCATCTTTTTAGTGTGAGACCATTTCTTCTCTGACCTTTCTAATGATTTCGCCTGTACTCTCTTCGTCCTTGTATTTAGCAAACAGCATGATTTTAGTTTTATTTAGGTTCAAGGACAATCTATTATCATCAAACCATCTTTTTAGTGTGAGACCATTTCTTCTCTGACCTTTCTAATGATTTCGTCTGTACTCCCTTCGTCCTTGTATTTAGCAAACAACATGAATATAGTTTTATTTAGGTTCAAGGACAATCTATTATCATCAAACCATTTTTTTAGTGTGAGACCATTTCTTCTCTGACCTTTCTAATGATTTCGTCTGTACTCCCTTCATCCTTGTATTTAGCAAAGAGCAGGATTTTAGTTTTATTTAGGTTCAAGGACAATCTATTATCATCAAACCATCTTTTTAGAGTGACCCTTTCTTCTCTGACCTTTCTAATGATTTTGTATGTACTCCCTTCATCGTTGTATTTAGCAAACAGCATGATTTTAGTTTTATTTAGGTTCAAGGACAATCAAACCATTTTTTTAGTGTGACGATTGTAATTAAGGTACTTGAATTATTTGAATAATCATTGCAAATCTTGTTTATCTTAAATTGTAATTTTTTTTCATATCGCATCAAATTTCATCCCCTCTGGCTGATATTACTACTGTATGTACGTTTTTTTGTCTTAGCTTTGGAAGTTCTCCATGTTTTACCATGCATTACAATCCATCCTGGATATTCGTTTAATGTTATAGCCAATCTAAGGCATTATTTATTACTTTGCATTATTAATGGCGCATATGGATGACAGAGGGTAACTGTGATAGCGATAATGTAGATAAAAATGAGAATCCACCACTGGGCGATTCCCTTCAGTTGTCCTGTCTTTGGTGCGCTCATAAAATATTGAAAATACGGGACGGCTATGGTTCACACTCGACATTGTTATGCTTTGAGGCGGTGTGTGTGTTGACATGTCTGGGTGTGTGCGCTTGCTACATGGCACAATGCTGGAAGGGGTTCTCCCACCGGTGGCAGCTCAAATATATTCAGGATTCGCTTTGGAAGCCAACATAGATTCAACGTCATGGAGAAGTTTTTGATGGAAAGGAATGGGAAAGGAAAACGAAACCAAAGGTTTTGGGTCAAAGCCTCAAATAACCTTTCATGTCTGAGTAGTCCGCTGGGTGTCTGCAAATGTACGAGTCGCTGGCGGCTATGGACAGGCGGCCTAATGGACCACAACGCCGGGCCGGTGTGATGTAGGAAGACGGAACGTAAAGGCAAGACGCTTGATATAACTTTTTTTTTGTAGAAAATCTTCACAGTTGAAGACTCCAAAATTCCTGATCTTGCCAAGACATCCTCAACTCAACGCTTTGGCAGCTCACGCGGTTCCTTTCTTCCCTTTTTCTGCTCTGCTTTGTTGTCGAGACGAGGGAACGAAGACTCTTGAAGGAGTACAACCGCGGCCCGGTCTGCTCTCACTGACAAACATCGAAGACACTCCGATATGCACAAAAGCTTCTCGGATGATGGCGATGAGCTGAAGGCCTCCTTTTGACACGACACATACTCGGAGCCGCACGCTGTTTTGACATGACAGAAACAAGCCCGAAATTAAAACATGATCAGAATGAAAACTGTAGGAGCGTCTTCAGAGGCGGTTGTTGATGAATGCCTTTTTTTTCAGTTGGCGCACCTTTTTTTGCACATTTCATGTCTCTCGTCAAAATTTTCAAAGATGTTTTATGACGAGGGGAAAACAAGATTAAAACAAGACTACAAATAAATATGCACCCGGTCGAGAATTTGTCTGGTTCTTGTTGTAGTCCAATGCAGTTTTAGAAAAGTCCTTGTAGGTTCAAACGCCATAGAACCGCCTCAACACTTTAAAGGAAAACTGAAAATCATCCACAATCCTAAAGTGAGACCTGAACATATGTTCTTTTCTTTTCTGTGCGTTATAAAGATATAAAAACAGATAAAAAGAGACAACACATAACGGGGCACACCTAAGACTGTTATTAAATGTTCATTTTTCCAATTTGTATTGATCTGTGGACTCCTATAGAGCGGCTACAGTGGTATGAAAAGGTATCTGAACCTTTTGGAATTTCTCACAATTCTGCATAAAATCACCATCAAATGTGATCTGATCTTTGTCAAAAATCACACAGATGAAAAAACAGTGTCTGTTTTAACTAAAACCACCCAAACATTTATAGGCTTTCATATTTTATGAGTATAGCAGGCAAACAATGACAGAAGAGGGAGGAATAAATAACTGAACCCTCTGCCTCAAGAGACTTAAAGAGCAATTGAAACCAATTTTTACCAAACAATTTAAGTCAGGTGTGTGGCCAATCACTGATGAGTGGCTTAAAGCTGCCCTGCCCGCTATAGAACACACACCTGGTAAGAATTGTCTTGATGAGAAGCATTGTCTGATGTGCACCACGGTTTGCTCAAAAGACCTGTCTGAAGACCTGCGATCCACATGTCCAAAAGGAGAAGGAAGAAGCAAAGCTTATTAAATCTTACCCCTTACATTTGTTCACTTCCTGCTTTCCTAATATAATATTTTTTTTTGATGAATTTTTATTTTTTACATTTTTTTTAATTTTTTGTCACGTACCAAAGTACTCGGTGATATGAGCATCCAATGCCATAATGGGTACCATAGTAAGTGTCAATATAGTGATATATATAGCACATCATGACTGGTTCAAGACTCTTCATCCTTGTATTTAGCAAACATCAACTGCTTGTATTGTTTCTTGAATTGGCTCATCGTTGTGCATTGTTTGATTTCCTTACTCAATCCATTCCATAGTTTGATTCCACATACTGAAATGCTATGGCTAGCATAACATAGTCCTAGCATGGAAGTGTTTCAAATGTACTTCTTCCCTGAGATTATATTTCTCCTCTCTTGTAGAGAAGTATTGGATGACATTTTTAGCTAATTGCTTATTTTTAGCCTTATGCATTATTTTAGCTGTTTGAAGATGAACTATATCAGCAAGTTGAAGTATTTGTCATTTTAGAAATAAGGAGTTAGTATGTTCTCTGTAGGCGGCATTATGAATTATCCTTACTGGCCTTTTTTGCAGTACATTTAGCCAGTGAAGATTGCTTTTATAGTTATTATCCCATATTTCCACACAATAAGTATGGAGAGAGTTTGGCACTGATCAAAGATCAGATCACATTTGATGGTGATTTTATGCAGAAATATGAGAAATTCCAAAAGGTTCAGATACTTTTTCATACCACTGTACACACAATAACCTGCACGGAAAACGTTTTTCCGGTTTCCTCCCACATCCCAAAAAACAAAACATGCTAGGTTAATTGCCGACTCCAAATTGTCCATAGGTATGAATGTGAGTGTGAATGGTTGTTTGTCTATATGTGCCCTGTGATTGGCTGGCAACCCGACCCTAGTGATGATAAGCAGCATGGAAAAGGTGATAGATGGATGGATATTATAATACCGAGCTGGAATAAAAAGCTCAGTCGTGTCTGGTCTGCCATGTTCTTTGGTCTGTGAATGGTGGTTGATTCAACAAAGTCTAGAAATCTAAAGCTTTACTACCCTAATGTAGTATACTAACTTTATACCAACTTGAAAATATAATTGTGTTGAACATTCCCGACCGTAAGTTCAATGAGGTGTAGTGGGGCTGTTAAAGGTGCCCATCTGTTTCGGAAAAAAAAAAAAAAAGAAAGTGGAGAAAGTTATTTTGGTAAGGCTTATTCTTTGGCTTTGGCCAAGCATGCAATTTTTTTATTTTTCATACATTTATTTACAGTGGTACCTTGGTTAGCATCCTGGATCCATTTCAGAAGTTCCGACTCTGACCTCAACGTACTCTAACCAAATCAATTTTTCCCATAAGAAATAATGTGAATCACAGTGATACCTTGGTTAGCATCCTGAATCCATTTCAGAAGGTCCGACTCTGACCTCAACGTACTCTAACCAAATCAATTTTTCCCATAAGAAATAATGTGAATCACAGTCGTACCTTGGTTAGCATCCTGAATCCATTTCAGAAGGTCCGACTCTGACCTCAACGTACTCTAACCAAATCAATTTTTTCCATAAGAAATAATGTGAATCACAGTGATACCTTGGTTAGCATCCTGAATCCATTTCAGAAGGTCCGACTCTGACCTCAACGTACTCTAACCAAATCAATTTTTCCCATAAGAAATAATGTGAATCACAGTCGTACCTTGGTTAGCATCCTGAATCCATTTCAGAAGGTCCGACTCTGACCTCAACGTACTCTAACCAAATCAATTTTTCCCATAAGAAATAATGTGAATCACAGTGATACCTTGGTTAGCATCCTGAATCCATTTCAGAAGGTCCGACTCTGACCTCAACGTACTCTAACCAAATCAATTTTTCCCATAAGAAATAATGTGAATCACAGTCGTACCTTGGTTAGCATCCTGAATCCATTTCAGAAGGTCCGACTCTGACCTCAACGTACTCTAACCAAATCAATTTTTTCCATAAGAAATAATGTGAATCACAGTGATACCTTGGTTAGCATCCTGAATCCATTTCAGAAGTTCCGACTCTGACCTCAACATACTCTAACCAAATCAATTTTTCCCATAAGAAATAATGTGAATCACAGTGATACCTTGGTTAGCATCCTGAATCCATTTCAGAAGTTCCGACTCTGACCTCAACGTACTCTAACCAAATCAATTTTTCCCATAAGAAATAATGAATCACAGTTAATTCAACAAAGTCTAGAAATCTAAAGCTTTACTACCCGAATGTAGTATACTAACTTTATCCCAACTTGAAAATATAATTGTGTTGAACATTTCCGACCGTAAGTTCAATGAGGTGTAGTGGGGCTGTTAAGGGTGCCCATCTGTTTCGGAAAAAAAAAAAAAACATTCACTGGAACAGCACTTTTACACCTGGTTGCTGTTTACAGTGGTGTCAACAATGCTCTGAATACATTCATTTCATCCTTGCATCACAGCTCTTGCCCTCCACGTTGTCCTTAAACGTCACACACACACTCGGAAGAGCTGCTGTTGTGTGTTAAACATACAGTACAGCGTTCATTACAGCACATAATGTGAACTGCACATCGGTTTTTAGCTCAAAGATGTAGTTAAACGTTTCTATAGACCCATACAATCAATTCCAACAACATATTAATATGACATTTAAGTTTCTTTTTAAGCCATAAAAACAAACACAAAGCGGCAGAAGTTAATTTTGATAAGAACTAATCACCAATTTTTGTGTTGTTTATGTTGTGGTACATTTGTTTAGATATTTGAGTGTCACATTTTTGTGTCAAAATGAATGTTTTGTGGGGTGGCACGGTGGTCGAGTGGTTAGCGCGCAGAGAGACTAGAAGACCAGGGTTCGATTCCGCCCTCGGCCATCTCTGTGTGGAGTTTGCACGTTCTCTCCATGCATGCGTGGGTTTTCTCCGGGTACTCCGGTTTCCTCCCACATTCCAAAAACATGCTAGGTTAATTAGCGACTCCAAATTGTCCATAGGTATGAATGTGAGTGTGAATGGTTGTTTGTTTATATGTGCCCTGTGATTGGCTGGCTGGCCACCAGTCCAGGGTGTACCCCGCCTCTCGCCCAAAGACAGCTGGGATAGGCTCCAGCACCCTCCGCGACCCTCGTGAGGATAAGCGGTAGAAAATGAATGAATGAATGAATGAGTTCTCCTCCTATTTTGTGTGGAAGTGGTAACTTTTTGGCTTCTTATTTGTCTTTCCCCACCCTCCGCCATCTCTGTGTGGAGTTTGCATGTTCTCCCCGTGCATGCGTGGGTTTTCTCCGGGTATTGCGGTTTCCTCCCACATTCCAAAAACATGCTAGGTTAATTAGCGACTCTAAATTGCCCAGACAGCCCGCGACCCTCATGAGGAAAAGCGGTAGAAAATGAATGAACGAATGAATGTTTTGCTTGAAATTTATCTTTTCCTCTTTTTTTTTAGTTGGGAACTGATATTTTCTTGAAACTTACCTATGTTCTACTCATAATTACTAAAGAACAGAAAAATGTAGAAAGATTTTTTTTCTGATGGAAGACAGGAGTCTTCCAATATTCAGTTTGTCTTGAAAGATCAGGCAAAATGATAAAAAATGGTCGGTATTGAAGGGGTCTTTTAATATAGCTGTATGCTTCAGTTTATCAATATTCATCAATACCTACAGGATGCTTTGCTTTTATGCAAATAGACTTACTATGCGACCTCTCCAATGCGCTCTCCGATGTCCTTGTGCATGGCCAATTTTTGGGCGAACACATGGCGTGAGACAGGCCACCTTGGACGGCAAATTTGTGGATAAAACATCTGTTGTTCAGACACATTGTGATGATTTGACCTCCCCTGTGCAGGCTTTCATGGCTTTAGGTGGGAGGGGGATAAAAGAGAGGCCAAAGTGAGAAATATGTTTTTGCCAACATTTCTCTGGGTATTGATTCTGTCTGCAAACTTTGAAAGAGGAAACATTTATGCCTAAAGCATGAGACTGCAGAGAGGAGCAGAAAGGCTTCAGAGCCTGAGTGCTATAATTTCAAATGGTCTTATTCAGAGGGTTTATGGAGAGATTCTAGCATAGAAAGCGTTTTGAGAAAAAAAAACTGTAAAATAGATGGATTGTGCTGTGACCACTGCCTATGTGCAAACTGACTGAATTATAGCTATTATGCATTTCTATATGAAATATACAGACATTCAAAAGGGAATACATTCAAAAGTACAAAAGGCGACTCCTCAACTTTTTTTTTGTGTGTTTTATGTTTTTAATCTTGACTGGAGAAAGTTATTTTGGTAAGGCTTGCCAGGAGACTTTATTAATTTTTTTATTTTTCATACATTTATTTACAGTGGTACCTTGGTTAGCATCCTGGATCCATTTCAGAAGGTCCGACTCTGACCTCAACGTACTCTAACCAATACATTTTTCCCATAAGAAATAATGTGAATCACAGTGATACCTTGGTTAGCATCCTGAATCCATTTCAGAAGGTCCGACTCTGACCTCAACGTACTCTAACCAAATCAATTTTTCCCATAAGAAATAATGTGAATCACAGTGATACCTTGGTTAGCATCCTGAATCCATTTCAGAAGGTCCGACTCTGACCTCAACGTACTCTAACCAAATACATTTTTCCCATAAGAAATAATGTGAATCACAGTGATACCTTGGTTAGCATCATGGATCAATTTCAGAAGGTCCGACTCTGACCTCAACGTACTCTAACCAAATAAATTTTTCCCATAAGAAATAATGTGAATCACAGTGATACCTTGGTTAGCATCCTGAATCCATTTCAGAAGGTCCGACTCTGACCTCAACGTAATCTAACCAAATACATTTTTCCCATAAGAAATAATGTGAATCACAGTGATACCTTGGTTAGCATCATGGATCAATTTCAGAAGGTCCGACTCTGACCTCAACGTACTCTAACCAAATAAATTTTTCCCATAAGAAATAATGTGAATCACAGTGATACCTTGGTTAGCATCCTGAATCCATTTCAGAAGGTCCGACTCTGACCTCAACGTACTCTAACCAAATACATTTTTCCCATAAGAAATAATGTGAATCACAGTGATACCTTGGTTAGCATCATGGATCCATTTCAGAAGTTCCGACTCTGACCTCAACGTACTCTAACCAAATCAATTTTTCCCACAAGAAATAATGTGAATCACAGTGGTACCTTAGTTAGCATCATGAATCAATTTCAGAAGGTCCGACTCTGACCTCAGCGTACTCTAACCAAATCAATTTTTCCCATAAGAAATAATGTGAATCACAGTGATACCTTGGTTAGCATCATGGATCCATTTCAGAAGGTCCAACTCTGACCTCAACGTACTCTAACCAAATAAATTTTTCCCATAAGAAATAGTGTGAATTACAGTGGTACCTTGGTTAGCATCCTGAATCCATTTCAGAAGGTCCGACTCTGACCTCAACGTACTCTAACCAAACAAATTTTTCCCATAAGGAGTAATGTGAATCACAGTAGTATTTTGGTTAGCATCCTGAATCCATTTCAGAAGGTCCGACTCTGACCTCAACGTACTCTAACCAAATCAATTTTTCCCATAAGAAATAATGTGAATCACAGTCGTACCTTGGTTAACATCCTGAATCCATTTCAGAAGGTCCGACTCTGACCTCAACGTACTCTAACCAAATCAATTTTTTCCATAAGAAATAATGTGAATCACAGTGATACCTTGGTTAGCATCATGGATCCATTTCAGAAGGTCCGACTCTGACCTCAACGTACTCTAACCAAATCAATTTTCCCCATAAGAAATAATGTGAATCCAGTTAGTCCGTTCCTGAAAGCCAAACATGTTAGCTCAAAACATGGTTACATAGTTTTACAATTATATATTCACATGCAAAAAAACATTAAAAATGCATGATGAATGAAAGGCATAAACAAACATTTACTTTGATTGAAAATGTGATATTGCTGACTTCCGGTTCTGGTTGCCATTTTGTTAGCATGCTAGGGATGCTAACCAGATTAATTAATTTATTAATTTTCTACCGCTTATCCTCACGAGGGTCGCATTGGGGTGCTGGAGCCTATCCCAGCTGTCTTCGGGCGAGAGAGGCGGGGTACACCCTGGACTGGTGGCCAGCCAATCACAGGGCACATATAGACAAACAACCATTCACACTCACATTCATACCTATGGACAATTTGGAGTCGCTAATTAACATAGCATGTTTTTTTGGAATGTGGGAGGAAACCGGAGTACCCGGAGAAAACCCATGCATGCACGGGGAGAACATGCAAACTCCATACAGAGATGGCTGAGGCTGGAATTGAACTCGGGTCTGCGCGCTCACCACTCAACCACCGTGCAGACGTGCTAACCAGATATTTTATAATAAAAAAAATACATTGAACGCTTACCAGAAAATGTATAAAAAATTTTGACTTTAACTGAAAGGCACACTAACCAGGGCGAATGCTAACCGAGGTTCTGCTGTATGTCGTTGACCTTGTTGTTAGCAGACGATGGTGATGTTTAGAGATGACTGTCCCTTTCTTTTTGAAATGGAAATTAACTTCTGACTCGGGCGTGAAGAGACATAAAAAGGGGGTCTATACACGTAAAAATGTAGAACTGAATTAAAGGTGACATGTTTTCAACCTTTGCAGATTGTCAGTATCACAACATTGTTTCACTTGAAGGTTTTCACCCCCACACCTTGGAGAAACACGTACTGGCATCCAAGTGCACACAATTAGCGCAAAACCCTTTCACAAACTTTGATGGAACACTTGACAGCTCCACGCTCAGTGGATCATGCTTTTAGATTTTATCCAGATAAAAAGGATAAAAGTCACGGCCATTTATCATGTCATTGAGGGGCCTGTCGTCAGGAAATGTATCCTGTGACATTTGGCCACATCATCTTGAATGATTAGCGCCTTGTGAGAGGACACAGGATTTATCACCGCTTCTGTCCCAACACCCTCTGATGCCACGTCGTGCACGACTTGTGAGTCTCCTCCAGGCGAGCTGTGACAAGCAGCCTGTGCAGGACAGGAAAACACTCGTTAGCTGATGTGAAAGGCTTAATTTTGACAGTCGCTCACATGCGCAAACACTTTCGGGGATTTGTGCGCATAGAAAACACCCCATTTTCACCAACATAGGATATAGGTAATTGATGGTTGAAACTTGAGATAGTTGCAAGACAGGAAAAAAAAGTGTGCATAGAGCCAAGAACCAATGAATGAACCGAGCTATTTTGTCAGTCTTTGATGAGTGTAATGTAGGCCAATTTTTAAAAAATATTTCTATTTTCATAGAGCAGATGCGGCGCACCTGCCCGGCGCACCCACGCCTCCATGCCTCCCACCAAAGTTGTGAGGGGGTTCAACACAGCAGAGTGTAATCTTATCAATCAAATGGACGCTTATCATTACTTTTTTAATGCATAGGGCCCACTGGACTGAGCATCACAATGCGTAAATGTAGAACACCTCCGTTCCTGAGAGTTACATTAAACACAGCAGCAGGCTAATCAAGGCATTGGTGGTATAATCTTCAGATCTCCTTCTCATCCTTCTTGCATGTACTCCATTTTTTCTGATCATTCGTTTATTTTCTACCGCTTATCCTCAAGAGCGTTGCGAACTGTCTTCAGGGGAGAGGCGGGGCGCACCCTGGACTGGTCGCCAGCCAATCACAGGGCACATTTTGACAAATGTGAGGTCTGTGCTCTAGCCACTCGGCCACCGTGCAACCCCTTTTCAGATCATGTTAAGAATAAAGATCGGTACTGGCTCTACGCTAGGGCCCCCAAAGTCCAGATCCACCCCCCTACTATCTATGGTCTATTATGGTCACCCCCTCTTCCGGAAACTGCAAACTATATCCCGATATAACTATATCCTTTTTTTGTATTCTTCTAACTGCATTCAGTGTGTCCAGTGTTCTTCTCCCACCCTCTGACTTCCGTTATTATCATAGTATGCCAAGTGTGGGGGGGTTGGTGCTGGAGAAATAATGAAAATGAATGGATCCACGTCACCCAAGGATCCATAACCAAGCCCTACGTGGAATTGAGGGGCGACTCTCAATCCAAGCTTGTATTTTCTCATGTTATGAAGCTGTGACTCATTGCTTCAACTGTACCCATGGGAAAAATACGTTCCACGTGGTCCTGTGAAGCTCAGTAGACGGGATTCAAGGAATCTGCCATAGTTAGACAGTTATTTCCCAACGGTCCAACAATGTTAAAAAATAAAAATTAGAAGAGGATACCGAACTGTCACTGGAAATGTGTATTCATTTGAACGTGTTTTAGACCACTCCCAGATCATTTCTCGTATCAAATGGGACCCATATGGTCACAAATTGCAGAGTTCCAAACACCTCATGACAACTACGCAGACTTTATAAAGGGGGAAGCGGAAACCCGTAAATGTACAAATTCATGGAAATGCAAAATAACTGATTCTTTCTACACAGTTAAATTCGGGCGCACCTTCTGTCGCCGGTTTAGTATCACATTTCGACATCCAAGCTGTCCAACTTTTTAATTACCTGAAAAACTTTCCATAGGTATTTCATTGAGATGGTAAAAAAAAAAGGGCAGCCCGTATTTAACTTAATGTTTAATACCTGTGGCTCTGGAGCACAGCTGAAACCACCAATATATATCCTTTCCCCGGGGATATCAAACGTTATAAGGGTTATAAGTCTACCCAACACAGGTGACACTTTTACTTGCATTATGTTGACATTTGGTGTGTTTTATAACAATGCTTTGCCACACAATGAAAAAATGGTAACCCCTTCTTCAAAACCATATGCCCATTTTTATGTCAAAGGGTTGGTAATGGTAATGGTTTTATTTCATTTGAACATGCATCAGATTACAATTGAATGCATCACATAATCAGTTCACAGTTCCACATGTCCAAAAGGAGTAGGAAGAAGCAAAGCTTATTAAATCCTACCCCTCCATTTGGTACTTTTATAACCAGTAAATGTTACATTTGTTCACTTCCTGCTTTCCTAATATGGTTTAAGTTTTTTTTATTTTTAATTTAATTTTTTGAATTAGTTTTTTTTAATTTTTTAATTTTTTAATTTTTTAATTTTTTAATTTTTTAATTTTTTAATTTTTTAATTTTTTAATTTTTTCATTTTTTCATTTTTTAATTTTTTCATTTTTTTCATTTTTTCATTTTTTCATTTTATTTTTGTCGCATACCGAAGTAGGAGGTGATATGAGCATCCAATGACATAATGGGTACCATAGTAAGTGTCAACATAGTGATATATAGCACAAAAAATAATGAATGAATGAATGAATGAATACAATTTTAAAAATTAAAAAAAAAAATAAAAAATTAAAGAAATTAAAAAAAATAAAAAAAATAAAGAAATTGAAAAAATTTAAAAATTTAAAGAAATTAAAAAAATTAAAAAAAATTAAAAAATTAAAAAATTAATGAATTAAAAAAAAATAAGAAATTGAAGAAATGTAAGAAATTTAAGAAATGTAAGAAAATTAAAAAAATGTAAGCAATTTAAAAATTTAAAAATTTAAAAATTTAAAAATTTAAAAATTTAAAAATTTAAAAATTTAAAAATTTAAAAATTTAAAAATTTAAAAATTTAAAAATTTAAAAATTTAAAAATTTAAAAAAAACCTTAAACTGTATTATGGAAAGCAGGAAGTGAACAAATGTAACATTTACTGATTGTAAAAATACCAGATGGAGGGGTAGGATTTAATAAGCTTTGCTTCTTCCTACTCCTTTTAGACATGTGGAACTGGGAACTGATTATGTGATGCATTCAATTGTAACCTGATGCATGTTCAAATGAAATAAAACCATTACCATTACCATTACCAGATTTCCTAGAATTGGACATACCACTTCCGACAATCTTTTCCCAGTTTGCTGCAGTTGTTCCTCTCCTGCATGTCTGTCACTTCCTACACAGAAGCAGTCATACTTGTTGGCACTTTGATGTGGGAGTGCTGACTCATCACTCCTCCTCCAGTGGTGGATATCAATAACATCAAGTATTCACGTGTACTTTGACTGCACACTTTGCATCCTTGCATCTATCTAAGGCAATGAAACGTCTGAGTCCCTCTGTGGCTCATTAGAAGCTGTTGTCTTTTTTTTTCTCAACAAAAACCAGCTTGCAGATAAAGAGGGAGATGTTGCTGAAATGTGGTCAGAGCGAGCGGGGAATAGCTGACAAGGAGGAGAAAGACGAGATATCGTTCTGTCAAATCTGTCTCGGGACAATAGTAGTTGAATCGGCAGCTCTGGGAGCGTCACTCACGTTTTAACAGAACAAACGGGTGAAAAACTGCAAGGTGAAAGAATAGAATGGAGGGCAAAACTTCTCTTCTACCTTCAGAGAAGCAACGGGAGAATTATCTGTTTTCTTTAGGTTGATTGATGAGCTGAAAGACTGACATTTTGAATCACGGTGGTTTATAGATTTACAGGTGGTCTTTGGGTTCCATTCATATTGAATGTAAAAGTCATTTAAGTCTGGAGAGGTTTCAAGGTGAAAAACCACTTCCAGCATTTATCTAATTACCACACTTGGTAATGGTAATGGTTTAATTTCATTTGAACATGCATCAGATTACAATTGAATGCATCCCATAATCAGTTCCCAGTTCCACATGTCCAAAAGGAGTAGGAAGAAGCAAAGCTTATTAAATCCTACCCCTCCATCTGGTACTTTTACAATCAGTAACTGTTACATTTGTTCACTTCCTGCTTTCCTAATAGATTTTTTTTCATGTGAGGGCCAAACATAAAACGGACTACCAACAAAAAGGCTGCTACGCCTCCATCCACGAAGACATGGAGACTGTGTCACTGACAAAAGGGTTCACTCCATTCATGCCGTTGTTCTATGAAAAAAAAAAGCTGCTGTGAGAGGCCTGGTACACCCTGGACTGGAGGCCAGCCAATCACAGGGCACATATAGACAAACAACCATTCACACTCACATTCATACCTATGGATAACTTGGAGTCGCTAATTAACCTAGCATGTTTTTGGAATGTCGGAGGAAACCGGAGTACCCGGAGAAAACCCACGCATGCACGGGGAGAACATGCAAACTCCACACAGAGATGGCGGAGGGTGGGGAAAGACAAAATAAGAAGCCAAAAAGTTACCACTTCCACACAAAATAGGAGGAGAACTCATTCATTCATTCATTTTGTACCGTTTATCCTCACGAGGGTCGCGGAGGGTGCTGGAACCTATCCCAGCTGTCTTTGGGCGAGAGGCAGGGTACACCCTGGACTGGTGGCCAGCCAATCCCAGGGCACATATAGACAAACAACCATTCACACTCACATTCATACCTATGGACAATTTGGAGTGGCTAATTAACCTAGCATGTTTTTGGAATATGGGAGGAAACCGGAGTACCCGGAGAAAACCATGCACGGGGAGAACATGCAAACTCCACACAGAGATGACCAAAGGTGGAATCGAACTCGGGTCTCTGAGCTGTGAGGCCTGCGTCCAAAACACTCGGCCCCTAATGAATTATGAGCGTCATTTTTCATTTCATTCAATAAGACTGTAAATGTGAAGGACTTTTTGTACAACAGAAAATATCTCTTTCACTTTGGGTTGTAATATTTCATAGATCTTCACTGATCATGTTTTTTCATCAAGCGCTGATATCTCCCACTTTGTTCGGCAGGTCCTTGAACGCACCAACCTGACTGATTCCATCTGTGCATCAATCATCCCACACATTCCATTCATTAGTCGTGACTGCTTATACATTTTATACTTATTTTAAAAGTGTGACAGCCATATTTAGGGCTGAAACCTGATGATACTGACGATACAACGGAAGAAAAGAATAACCAGAGTTGTTCACGAATGAAAGCAAGGATGAGGGGAGGACTATGTTACATTTCAATTACAACATCTTTCCCTCTCCTCAGCTTGTGGAGCACCCTTCCCAATGGAATACACCAGCATGGCCCAGTGAAGTGCAGGAAGACTCAACAGCACCACCGTGGGAGTGGGATCTGAAGGTCAAGAACACTCCAGATGCTCAGGCAGTCAAACCAGAAGCCACCATGATAGTGATTTAAACATACTGTAATGCAAATGGTAGAGTAGAATATGCTTGTATCATTATCATTATTATTTCATGTTTAAGTCAGTGTTGGTATAACAAAGGAAGAAAAGGAACGAAAGATGCAGCAACATCCTGTAAAGACATGTTGAAGGGTTTAAGCCAAGGATGTCCGGTATTGGCTTTTTTTGCCAAAAAAAAAAACAAAAAACGATATTGTCCAATTCTCAATTTCCGTTACCGATATCAGCCGATACTGATACCGATATGTGTAACATGACATTTTTTCTGTGGTCGGTATGAAATCCATCGTCGAAGACAGCCCCAGCCAATCAAGACAAGACTGAAAACTAACAACATGGAAGACTAATTCAGACAACTGAACTTAAAACACCAAAACAAACTTTGATAATGACCTAACCTTGCTTGTTTATACAGTAAACCTCGGATCAAATAAATATCGGATTCAATTGTTCCCACTGGTTTTGTCCGATATAAGCAAAATCCGTTATATGCGTATACCGGAAAATGTCAGTTTTATGCATATATCGGATTTATATCCGGTATATGTGTAAATCGGATTTTATCCGTTATAAAAAGGCACTTCCTTGACTGTTTCCAATGTACCTGGACTGGGTAATGAAAAGAGACGTAAGATAATGAGAATTTAACTTTATTGGACTGAATAATAAACGTGAATATAAATCGCGCAGGCAACGCTGCAAATGACGTCATATAGCGGCCTGTCACGATTTGGCGAATCGGAGCGCCACGATGCGGCCATCCGATATATGCGAGGGAAATTTAATGGAAATGCATTGGAACGGGACTGGAGATTTTGTCCGAAATAGGCAAAATCCGTTATAAAAAATCCAATATATGCAATGAATTTTTATTGGAAATTACAGAAAAATCGGTTCTTTTTTATCTGTCCGTTGTGAGCGAATTTCCGATATATCTGAGGTTTACTGTATTTGTCTGATTGTCTAAGCAACAGAAAGACTTTTACTCTCTCACCTTTTGGCCCCGAATGCCCATAAGACGTTGCATTTCAAGGTTCTTTACTACAAAGTTATCCCCTATTAAATGTTCTAAACAAGCTCACTGAGATTTGTGAAGTCCGTTTCTTCTGCTTTACTGTTTTGCACAAATGAGGTCTCTTAGGAGCCAAGTAGTGAGTGAAAAAAAAAAAGAACAGCATGCTGAAGCCAAAAAACGCCCCCAACACCATCGCCACCCTCCCACCCAGAAGATGACAGGCACATTTCAACCCTGTGATTGACACATGCCAGGCACCTGGTCAGGATCTGCTGTTCAGACACTTTTTTATGGACAAGGAGTTTCTCATTCTCGATCGGACCCAGGTCATTTCTCCTCAGGTGATCTAACAGAATCGGACGTTTAGAAAGTAGTTATCTCCGTGTGATGGGGTGTCACAAAACATTTCATTTTCAAAAAAAATTGTGGTCACTAAGCCTGGGGCGATACTACATTGATCAATTTGTCACACAATAAATAAAAATAAACTTGATAATTTTGCCAGTGGGGCTGCACAGTGGACAAGTGGTTAGCAAACAGGCCATACAGCTATGATACCCGAGTTCAATTCCACCCTCAGTTTGGGTTTTTGCATGTTCTCCCTGTGCATGAGTGGTTTCCTCCGACGTTCCAAAAACATGCTAGGTTAATTAGCGACTCCAAATTGTCCATAGGTATGAATGTGAGTGTGAATGGTTGTTTGTCTATATGTGCCCTGTGATTGGCAGGCCACCAGTCCAGGGTGTACCCCGCCTCTCTCGCCCCAAAACAGCTAGGATAGGCTCCAGCACCCCCACGACAGTATCACTCGGATACTATGAACATCCAGCAGCAACACAACATTTTGGCATGACTACTATTTTGATGAAAAATATACTGAACCAGGGCTGCACAGTGGAAATTCAATATGCAAATTGCTTTTTCTGCAACTGCTGGAGTTGCATTGTTTGTCTTTTTTTTTCATTCTTATCGTGATATGAAAGATCTGTCACTTTCCCTGTAATGGAATACACAATGAAAAACATTAAAACCAATCTTGTGTGCTTCGTGAACCACTGGGCGAAACGGATGAGTAGAGGGAATTCTGGGCTTCCTTAGGCTTGCTGAGGCTGCTGCACCTACACGACCGCTCAGAAGTTTTGGGATCACTTGGAATTTTTTTTTGTCCAGTCTGAGATCTGGCTTTTTCTTGGTAGTCCTGCTATGAAGTCCAGCATCCTGAAGTCCGCTTCACTGTTGATACTGACACTGGTGTTTGATGCCTACTATTTAGTGCAGCTGCCAGGTGACCACCTGTGAGGCGTCTTTGTCTTAAACTACACACTCTCACATATTTCTGTATCGTTTTTCTGTCCTTGTTAGACCCAGTTTGTGCTATTGCTAAGGATTTTTTTTGTCTTTTGTGATTACAGTCACCCATGGTTTAATTAATTGGTTACAGACCTGCCAGCGATAAATTAATTTCCACGATATAGGATTCCAAGTCAATTGAATATTTTTGTAGTTGAAGCACGGAAAATCTGTTTATGACTTTGTAAATACGAGGGATTTATGTTGCCAATTTTGATACCAATCATCCCTGAGTGAAATTGACCGATACCAATCATATGGAATAATTCTTGTTTGTTTCTTTGTTTCTTCTTCCACAGTTGTGCAGTGTTTTTCTGTCCTTGTTAGACCCAATTTGTGCTGCTCTCTGAAGGGAGTAGTTAACAGCATGGTAAGAGATTTTAGTTTTAGATGGCTTTTCTAATCATCTATTAGCCTTATAAAATGATGAACTTGGATTATGTATTCTGGAGCTTATCCCAGCAACAATTTGGAGTCGCCAATTATTCAAAAACATAGCATGTTTTTGGAATGTGGGAGGAAACCGGAGTACCCGGAGAAAACCCACCCATGCACCGGAAGAACATTCAAACTCCACATAGAGATAGCCGAGGGTGGAATCAAACTCGGGTCTCCTAGCTGTGAGGCCTGCACGCTAACCACTTTACCACCGTGCATCCACTATTGCGGACATATGCAATTCTTTTTTTTCCCCCTTTGGTTGAAAAAATGTAACCTTGAGCCAAGTGCAGATGTACTTTTGAATGGCTCCCCGTCCCCTTGACTTGAGTATGTGTAGTTTAGGTACTCATTGAGGTCAAGAGAAGATCAGGTCACCTTGAGTCTTCAATGCACGCTACACTAAGTGTCCTTTTATGCTCCGTGACTTTTATACCGTTAATATTCTACTCCAGCTGCCGAAATGGAAGTAATGGCAACAGTTAGGACACAAATTTATCATGCCAATATTTTATTGAACTGTCATGCGATGTAAATGGGATGAGATTAACTAAATTAAAGGGGCAGAGCGGCCTGGCAGATGGTAAAAGTCCAGTAACTGAGAGGTCACGAGGGTAGATCACTTTAATAAATAACATATCCATCCGCCACCATTTGGTGTCTGTTTGCCCTTGACGGGGAAAAAAACTTTCATCTCACTTAATTTAAAGCTTAGTAGTTTTATTCATCGAAAGGTACACACTGGATACCTGATGAGTTTGTTTCATAAGTACGTTATTTCCATTTTATTTTCAAATCTTAACATCCCAAAAAGCCACACACATGTGGAGTTAATCCTGTGATGCTGACATTACATAGAATGACATTTCAGTCGACATTTAAGGCATATTTTTCCCCAAAGTTTTGACTGAACTGTAAATGTTATGAGCTTTAAGGTGTTGAAGAGTTGAGATTCCACTGCGTACTTCATCTGTTCCACAGTCGTTATTTACATTAAAAAATAAATCATAACATTTTTTACTATCATACAAGTATAAAAATAAGTTAAACATAAAATTAAGAAAGACGTTAATTTTTATTTTTTTTACATTATAGCCTAAATCAGAGGTCGGCAAATTTTTTGACTCGCAGGCCACATTAATTTAACAAAATTTACTTATAATTCTAACAGTCCAGCTGGAATTATTGTATCTGTTGATACAGAGTCATGCTTGTGTCCCGTTTTTCAGAAGCACTTTGTAAACAGCAGACCACCTCAAATAACCAAAAGCTACCTAAACCATCAAAAGTTTGGCTCAAGCCATGATGCCAGGTTGCATGTTAAGTTTCAATGAAATACTTTGGGCCGTATTTAAACACTTGGCGGGCCGGTGAATTTGACCGATTCCGACACCGATCATATGGAATAATTCTTGTTTGTTTCTTTGTTTCTTCTTGCACAGTTGTGCAGCGTTTTTCTGTCCTTGTTAGACCCAGTTTGTGCTGCTCTCTACCATTACTACTCTACTGTTTAGTGCAGCTGCCAGGTGACCACCTGTGAGGCGTCTTTGTCTTAAACTACACACTCTCAGATATTTGTGCAGCGTTTTTCTGTCCTTGTTAGACCCAGTTTGCTCTGCTCTCTGAAGGGAGTAGTTAACAGCATGGTAAGATATTTTAGTTTTAGTTTAGACCTGTTTAGAGCTGCGAGGCGTCTTTTGTCTTAAACTACACACTCTCAGATATTTGTGCAGCGTTTTTCTGTCCTTGTTAGACCCAGTTTGCGCTGCTCTCTGAAGGGAGTAGTTAACAGCATGGTAAGAGATTTTAGTTTTAGTTTAGACCTGTTTAGAGCTGTGAGGCGTCTTTTGTCTTAAACTACACACTCTCAGATATTTGTGCAGCGTTTTTCTGTCCTTGTTAGACCCAGTTTGTGCTGCTCTCTGAAGGGAGTAGTTAACAGCATGGTAAGAGATTTTAGTTTTAGTTTAGACCTGTTTAGAGCTGTGAGGCGTCTTTGTCTTAAACTACACACTCTCAGATATTTGTGCAGCGTTTTTCTGTCCTTGTTAGACCCAGTTTGTGCTGCTCTCTGAAGGGAGTAGTTAACAGCATGGTAAGAGATTTTAGTTTTAGTTTAGACCTGTTTAGAGCTGTGAGGCGTCTTTTGTCTTAAACTACACACTCTCAGATATTTGTGCAGCGTTTTTCTGTCCTTGTTAGACCCAGTTTGTGCTGCTCTCTGAAGGGAGCAGTTAACAGCATGGTAAGAGATTTTAGTTTTAGTTTAGACCTGTTTAGAGCTGTGAGGCGTCTTTTGTCTTAAACTACACACTCTCAGATATTTGTGCAGCGTTTTTCTGTCCTTGTTAGACCCAGTTTGCGCTGCTCTCTGAAGGGAGTAGTTAACAGCATGGTAAGAGATTTTAGTTTTAGTTTAGACCTGTTTAGAACTGCGAGGCGTCTTTTGTCTTAAACTACACACTCTCAGATATTTGTGCAGCGTTTTTCTGTCCTTGTTAGACCCAGTTTGTGCTGCTCTCTGAAGGGAGTAGTTAACAGCATGGTAAGAGATTTTAGTTTTAGTTTAGACCTGTTTAGAGCTGCGAGGCGTCTTTTGTCTTAAACTACACACTCTCAGATATTTGTGCAGCGTTTTTCTGTCCTTGTTAGACCCAGTTTGTGCTGCTCTCTGAAGGGAGTAGTTAACAGCATGGTAAGAGATTTTAGTTTTAGTTTAGACCTGTTTAGAGCTGCGAGGCGTCTTTTGTCTTAAACTACACACTCTCAGATATTTGTGCAGCGTTTTTCTGTCCTTGTTAGACCCAGTTTGTGCTGCTCTCTGAAGGGAGTAGTTAACAGCATGGTAAGAGATTTTAGTTTTAGTTTAGACCTGTTTAGAGCTGCGAGGCGTCTTTGTCTTAAACTACACACTCTCAGATATTTGTGCAGCATTTTTCTGTCCTTGTTAGACCCAGTTTGTGCTGCTCTCTGAAGGGAGTAGTTAACAGCATGGTAAGAGATTTTAGTTTTAGTTTAGACCTGTTTAGAGCTGCGAGGCGTCTTTTGTCTTAAACTACACACTCTCAGATATTTGTGCAGCGTTTTTCTGTCCTTGTTAGACCCAGTTTGTGCTGCTCTCTGAAGGGAGTAGTTAACAGCATGGTAAGAGATTTTAGTTTTAGTTTAGACCTGTTTAGAGCTGTGAGGCGTCTTTGTCTTAAACTACACACGCTCAGATATTTGTGCAGCGTTTTTCTGTCCTTGTTAGACCCAGTTTGTGCTGCTCTCTGAAGGGAGTAGTTAACAGCATGGTAAGAGATTTTAGTTTTAGTTTAGACCTGTTTAGAGCTGTGAGGTGTCTTTGTCTTAAACTACACACTCTCAGATATTTGTGCAGCGTTTTTCTGTCCTTGTTAGACCCAGTTTGTGCTGCTCTCTGAAGGGAGTAGTTAACAGCATGGTAAGAGATTTTAGTTTTAGTTTAGACCTGTTTAGAGCTGCGAGGCGTCTTTGTCTTAAACTACACACTCTCAGATATTTGTGCAGCGTTTTTCTGTCCTTGTTAGACCCAGTTTGCGCTGCTCTCTGAAGGGAGTAGTTAACAGCATGGTAAGAGATTTTAGTTTTAGTTTAGACCTGTTTAGAGCTGCGAGGCGTCTTTTGTCTTAAACTACACACTCTCAGATATTTGTGCAGCGTTTTTCTGTCCTTGTTAGACCCAGTTTGCGCTGCTCTCTGAAGGGAGTAGTTAACAGCATGGTAAGAGATTTTAGTTCTAGTTTAGAGCTGTGAGGCGTCTTTCTCTTAAACTACACACGCTCAGATATTTGTGCAGCGTTTTTCTGTCCTTGTTAGACCCAGTTTGTGCTGCTCTCTGAAGGGAGTAGTTAACAGCATGGTAAGAGATTTTAGTTTTAGTTTAGACCTGTTTAGAGCTTCGAGGCGTCTAATAATAATAATAATAATAATACCAAGACACCAAAGTTTAAAACTGGCATATTTTTGGTTGGCTCGATGTTAAAACTTGTAGAACTGTAACCGGGAAAAAGGGAATGTCAGTCAAATTTCCTTTCCAAAGTCACTTCCTTGAAGAATTATTATACCAGAAAGAATCTTGAGTTACTGTTGGCATAGTGTAAGGATTTAATGTCAGTCAAACTTTTAATTAGGTGTCTCTGGCTAATTGAAACAGAACAAAATAAGCCATATGTCGAGGCAGCTGTCAGGGAAAATGCGTTCTTTTTATTCCTGTTTTTTGTGTCATTTAGCATGATTCCTCTCTGTGTTTTGGGAATGCTCAAACAAATAAAGGCATGCTATTTGACCCCTTTGCTTGTCCCGTCGCTTCTCCAGTGGTGCACTTTGGTGATTAAGCTGTCATTAATTACTGGCTAGAGAAAGCCGTCGTATTGCAGTCACTCTATGAGAGTTGCAGAGATCTTTACAAGGATGTTCTATTCTGTGTGAAAGTCGTTATTGATGTGCGGGAGCTTTGGAAACCCAATAACAATCGTTATTTTTCGTGTCGTCCGCCATCATTAGCACCTTCAACGCATTCTGTTTTGATTCGAAAACACCATCTACAAAGCAAGAAGCTAGTCTATAGTTATGGGGCTAAATTAGTTCATTCGTTCATTTATTCATTTTCTGCCGCTTATCGTCACGGGGGTGCTGGAGCCTATCCCAGCTGTCTTGGGGCAAGTGGGGTACACCCTGGACTGGTGGCCAGCCAATCACAGGGCACATATAGACAAACAACCATTCACACTCACATTCATACCTATGGACAATTTGGAGTGGCTAATTAACCTAGCATGTTTTTGGAATGTGGGAGGAAACCGGAGTACCCGGAGAAAACCGACACATGCACGGGGAGAACATGCAAACTCCACACAGAGATGGCGGAGGGTGGGGAAAGACAAAATAAGAAGCCAAAAAGTTACCACTTCCACACAAAATAGGAGGAGAACTCATTCATTCATTCATTCATTTTCTACCGCTTATCCTCACGGGGGTCGCCAGGGGTGCTGGAGCCTATCCCAGCTGTCTTTGGGTGAGAGGTGGGGTACACCCTGGACTGGTGGCCAGCCAATCACAGGGCACATATAGACAAACAACCATTCACACTCACATTCATACCTATGGAAAATTTTGAGTCGCTAATTAACCTAGCATGTTTTTGGAATGTGGGAGGAAACCGGAGTACCCGGAGAAAACCGACACATGCACGGGGAGAACATGCAAACTCCACACAGAGATGGCGGAGGGTGGGGAAAGACAAAATAAGAAGCCAAAAAGTTACCACTTCCACACAAAATAGGAGGAGAACTCATTCATTCATTCATTTTCTACCGCTTATCCTCACGAGGGTCGCGGAGGGTGCTGGAGTCTATGCCAGCTGTCTTGGGGCGAGAGGCGGGGTACACCCTGGACTGGTGGCCAGCCAATCACAGGGCACATATAGACAAACAACCATTCACACTCACATTCATACCTATGGACAATTTGGAGTCGCTAATTAACCTAGCATGTTTTTGGAATGTGGGAGGAAACCGGAGTACCCGGAGAAAACCCACGCATGCACGGGGAGATGGCCGAGGGTGGAATTGAACACGGGTCTCCTAGCTGTGAGGTCTGCGTTCTAACCACTCGACCACCGTGCAGCCCAAGTAAATAAAATATGAAGTTATGATATCTAAAAGTCATATCGTGTCCATTCATCAACAGACAAACTCTATGCCAGAGTAAGCTGCCGGTATTTTTGTGTCTTGGCATTTCCCTGCGTCAGCATTCACTTCAGCAACTTCCATCTTCTTCACATCCAAGTTGTTGCAGCCGATGAGGAAAATAGAACTGTTACCCCCTGCTGGGACAGAAATACATTGCCTACAAGTCAATTCACACACAAGATCCATAAGACTTTGATCTGGTGCTCCCGTGGGAAAAAAAATGGAGTCTGTGAATGAGTTAAGTTTGCTGGTGGAAGTCAAGTCAGTAGAACCTCGCACATTCCTGGAACACACGTGGATCTACATGGATCCTGGCAGATTATTCCGTTTCATTAAAGTATCAGATAACGGACCGTTGTCCAGTCTGTATTTGTGCTGTTAAGACTCAACACTAACTTGGTAAAAGGTAGTGCGGAAGTGGTTGTTGAGGTTGGAGACATGCTTTTAATGCCACCTTGATTTACTCGAGAGGATGCAGCAGCTCAGTGCAAGCGGAGGCAGTGATATTGTAGACATGGTTATTACTGCTGACATTAATTCAATATGCACTTAAGCTTAAAATGGGTTAAGGCACTACCTCTCTTCATTCAACCACAACAATCATAAGTCAGAATCCTAATGTATCAGTTATTATTCAATTATTAAATATTTATTACATTCAGAAGCAACACCAAATGATTATGAAAGTTTGCCGGTTGTATCTATGGTCTCCAACACTGGGCTCAATGTATAGACCAGGGGTCTCAAACACGCGACCCGCGGGCCAAATGTGGCACGCAGGACACTCGTTTGAGGCCCTCGCCTTGATATGAAAGTTTAATGTTAAAGTTTGATATGGATGCTGTATGGTATCATGTACCCAGAAAAAATTATTACGTTTGATTAATGTTCATGTTAAAGGTTAAATAACTGTTAATAGTTATCCTCCCTATCCGTGTGGAAGTGGTAAGTTTTTGGCTATTTAAGTTTCAAGGAAATAACTTGGAGGCTACCGTTTAGGTCGCTAGCTCTCTAGTTTGCGAGTTAGCATGTGTCTCAAGACCCTGCAGTTGCGCAATATGTTGTAAATAAAAAGAGTATAAATGTGACTATAGTCGTGTTTTGTCATGTCTACAGGGCTCTAATAATGCTTTGTTCATTTTAATCTGAAAAAAAAATGTGTCTACGCACCAACTATATGTGGTTTCTTAAGTTTTTATTATTTGCCGTTTTATTATTATTATTATTATATTTATGTATTACTGGTTGATTGATTTTCTTTATTCTTGATTTGGTTACTTATTTTTCATCTTATTTTGTGCAGAAAAATAAAAAAGATATTTGAGAACAGTGGAATGTTTTATCAGCTTTTATTATAGAAAATTTCTGTTTTTAATGTGTTTAATGTAGACAAACAACCATTCACACTCACATTCATACCTATGGACAATTTGGAGTCGCTAATTAACCTAGCATGTTTTTGGAATGTGGGAGGAAAACCGGAGAAAACCCACGCATGCACGGGGAGAACATGCAAACTCCACACAGAGATGATCGAGAGTGGAATTGAACTCGGGTCTCCTCTCCACCGCTGTACTAGCCTCAACTGCGATTAATATCTCCAAAAATATTGTTTATACATGCTAAGGTCCATATCGCCCAACCTTGTTGCTAAATGTCCCTTGTCCCCGCCCCGACGGGTGCAACCTCCTATCCGTGTGGAAGTGGTAAGTGGTAAGCATGGATGAGCGCCAGCATCCCTCTGACCCTGAACAGTTATAATACAAAAATAGTGCTTGAAATTCGCCAAAGTCAGGTTATAAATATGTAAGATTTTATTCCACAAACTTTCACCTCACACTTGAGGTCAGACTCAACCTCTGAGGATAATAACTGTTTATGTATACAACAGTAGCAAAGATATTTCAGTCCAGCCCCGTTAGATTTAAGGACCAGCTACAGACAGAAAGATGGATCAATATTACCACGCTGACTGGACATAATTCAGAATTATGCTGTTTGTAAAATGTAGGAGTAAAGAAATCACTAACAGTTTTTTCCTTTGTCAGCCTTCTGCCTAATGCCGGTTCTTTACGAGCGAGCCACGGGAGCCAAAACAAGAGATTAAAAGTCTTCCAAGGTTGTGACAACAGGGATGAATGAATGGATAAAGTAGTTTGTTTATTCTAACCACTGATAAACATTATGCTCCGTAACGTCCGCTAATACGGTGAATTGGAAAAAAATACAGTACGTCTGCATGTGGCAGAATTTGAGAAAGTTGGACTCTCGGGGCACACAACTTTGTGGATTCTCATTTTCAAAGTAAATATTCCTTTACTAGGGGGGTCAGAAGATTCTGATCGAGGGATCGACACATCGAGGACGATAAAAAAGTTAATCACACAATGAATGAAAACTGGCTGCACGGTGGACGAGTGGTTAGCGAGCAGCCCTCACAGCTAGGGAGACCTGAGTTCAATCCCACCCTCAACCATCTCTGTGCGGAGTTTGCATGTTCTCCCCGTGCATGCGTGGGTTTTCTCCGGGTACTCCGGTTTCCTCCCACATTCCAAAAACATGCTAGGTTAATTAGCGACTCCAAATTGTCCATAGGTATGAATGTGAGTGTGAATGGTTGTTTGTCTATATGTGCCCTGTGATTGGCTGGCAACCAGTCCAGGGTGTACCCCGCCCCTCGCCAGCACCCCCACAACAGTATCACTAGGATACTGTGAACATCCAGCAGCAACACAACATTTTGGCATGACTACTATTTTGATACTACTATTTTGACTACTACTGAACCAGGGCTGCACAGTGGCCCGGTGGTTAGCACACAGCCTTCACAGCTAGGAGACCCGAGTTCAATCCCAACCTCTGCCATCTCTGTGCTCTGTTCTCCCCGTGCATTTGTGGGTTTTCTCCGGGTACTCCGGTTTTCTTCCCAAATTCCAAAAACATGCTAGGTTAATTAGCGACTCCAAATTGTCCATAGGTATGAATGTGAGTGTGAATGGTTGTTTGTCCCGCCTCTCGCCCAAAGACAGCTGGGATAGGCTCCAGCATCTCCAATGAATGAATAAATGAAAACTGGCTAATTTTGCCGGTTTCAATATATTGACACATGCATGCCTTGTCTGTTTTTCTTGTCTCACACCTTCAAATAAGCAGGAGGACTTGACGCTTTGTTCCACAGAACAATGGCATGAACAGAGTGAGACCTCTTGTCAGTCGTACAGTCTTTATTGTTGTTATCGTCATGCAAGTCCCTTCCACGGCATGTGAATTGAAAATAAATAGATTTTTGTCCTTTATTTTGTTATCAAGTTTTGTTATTACACACAGCAACTCGGATCAGAGATCTTTCTATTTGTGTCTGAGAGTCGAGTGTGGTGTGTGTATTTCCAAAAAAAAAAAAAAAAATCCCCTCCGTGATGTGAAACGATAGCTGATTCTGTCACAGTCCGATTTTTAGATTTCATGTTTGAAGGGAATATAAAGGGCACAGAGGACTTTGTCTGATGTATTATTGAAAGGAAATTAGTGGCAGTGTGTTTTGTCAGCTGTTACTGGCTCCTTCCTCCTCCATCTGTCGTCTTTGAAGGAAAGATCCTACTTTGCCTTCTTTTTATGTCTTCCAGTCTGTCAATTCAGTCGTTTTATGAGGTTCATGGAGTCATTCTTTTAAATAAAATTCTTACCGGGATAATATTGTTGTCATATGACATTTCAACAGAGAGAACTGAAGCTTTTTCTTTATAATAGGAGCTTAATTTTGCTAATAAACTGCAAATGATATGCACGTCAATGTCCAGATTGTCCATTCTTCTCACTGACATGACATCAATTGAATATTATTTGAGGTTTTATACTTTCAAAATCATTTTTGAGAAGATAATATGTAGAAATAATTTATGGTAATGGTAATTGTTTTATTTCATTTGAACATGCATCAGATTGCAATTGAATGCATCACATAATCAGTTCCCAGTTCCACATGTGCAAAAGGAGTAGGAAGAAGCAAAGCTTATTAAATCACAATCTGGTACTTTTACAATCAGTAACTGTTACATTTGTTCACTTCCTGCTTTCCTAATCTAGTTGAAATTTTGAAATTTTGAAATTTTGAAATTTTGAAATTTTGAAATTTTTATTTGTTAAAATTTTTGTTTGTTAAAATTGTTGTTTGTTAAAATTTTTGTTTGTTAAAAATTTTAAATTACCCCTCAATCTGGTACTTTTACAATCAGTAACTGTTACATTTGTTCACTTCCTGCTTTCCTAATCTAGTTGAAATTTTTATTATTTTTTAAATTTTTACTTGTTTAAATTTTTGTTTGTTACAAATTTTAAATTTTAAATTTTAAATTTTAAATTTTAAATTTTAAATTTTAAATTTTAAATTTTAAATTTTAAATTTTAAATTTATTTAATTTTTGTCACGTACCAAAGTACGAGGTAATATGAGCATCCAATGACATACTGACTGGTTCAAGACTCTTCATCCTTGTATTTAGCAAACATCAACTGCTTGTATTGTTTCTTGAATTGGCTCATCGTTGTGCTTTGTTTGATTTCCTTACTCAATCCATTCCATAGTTTGATTCCACATACTGAAATGCTATGGCTAGCATAACGTAGTCCTAGCATAGAAGTGTTTCAAATGTACTTCTTCCCTGAGATCATATTTCTCCTCTTTACATGATTTAACATAGTGCAATGAAGCTTAATTAGTGGCATATTTAGGGTTAATTAGTCTGTAAACACCTACCAACAATAAAGGTTGTTGGACACAAATAGAGTCCAGCAACCAAAGCACCCACACTTGTTGTTCAGCCTCCTCCATCCTTGACCCGGTTCCAGTATGTGGGCCTATATGTTCAGTACAAGCAGCCTCGCTTATTCTTTCATTTAATTAATCTTTCAGATGTCCGCTTTTCTCATCAACGCGCAGCGACCAAACTCAACTATTCCTAATAGTTGAGCCCTGCAATTTATAAAAGTAACCTCCACACACCACGGTGGAGGAAATTGATTTTTCTCTGGTCTTCAGCCCCGGCTTGCATGGCATTGTTCCATAAGAAAGGGTCCGACTGGGAAATATTATGGATCGGAATACTTGATAATCAAATTACGGCGCCTATAGAGCACGAAACACCTGCGTGGAGCTGATAAGATAAAGAACAGAAGCTAGGTAGGGTGAGAAACGTCCTGCATGAGGGAGCATAAACACAGAATGTGGAAGATGTGATGGATAATGTAATAAACTTGGGATGGCTCAGACATGATCTTTCTTCTTTAGCCTCTTGTGACATCAATTTCCTGCTCTTGTCTCTGCATTTTACTTCTTCAAAGTCTTTTTAAATAAATCATTATGCGTAACATCACAGGGGACCGGTCTTCAAATTGCCTAACAGAGAACCGCATTAATGCTACTTCCTCCATATTCAGCCTCTACCGGGTCGCCGAATGGAAGTGAGACCGTGATTGGTTATTTGAACTTCGCTTTAAGTATGTCCTGCTCTTCATAATTGCAAAATATTCTCCCTCTGCAGTTCTTAAACATCACGTTCTCTCATCACTGTCCTATCTAGTCTTTGCTCATGTCCTTAAACACTAGTATCAAAGGTCACTGGTATTTCGCTGTCCTATCTAGTCTTTGCTAAAGTCCTTAAACACTAGTATCAAAGGCAGCTGGTCTTTCACTGTCCTATCTAGTCTTTGCTCATGTCCTTAAACACTAGTATCAAAGGTCACTGGTGTTTCGCTGTCCTATCTAGTCTTTGCTCATGTCCTTAAACACTAGTATCAAAGGTCACTGGTGTTTCGCTGTCCTATCTAGTCTTTGTTCATGTCCTCAAACACGAGTATCAAAAGCAGCTGGTATTTCACTGCCCTATCTAGTCTTTCCTCAGGTCCTTAAAAACTAGTATCAAAAGCCACTGGTGTATGGCTGTCCTATCTAGTCTTTGCTAAAGTCCTTAAACACTAGTATCAAAGGTCACTGGTCTTTCACTGTCCTATCTAGTCTTTGTTCATGTCCTCAAACACGAGTATCAAAGTTCACTGGTCTTTCACTGTCCTATCTAGTCTTTGTTCATGTCCTCAAACACTAATATCAAACGTCACCGGTCTTTCACTGTCCTATCTAGTCTTTGCTCATGTCCTTAAACACTTGTATCAAAGGTCACTGGTCTTTCACTGTCCTATCTAGTCTTTGCTAAAGTTCTCAAACACTAGTATTAAAGGTCACTGGTCTTTCACTGTCCTATCCAGTGTTTGCTCATGTCCTTAAACACTGGTATCAAAGGCCGCTGGTCTTTCACTGTCCTATCTAGTCTTTGCTCATGTCTTTAAATACTAGTATCAAAGGCCGCTAGTCTTTCACTCTCCTATATAGTTTTTGCTCAAGTCCTCAAACACTAGTATCAAAGGTCACTGGTCTTTCGCTGTCCTATGTCTGAACCATCTCAGTCTGGTCTCTCTGACCTTATCGCAAAGGTCTCTACCTTGTAATGTCCCTCTGATGTACTTGTTCCTGATCCTATCCATCCTGGTCACTCCCAATAAGAACCCCAGCAGGACACTGCTGTGATGATAACATTTAATTGTTATAATATTGTCAGGATTTACCATCAAAGTCCCAGAGATCGTCTGGTCAATCGTGATTGACGAGTCGCCCACCCCTGCAACGGAGAAAAGTAAAGCAAGTTAAAAAAAAAAACTTTATTGAAATACTAATAATGTTTGGATAGCGTGGATAATAAATTCAGATTGAGTTGACGTTTCTGCCAAAGTATAGCAGCAATTCCTCAAAATTGATGAAACCTGAAAGACTGAAGTTTCTCCTTTGCGATGCCTCAGCATGGCTCTCCAATCATTCACATGTAATGATATTAAGCCACAGCACTACAGGCGCTACAGCTCCAGCCATCTGGTCAGCCTGCCTGCTCTTCTCCTCTGCTGTCACTCACTCCTGCCCCCACAAGTGTCACTCGGCAGCCTGGTGGGGGCTGTGCTTGTGAAGCAGCATGAGGACATTTGCATCCTAAACTCTAATTACTGAGGTTAACGGTTGACAGTCGCGGTGCAAATACTTCAAGGCTTCTCAATCAAAGCTTTACTCAGCGGGGCAGCGTCACTGAGTGTTAAACCCGCACGGTAAGGTGCTACCCTTTCTAGTCACTTTCCCGATGCAAAGTAAAAACTCATAAGCTGAAACACCAGATTTCATAGTCCATCTTAACTGTTTTGACCAGGACAAGAAAACCTGGAAAGTATTTGGGTGAACACCTTTCATCCTTTGACTGGATAGCAACTGGACTGTTCAGGTTGTCTTCAAGATTTTACCTCTAATCCAAGCTAGCTTTATCAGTTCAGCACGAGTCGTCCTATCTAGTAGGTGCTGAAATGATCAAAGACTTGTCTCAAAGACTACTACTATGGGACTCTTGTGACAAAAGATGACATAGGACAGCCAGAGTCCAACTTTAACTTCCTCAATGGCTACTAGTCTCTGACTGTCCTATCTAGTCTTTACTCATGTCCTCAAACACGAGTATCAAAGGCAGCTGGTCTTTCGCTGTCCTATCTAGTCTTTGCTCGAGTCCTCAAACACTAGTATTAAAGGCCGCTGGTCTTTCACTGTCCTATCTAGTCTTTGCTCAAGTTCTCAAACGCTAGTATCAAAGGCTGCTGGTCTTTTGCTGTCCTATCTAGTGTTTGCTGAAGTGCTCAAACACTAGTATCAAAGCCTGCTGGTTTTTCACTGTCCTATCTAGTGTTTGCTCATGTCTTTAAACACTAGTATCAAAGCCCGCTGGTCTTTCACTGTCCTATCTAGTCTTTGCTCAAGTTCTCAAACGCTAGTATCAAAGGCTGCTGGTCTTTTGCTGTCCTATCTAGTCTTTGCACATGTCCTTAAATACTAGTATCAAAAGCCACTGGTCTTTTGCTGTCCTATCTAGTCTTTGCTCAAGTCCTCAAACACTAGAATCAAAGGCAACTGGTCTTTCACTGTCCTATCTAGTCTTTCCTCATGTCGTTAAAAACTAGTATCAAAGGTCACTGGTCTTTCACTGTCCTATCTGGTCTTTGCTCATGTCCTCAAACACTAGTATCACAGGCTGCTGGTTTTTCGCTGCCCTATCTAGTCTTTGCTCAAGTCCTCAAACAATAGTATTAAAGGCAACTGGTCTTTCGCTGTCCTATCTAGTCTTTGCTCAAGTCCTCAAATGCAAGTATCAAAGGCCGCTGGTCTTTTGCTGTCCTATCTAGTATTTGCTCAAGTCCTTAAATACTAGTATCAAAGGCCGCTGGTCTTTCGCTGTCCTATCTAGTCTTTGCTCAAGTCCTCAAACACTAGTATCAAAGGCCGCTGGTTTTTCGCTGTCCTATCTAGTCTTTGCTCAAGTCCTCAAACACTAGTATCAAAGGCCGCTGGTTTTTCGCTGCCCTATCTAGTCTTTGCTCAAGTACTCAAACAGTAGTATCAATGGCAACTGGTCTTTTGCTGTCCTATCTAGTCCTTGCTCAAGTCCTTAAACACTAGTATCAAAGGCAACTGGTCTTTCACTGTCCTATCTAGTCTTTGCTCAAGTACTCAAACACTAGTATCAAAGGCAACTGGTCTTTTGCTGTCCTATCTAGTCCTTGCTCAAGTCCTCAAACACTAGTATCAAAGGCCGCTGGTCTTTCACTGTCCTATCTAGGTCTTCCACATGTCCCTAAAAACTAGTATCAAAAGTCACTGGTCTTTCACTGTCCTATCTAGTCCTTGCTCAAGTCCTCAAACACTAGTATCAAAGGGAGCTGGTCTGTCACTGTCCTATCTAGTCTTTGCTCAAGTCCTCAAACACTAGTATCAAAGGGAGCTGGTCTTTCACTGTCCTATCTAGTCTTTGCTCAAGTCCACAAAGAACACTTTCAAAGGCAGCTAGTCTTTGAGCTCTTGAGCAAAGACTAGACTAAGCGAACTCAGCTCTGGTAGAGCTGTCCTGTCTAGTCTTTGAGCATTGCGTCATGCAATGCAACACAAAAATAGAACCAGCCTCAACAAGAGGCCATCGGTGAGAGGACAGGATTAAAAATTATTATTAGGAATTATATTTATATTCAAAATTTATAAAATTTCCGTTAATAAAATTGTTACTGTAACATTTTGAGCTATTAAATTGTTTGTTTTGTTTGTTACAAACTAACTTGCAAATAGGCACAACAAACTGTTGTCAGGTTTGCAGCTTCTTCCTCAGCTTAGGTTGTCTCCGATAACAGGCATGTTAGGTTAGGTGGGAATGTGAAAGTGCGAAATGTTGTTTTCCTACGTGGCCTTGTTCACACTGCCTGCCACAAATCTGTTTTGTGCCCCGTTCACTTTGTATCCAGCTTGATTTAACGAAGTCTGAGCAGCCAAAATGATGTGAAACTCGCAAGTGCAGGTGGGTTTTGAAATGCAGCAAATTAAATTTCTACAGTTGCCCCCTTTCTCGGAATGGTCACTGTATACCGCAGACACATTTGTCACACAACACAGATGCCATGAGGCTCTTGGGAGAAAAGCAGAGACACAAACTAAAAGATTAATTCAGTTTGGTTAAAAAAAAAATATTTTTGTTATCTGGAAAACATTTGTGGGCTTACCCACAAATAAATATACAAGGAAATATATTGAATGCATTTGACTTACTACTCAGAATAGTCAATGGGGCATGCCCATTAAAACGTAAACATTAACATCACGTGAGTTTTTCTTTCACTTGTTGGAATAACTCCGTATTGACAGTTTTTTGTTCGTCCAGTTTTGAAATTTAATTTGGATCAAAAACAAACTTAAAATTTAAATTAAAATAAATTTAAACAGGAAAAGATCAAATTCAATCTTGCTAATATTTTATAATTAAACTCGGGACATGTTTTATATATATATATATATATATTTTATTTTTTCATAAAACTGGACTTGTGAATGGCGTATAGAAGGGTTTAGATTCTGTTCCACAGATGGCGCTAATGCACACCAAAGCTGCTTGCCAACCGCCAATAAACAACAGAAGAAGAAAAACACCACGAAGATACCTCAATCGGATTGGGGAAAGCAATATTCCACCACTGGGAATCCAATTATATATTCATTCGGATTGGCACTTTTCTTTCGGAATGAGGTGTATACAAAGGTTACATTCTTCAACAAATCCGACTTTTGCATCATACCCCGCAGTGTGGAAGTCGTTTTTGTGGATGTTACCCCGACGTCTTAACTCTGTCAAATCTGGATGAAAATATCACTATTTTAAAAAGTTGCACAACAAAAGTATGTGTTAAATGAGTATTTTTCCATTGCTTGTATTTTAATGTTAGTACTCAGTGTTGCCATGGTATACATTGACTCCTATGTGGTTACCATAGCAACTCAAGCACATAGGTCAGCACACTGATATGTGGAAGCAGCAAATGTTATGTCTCAAAAAATAGTATCCCGAACTCTGCAGTAGAGCTGCAAAAGGTACCACATGAGAATAGCTTAGAACAGGGGTCTCAAACTCAATTTACTTGGGGGCCACTGGAGCTAGGGTCTGGGCAAGGCTGGGCCGCGTCAGGTTTTCCAAAAAAAAACCAGAAAAATATACAAACTTTTTCAGTGCTTTGGTTCCGATTTTCTACAATAAAAGCTCTCATCAAATATATTAATTTTTATTTTTCTGCACAAAATAAGATGAAAAATAAACAAATCAAGAATAAAGAAAATCAATTAATCAGTAATAAATAAATATAATAATAATAATAAAACAGCAAATAATAAAAACTTAAGAAACCACATATAGTTGGTGGGTAGACAAATGATTTTTTTTCAGATTAAAATGAACAAAGCATTATTAGAGCCCTGTAGACATGACAAAACACGACTATAGTCACATTTATACTCTTTTTATTTACAACATATTGCGCAACTGCAGGGTCTTGAGACACATGCTAACTCGCAAACTAGAGAGCTAGCGACCTAAACGGTAACCTTCAAGTTATTTCCTTTAAACTTAAATAGCCAAAAACTTACCACTTCCACACGGATAGGGAGGATAACTATTAACAGTTATTTAACCTTTAACATGAACATGAATCAAACGTAATAATTTTTTCTGGGTACATGATACCATACAGCATCCATATCAAACTTGCGCGGGGCCGCACTAACATTAAACTTTCATATCAAGGCGAGGGCCGCGTGTTTGAGACCCCTGGCTTAGAGTGTGAAAGTCCAGACTCCACTCCGTGTTGGACAGGTATTGAGACCAGAGCGTACCCCACCCTGACCAGGACCCACAATCAAAGCAGCACATGTGGTGTCAGTGATCATGTACGGTTCCGATAAAACTGCGCGTACCAACCCTAATGCCTTGAAACGTCACCTTTGCTTTTGTCACATCTTCAAGTGTCAGTGTTCATGTGTGTTCATGTGTGTTCATGTGTGTGTGCAGCTCTGCCAGTGTGTCCTGCTTCTACTTCCCCCATCTGTCCCTTCATCCTTGATGTCCAAATAGTCTTGTACTATGCCGTCCAATAAACCAATGATTATCATATCGGTGCAGTATTAGCTTCTATCACTGCCTGGCTGAGGATCAGTAATTGCTGTCCATGCAGAGGAAATGGGAAAGGAAATTACATCTGCCGTCACAAAGAAATAGTTTCTTTGTTGATCCTCGGGGATCTGATGATCCTAGCTATGTGTGTGCGTCTCTACACTACGCTAAACTTACACAAATGCGTTTGATTGCGTGTGTGTTTGTATTCATAATTGACATTCTTAGTATGCAAATGAACGGGACACAATCAGGCGAGCAAGGTCAGTGTTGGAGTGGAGATAAAATGACAAGAAATATTTCAATATTGAACAAAGCAAAAATTTGTTCTCAATCAGAAATCACTCCACACTCTTTATTGCTCTCTGGTTCTACCATATCTTACTTATTGTGTGGGAAATATGGGATAATAACTATAAAAGCAATCTTCACTCGCTAAATGTACAGCAAAAAAGGCCAGTAAGGATAATTCAGAGAACATACTAACGCCTTATTTCTAAAATGACAAATACTTCAACTTGCTGATATAGTTCATCTTCAAACAGCTAAAATAATGCATAAGGCTAAAAATAAGCAATTAGCTAAAAATGTCATCCAATACTTCTCTACAAGAGAGGAGAAATATGATCTCAGGGAAGAAGTACATTTGAAACACTTCTATGCTAGGACTACGTTATGCTAGCCATAGCATTTCAGTATGTGGAATCAAACTATGGAATGGATTGAGTAAGGAAATCAAACAATGCACAACAATGAGCAAATTCAAGAAACAAAAACATTTAAAAATTTAAAAATTTAAAAATTTAAAAATTTAAAAATTTAAAAATTTAAAATTTTAAAATTTTAAAATTTAAAAATTTTAAAATTTTAAAATTTTAAAATTTTAAAATTTTAAAATTTTAAAATTTTAAAAATTTAAAAATTTAAAAATTTAAAAATTTAAAAATTTAATTTTTTTTAAAAACGTAAAAAAATTTAAACATTTTAAAAATTTAAAACATTTTAAAAATTTAAAAAATTAAATATCATATCACCTCATACTTTGGTATGTGACAGAAAATATAAAAAATAAATAAAAATTTTAAAAATTATAAAAAAAGTATATTAGGAAAGCAGGAAGTGAACAAATGTAACAGTTACTGATTGTAAAAGTACCAGATGGAGGGGTAGGATTTAATAAGCTTTGCTTCTTCCTACTCCTTTTGGACATGTGGAACTGTGAACTGATTATGGGATGCATTCAATTGTAATCTGATGCATGTTCAAATGAAATTAAACCATTACCATTACCATTAGATGTAAGTGAGGAGATGGTTCCTTTAAGAGAAATGATGTTGTGTTTGTTTGTAAAAGGTGACTAGCATGACATATTGTATGTTCAAGGGCATCTGTATCACTGAATTATTTACTTACAAATACTCCCATAGTGGATAAACCATATTATTTAAAGGCTGTGTGCAACCGTAATGTTTGCATTTGTCATGACAATTCGATGCTCACTTGTCGCTGTTTTGCAATAGATGTAAGATTATGCAAATGCTAACAAAAGATTTGTGAGCGCATTTTATGTATGTACCATGGCAGAAATAATTACATGGAATTAGATGTTAAATCAGGCCTTGATTAAATGGGAATAAAATGATCTATGAATCATTATCAATACTGTATATGTGGAAAGATCAGATTTACCCTAGCATTGCCATCCATCATATTCAAAACATGCAGGTTAATGGAGCATAAACATGTCTGTCGACAGCTGCCGGTGGATTAATGCCGAGGTTACGTGCCTTTCCAAATTATAGTGGAGGACTCAATCCTGGCCCAAGCAAATGGACTGTAATGTTCTCTAAAATGTTCATTTCCAATGTCTTGCATGCATAATGTTTTCACTTCTGTTTCTGTGCCGGCGTCATGTTTTTGTAATGGTAATGGTAATGGTTTAATTTCATTTGAACATGCATCAGATTACAATTGAATGCATCACATAATCAGTTCCCAGTTCCACAAGTCCAAAAGGAGTAGGAAGAAGCAAAGCTTATTAAAGCCTACCCCTCCATCTGGTACTTTTACAATCAGTAACAGTTACATTTGTTCACTTCCTGCTTTCCTAATATAATTTAATTTTTAATTATTTTTTAACTTTATTTTATTATTTTTTGTTTTTTATTTTTTTGTGTATTTTTTAAATTTATTTTTTGTCACATACCAAAGTATAAGGTGATATGACTGTACAAGGACATAATTTTTAAATTTTTAAATTTTTAAATTTTTAAATTTTTAAATTTTTAAATTTTTAAATTTTTAAATTTTTTTAAATTTTTAATTTATTTTTATTTTTGTCACATACCAAAGTATAAGGTGATATGACTATACAATGACATAATGGGTACCATAGTAACTGTTACATTTGTTCACTTCCTGCTTTCCTAATCTAGTTTAATTTTTTTTAATTTTTACATTTTTACATTTTTACATTTTTACATTTTTACATTTTTAATTTAAAATTTAAAATTTAAAATTTAAAATTTAAAATTTAAAATTTAAAATTTAAAATTTAAAATTTAAAATTTAAAATTTAAAATTTAAAATTTTTAAATTTTTTAATTAAATATTTTTGTAATGGCTACCATTATTATACCAAAGTTTATTTTATTTTATTTTTTTATTTTAAAATGTTTTAATTCTTTGTCCCGTACCGAAGTACGAGGTGATTTTTGGCCATTTTAAGCGTGAGTGCATGGAGGTTATTACGGGAGTTTAGTAAATGTTCAGCACTACGGTATCGATACCGGTCACTGGGAAGTGGAGCCATTTTCTTCTCCCAATATTTGTAAAATTGAATGTACATTTTATATTGGATCTTAAAGAGGCTCTAATTCCAAATAACCATTACACTGAAATGTGATATAATATGACATATTCCCATTTTACTCCCACAAGCATTATGCTTGCAAACAATAATGACTTACGTCTTTACAAAAGAAATCATGCCCAGACGGACATGTCTGTATATAGTATTTACTGTATGTACTTGCTGAACATGTGTGAGGATTTAAACCATATGCTTACACTGAAAAGACATTAAGTTGCTTTATGAAGTGATACTGCTTTACTCTATTGTGTGGGTGCCAACAATATGTCTCCTGCAAGAATTGGAGTTAGTCTATTGGATAGCTCTTCACCACTTTAAAGCTCCAGGTACTTTGTATACACTCCCCCACACACGGTATCCTATTCCGTAGCGCCATGTTTCACCTTGCTGATTTCTTGTATAGGTATTTCCTGTTCTTCATTCTCGGGGTATTATAGTCTATCAAGGTGCTAACTCCCCTCGGGAATGTGAAATGAAAGTGTCATGTAGCTAATGGCTCTTGTTTTATGTGTCTAAAAAGGTAATTTGAATTCCGCAGCTCACACCAAGAGTTAACGCTCAGTATCATATTAAATGACTCGCTTCCACTTAAAAGCTTTCCTGACTGGCAGATCCATCCTCGCATTTCAGGCACATAATAAATGTGACATAATGTTGAATTATTTACTCTGCACTTAGCTTCTGATATGAAAAATGGACAGCTGGGGAAAGGTGGGGACATCGACGACTGGATTGGTGAAAATATAATTTTGGTTATCATTAGTGCATCTTTTGACAGCGATCATACATGAACTGGATTTAATAGATACATACGATGATATGTAAACATCTGCCGTATGTTTAAGTTTTACCGAGTTAACATCAATTTCCGTTTTATATATTATAAAATATTAGCATTAGCATTACCATTTATCCCGGGTGCGTTCTTTTAGCGCATGCTCAGATATGACGTAACACGCAGATCCAGACGTTCTTCGGTTTTAAAAATGCTGCGGAAAGTTTGTTTTTGATTCAAACTAAATTTCAAGACTGGACCAACGAAAAACTGGCAATACGGAGTTATTCCAACAAGTAATAGAAAAACTCGGGTGAAGTCGGTATCACATTATTACGTATTTACGTGATTACGTATTACGTTTTACTGGGCATGCCCCATTAACTATCCTGTTTGATTATAGCAGCGCATGTAGACAAGAGATTGGAATATTCCTTTCCATGTATACCATTGTTTTCGGAAAAGTCATTCGGAAAGATTCCATTCAGAAAGAGGAATAACTCCTCATGTAAACGTGGCTACTGAACACTGCTTATGACTTGTAAGGACTCGGACATTTCAAGCCTATGACTTCAGACTTAAATCCACCTGTCCCGTCTGGACTTCAGTCTTGACTTGCGATTAAAGACTGGAGACTTACTGGAGACTTACAAATCACTGACTTGCTCCCACCTACGACAAACCCAAAAAGTTAACAGAGCCACTCGGAGCTTTGTCCTGAGCCAGCAAAATACACCACAATAAGCTGTTTACGTTTTACTGGGCATGCCCCATTGACTATTCTGTTTGATTATAGCGCCGCATGTAGACAAGAGATTGGAATATTCCTTTCCATGGATACCATTTTTTTCGGAAAGATTCCATTCTGAAAGAGAAAAACTCTTCATGTAAACGTGGCTATTGACTCTTGTGTTTTGTTTGATTGGATACAACCTGGCATATTAGCATAACAATAAATTTATTTTATTTCTGTTAACTGTGTGGAGGAGCTTTAGAGGTTTGTTTGAGCAGTGGTACTACCCTCGGAGTGAGGCGGTCAAACTGGGCATCTCACATCCCCACAGATGTAGGCCACAGTGTCGGCCACACCCCGGGCAAAGGTGTTGACCCACCGGCTGCAACTCATATGAGCAGTGAGCCAAAGCCCACTCGCAAACCTCAGAGGGACGATAGCAGGTCCAACGTCTGGCTACTTGGCAATGGGCACGGTGAAGACCCCCTTTGTCATGACACTCACTGTTGACCCCTGGCTTGCTAACCAATGAAAGTGTGCAGTCGTACGACCACGTCTGCGGAGTGGACATTCGCCGTATCCATGCCCAGTGCCACATTACCTGGCTTGTACACAACCGCCGCTGACCACCCCACCAAAAGCAGCATGGAGTTCGACCCGGGGATGTCCTTGTGGTCTTTGACCAAGACCCCCAGCAGACCAACCTCACTGCCAAGACTGTGTAATGTCAAAAATCCATATCAGTTTTGGAACATGAACCCCTGGGCTCTTTGGTTGAGATTGGCGACGACAAACATCAGAATTGATGAATTTTGCTATTTTATTCTCTAATTGGCAACAGTTCGGCAAAGCTCTCAATTTACCGGTTGATCTATGTTCCCACTCTCACCTATGGTCATAACCTTTGGGTCATGACCGAAAGAATACAGGCGGCTGAAATGAGTTTCCTCCGTAGGGTAGCTGGACTCACCCCGGAGTTCAGTCATCCGGGAGGGGCTCAGAGTAGAGCCTCTTCTCCTTCACATCAAGAGGAGTCAGTTGAGGTGGCTCGGGCATCTAGTCCGGATGCCTCCCGGACGCCTCCCTGGTGAGGTGTTCCGGGCATGCCCAGCTGGGAAAAGGCCCCGGGGCAGACCTAGGACACGCTGGAGGGATTATGTCTCACCGCTGGCCTGGGAACGCCTTGGTGTACTCCCGGTGGAGGTGGAGTAGGTGGCCGGAGACCGGGAAGTCTGGACTTCCGTACCCGCGACCCGGAGAAGCGGAGGAAAATGGAATGGAATGCCTCCCAGACGCCTCCCTGGTGAGGTGTTCCGGGCATGCCCAGCTGGGAAAAGGCCCGGGGGCAGACCTAGGACACGCTGGAGGGATTATGTCTCACCTCTGGCCTGGGAACGCCTTGGTGTACTCCCGGTGGAGCTGGAGGAGGTGGCCAGGGACCGGGGAGTCTGGGCTTCCGGACCCGCGACCCATGACCCGGACCCGGATAAGCAGAGGAAAATGGAATGGAATGCCTCCCGGACGCCTCCCGGACGCCTCCCTGGTGAGGTGTTCCGGGCATGCCCAGCTGGGAAAAGGCCCCGGGGCAGACCTAGGACACGCTGGAGGGATTATGTCTCACCTCTGGCCTGGGAACGCCTTGGTGTACTCCCGGTGGAGCTGGAGGAGGTTGCCGGGGACCGGGAAGTCTGGGCTTCCGGACCCGGACACGCGACCCGGACCCGGATAAGCGGAGGAAAATGGAATGGAATGGCAACAGTTCCTCAGACAGACTTGCCGTTCTATGCACATGTCACAACAGCAATGCACATCCTTTGCCCCCCTTGTCCAAAATGGTGCCCCCCTCTGGGGTCCAACCCTCAAACCCCTCCTAACTTCAAGTGTATTGCAGTCAATGTGTCTTATGTGTACATTTGCCGGCAATGCACCGAAACCCTTGGGATCGTAGATGAATGAAGAATCCATAACGTAGCTGTTTCAGTTACTGTTGACCTTCTGCGTATGGGACTCAAACACGAGATCTTTACGCCCGCACCGATATCCAATTATGGTCCTCAATAACTACATAACTACCCATAATGGTGTCACAGCACCTACACTGTCAATCATTCCCATACTCCTTCCGACATCTCTGATTATCATCTTTGTGTAATTATTATTTTAATCAGTCCTGTAGAACCATCTCCCAATTATGACTACACCTAATTATACAGTAAGTAGAGATTGGGAATGGACCATTTTTCATTGTCATAGAGGTGTGTCTGTGAATGTTCTGGACTCCTGTTTCCATGACAAGGTTGTATGGAGCAGATTAATGCTAAATTGTCATAATCTCAACTTTTCATAGCTAAGCTATTCTTCTTCTTTGGACCACAAAGTGGATGACACTGAATCAACAGTCCACACTTATGTTGCCTTCAGGTGCCTTTTGTTTTGTGAGGGTTACATCTGTGACCACCAGGAAATTGATCCAAACCCCCCATGATTTCCTCCAATTTTGGATCAACATTTGCAATAAAAGTGACTGAAATGTATGAAAAGTATGCCATGCATACATACTAACCACTAATGAATGATATCCTAATCGCCAAACACACTTTCGCATCATACACTTTCTCAGCGCACAAATTTGGTGCATTCAGGGACCACCAAACAAAGTGTGAAATCTCAACACTTGACAAAAAAAACATGAATATTGAATATGTGTATGTATGCTGCGCGTATATATGTATATGTATGAATATGTATATGTATGCTTCATGTATATATGTGTATGTATATGTATAAATATGTGTATGTATGCTTCATGTATATATATGTACGTATATATATATATGTGTGTGTGTGTATATATACGTGTATGTAAGTATATAAATAGATATTGTAAGTGTATATGTGAGATACATTAATGTAACATAGTATGCATGTCTGAAATAAATTAAGAAGGGTTTTTAACAGCGCTACATGTGTGCTTTATTATCAATTTATTATAGTTTTATTATAGTTTTGCGGAAAAATTTTTTTTTTTTAAATTTAAAAAAATTTTGAATTTGCGAGGCTGTGAATGCTGAATTTGGAATGTGTGGAAGCCACTGTATATATGATAATATATATAATAATATATATTATAATATATAATATTATTATTAATAATATGCTCATAAAGCACCAGTCACCGTCGCAATCTAATGAGATCCATAACATGAATTCTTAGTGTTGATTGACGATGTCAAGGTAACAATCAATATCTTTTATATATTTTGGTTGTTGTTTCTGAAGAACTGCAACCTACTTACAGGTTGAGGTCTAATGATAAAGCATTAAAAAATAACGATTATAGATCGATTTGCGAGGAGCTCATCCATCAATACTGCAAAGACATCAGACAATAATTATGAATGTTAAAGTTCAATGCCGTGGATTTACTTTCACCCTCAACCTTGTGATTTCCCTTTTTAATGGAGACGGGTGACTGCAGAAATTTGTTGTCACGCAGTAAATGCCGCTGTGACCTTTCCTCCCATCAGTGTGCCCTCTCCTCCCTTGCGCATCGACTCCTCTGCCTGCGCCGGCGTCTGGCACCCGAGGGAGCGGCGAGGCGACAGAATGATAGAAGCCTTTGAGCCACGGTGCTCCTGCTGACAGGTAAACATGCATTGTATCCGCGGCATCGCCTTAACCCCTTATTGCTGCTGCATTTACTGTCCATCCCGTCATCCTTTGCCTCGTATTATCCTCACACAACAGCCTGCTTAAGGTTCACCACAGGTATCACATATAGTGTCACACATTTTGTAACAGACACATCCTTTGTGTAATTTTTTTTTTTTTAAAGCTGTTTATGTGCTAGTACTCCTTTTTCCTACACTCAAATGTGCGTAACAAATATTAATAACCAATTAATAAGACTTTTAATAATTTTCTTCATTATGTGTCAAGTGGCCGTGCGCCAAAGAAAAGGAAAGCTATCATCACGGAAGTGTAAATGAACGACACCCATTGACTTGAGTCTTTTGTCTTTTGTCATTTCCATGCTTGAAAGGGCTTATTTGTGTCCACATGTAACAAAAGCTTAAATATAAATATATTTTGACTAATAATAGACCATATTTAACCACAAAACATCATGATTTATAAATAAATATACACTACCGCTCAAAAGCACAATTTTTTTTTAGTAGTAGTAGTAGTAATAATAATAGTAGTAAGGATAATTCATAATGCCGCCTACATAGAACATACTAACTCCTTATTTCTAAAATGACAAACACTTCAACTTGCTGATATAGTTCATCGTCAAACAGCTAAAATAATACATAAGGCTAAAAATAAGCAATTAGCTAAAAATGTCATCCAATACTTCTCTACAAGAGAGGAGAAATATGATCTCAGGGAAGAAGTACATTTGAAACACTTCTATCACTTACTATGGTACACATTATGGCATTGGATGCTCATATCACCGAGTACTTTGGTACGGGACAAAAAATTTAAAAAAATTAAAAAAATAAAAATTCATCAAAAAAAAATATTATGAAAGCAGGAAGTGAACAAATGTAACAGTTACTGATTGTAAAAGTACCAGATAGTACTAAATCTAAACTAAAACTAAAATCTCTTAACATGCTGTTAACTACTCCCTTTAGAGAGCAGCACAAACTGGGTCAACAAGGACAGAAAAACACGACACAAATGTCACAGAAATAGAATTCTAAAACTCTATATTCATGAATGAATGTGGTGTACACTGGTTTATCAAAAAAAAACACTTTTTAAAGGATTGCAATTTTGCTTTCCAAAACACAGTTGTCATGTAAATTACTGCCCAAAATGTTTTATTCATTTTAAAATACAAACAAATAAAAGATTTCTACTACAAGGTGTGTAAGTGGGATGACAAGTGTGACGTCATAGCTGCATGACGCCAAATAACTTCAAAAATAGAAGTGAAGCACGACATGGTAAACAAAGGAAATGTGTCTCTTTATTACAAGAAGAAAAATATTTTTTATTATTTTTCCAGGTACAGCATCTTTTGTTGTGGGTGATCCCATTGTCTGTTTTCTCCGTCTGTCAATCAACACACTGCTTTGACTTTATGGTGCTGTAATGATCTTTACACCTGCATTATCCAACAAATCTGACCTTCTAAATTCTAAATTCATACTTTATAAGATGTAGAATCTGAAAATATTATTTTAAAACAGCAATTTCCTTTCATCTTTTTGACATTTTATGTCCTGAGGCTTTTTCTTAGTTTGATCCTCCACACACGAACACTCCGAGACGTTTCTTCTTCTTGTTGCCCTTGCATCTCCCTCGGAGACCTCCACTGTATCTCTATTGACCGCTGAGCGTCCAATCGAAGACCCCGCCGGCTTTCTTGTCCTGTTGGTTAATGGTGACCCCGGCTCCCGCCCTCTTCCTGTCGGCGCCGTTGCGGTTCTCCGTGGCTGATGACTTGCCCCCTCCATCTTCCTTGCACGCTCTTGGATGATTTGATCCACCTTTTGACCTCCACTTAGAGCAGGGGTGGGTAAACTACGGCCCGCGGGCCACATAAGGCCCGCCAAGCGTCTTCATCCGGCCCACCAGGAATTTCGAAATTTTGCAATCTGTAGCTTGGACAAAAAAGCGATCCACAAACACAAAGAACCGACCCACGCATACCTATATAATTCTGCCGCAAGGCATGCAGGGTAACTTGTAGTACTCTCCCAACATTTTGTCGCAAAATTTGTTGAGGAGGTCGTCAGATTAGTAAACAAATATGAGTTAACATACTCTTGATATCCAATGTTTTATTGTTCATAGTTCATATTGTGGTTGGAGCTGGGCTACCCAGCATGTCTTGCGGTCATTTGGAAATAACGGTTTTAAAGTTACACATTGTGTTTAGCGCTTAGTTGTTGTGAATCACCCATGTTGTCATACTGGTTGATTTGCTGTGGATATTGATTTCGTTTTGTTGCACCGTGAGCAAGTATGTTGTTCTGTTTGGTGACTGTTTATGTACAGATGGCCCCTCCGGCAAAATTTATTAAGTGATGTGCTGCTTGCATTTATGTATGCAACATATTTTGCACATAGCTGCTTGTGTTGGAGAAAATACAGTCGTCTGAATTTCGCGGCTTCACTTTATCAAATTTATTGTCAAAATATATTAATTACTAAATTAGTGTTTTTTTGTGCTTGACTATGACCTTTCACTAGTGAAAAAAATATTAATTTTAACTACATTTTACATATTTCAGGCATAAATCAAGCATTTTCAAGCATAAAAATGACTAAATAAACATAAGATACATCATTCAGAATACGTATTAGTTGATATGCAGTATTCTATGCTGGTCACTAGGTGTCAGTAATGTTACATTGATGAGACAATAGCCACCACAGGAATTACTTGCTAATAATGTGACTCCCAGTGCTAATATTTGTGAGCCTATATTGACATATGTCTCATTTATTTCTCAAATAGCTTACTTTCCCCTTTTTTATGATCACTGTATGGGGTTATATGAGTGCAAAGTTTACTATAGGGTTGCTATTTCATAACTAGAGAGCTCTAATCATGTTAAAAAAACATAGTTGGATGTAACTGAGTTGCAAATGTGTACTTTAAACGTGTGTATACAGTCATGCGGAATGCACACAAAAGGATGAAAATTGGAAAATCGTGTTATTGCTATTATTTTTCACCAAGTAAGTTGGATTATCTTTAAATTTCATTTTTTTACTTATGAAGCTGTATTACTTGAAAAGATGGCTGCCATCTGGCAAAATGGCCACATGTGGAACTTCGCAACCTATTACCTGTGACCATTTGTGAACGGAGTATAACATTTTGAGGATATATGTGTATTGCATGTATTCTAGCATGTCATTCAGAGTATTTTGAGTGGGGCCGCCATATACCAATCATGTGAAAAAAGTGGAAAAAAATTGAGTGTCCTCATTTTGACTGTATGTACAAACAAGATGAGCCAATTCAATGTTTTTTTTGGCTTGGTAAAAATCCAAATATTGACTTTAAAGAACAATTTCTTTATTATTCACTATACCCTTTGAATCCCTTTTATGTAATTCCTTAGATTGAACAGCCATGTATTTTTTTTCCCAAGCCTTGGAAGGACCGTGTGATCATAGAGCCAAGCAATCTGTTGGTGTTCTTCAGTTACGGAACGGCGACATAACGGCGCTCTCCTCCTGCAACCTGCACTCTTCTTTTTAATTTCACTAAGCTGTTTTCTTCCCCATTCCTCGGTTGCCTTTGTAACATAACTTCGCCGAACACTCCGCAGCTCGCTGAATACGGAAAACAGGCCCATAAAGTGTCATGAAAGATGTATCACCACAGTCAGCTTCTGTTCTGTCATCTATTGTCGGCCGACCACCACAACTTAGAGAGTTTCCAGCCCATTTGCCGTCTCCTTGTTACACTTCTTTCCTCCCCATCGGCTTTCTGCGTTTCTGATTATGAAGATGTTCCCAGTTCCACATGTCCAAAAGGAGTAGGAAGAAGCAAAGCTTATTAAATCCTACCCCTCCATCTGGTACTTTTACAATGACTAACTGTTACATTTGTTCACTTCCTGCTTTCCTAATATAATTATTTTTGATTAATTTTAATTTTTTTTAATTTTATTTATTTTTTTTATTTTTTGTCATGTACTGATTATTAAATCCTCGCCCTGCATCTGGTACTTTTACAATCAGTAACTGTTACATTTGTTCTCTTCCTGCTTTCCTAATATATTTTTTTTGATGAATTTTTATTTTTTCAATTTAATTTAATTTTTTAATTTTTTGTCATGTACTGATTATTAAATCCTACCCCTCCATGTGGTACTTTTACAATAAGTAACTGTTACATTTGTTCACTTCCTGCTTTCCTAATATAATTTTTTTTAATTAATTTTTATTTTTTTAATTTTATTTATTTTTTACATTTTTTTTGTCATGTACTGATCATTAAATCCTACCCCTCCATCTGGTACTTTTACAATCAGTAACTGTTACATTTGTTCACTTCCTGCTTTCCTAATATAATTATTTTTGATTAATTTGTATTTTTTAAATTTTATTTATTTTTTAAATTTGTTGTCATGTACTGATTATTAAATCCTATCCCTCCATCTGGTACTTTTACAATCAGTAACTGTTACATTTGTTCACTTCCTGCTTTCCTAATATATATATATTTTTGATTAATTTTTATTTTTTTTAATTTTATTTATTTTTTACATTTTTTGTCCCGTACTGATGTATGAGGTGATATGAGCATCCAATGCCATAACGGGTACCATAGTAAGTGTCAATATAGTGATATATATAGCACATCATGACTGGTTCAAGACTCTTCATCCTTGTATTTAGCAAACATCAACTGCTTGTATTGTTTCTTGAATTGGCTCATCGTTGTGCATTGTTTATATTACTTACTTACTCAATCCATTCCATAGTTTGATTCCACATACTGAAATTGTATGTTGATTGTTCACCCACTAATAGACTGTCTCTGATTATGAAGATGTTAGCAGGTAAACACCTTCAGCATGATTATCATTCTCCTCCTCCTGTCTCTATAAACCATAAAATTGGCAGGCGGGTTGCAACTTCCGCTCCAAACACATAAAGGTTACACAAATTACTGCTATAGCTGTCCAAAAATCCATGATCTAGGATTATTTGTTAACATTGCAGGAGAAAGCTTTTTTTCTGGCATTTTTACATTGTGAACTCTTAGTTCTAATAGCTTACTGTGATGCTATCAATAAACTTTTTGTACTGTACTTCCACCTTGGTTTAACACCACCAAATGGTTCAAACCATTTTTTTCTTCGAGAGCCACATACTGAAAAATGAAAAGATGCATGGGCCACTTTGATATGCTATAAAGCACACAAGTAGATATGTTAAACAGTTTATATATTTAAAAAAAAACACATCTCAGCTTTGTGATATGGGTGAATTGTACTATTGGTATGATTGGTCTTCATACACTGTAAGTCAGGAATCTCCAGACAGTAGCTCATCAACTACCGATAGCTCCTAACCACTTTTCAAGAAGTCCTCCAAAGGATTTATCCATTTATTAACCAACAAAATTTATGTACCAACAAAATTACACAGTCGGGTTCGGCAGCTGTCCAGAAGTCCCTGGGAGCGCTGACGAATAACAGTAGAGTGACCATGGATTCAATAAAACAATAAAACAGACTGTTTTGGAAAGCCAAAGAAAATACAGCTTGAAATAGTTGCAGATTCTGGAAGATCTAGAAAGCTTTCTGTGCAGGTTATTGTGCGTAGCTGCTCTATACGAGTCCAAAACTTTATTCCCATAATAACATATTATATAATAACAATTTACTTAACACTGTGAACTACTTTTGTAACATTTCGAACTGAAAATGCGTTACAATTTCCCTACAAGGCGGAAACTTCCTTCTTCCTGTCATGTGTGAGTCTGCCACCCTGTGGCGGTTTGTATGATTTAAAAGTGCTCGGAAATGAATTAATACTCTACGTCGTTGTCGAGATAATAAAAACGTATTTACGTACTTTTGGTATTGACTTACTTTCAACAAATAGGAGTATACTAAATCCCCGCTATTCCCCGACTGTTGCAGTTTGTAGCGCGCCTCGAGAAATGGACCTATTTAAGTGTCTGCCATCATGGAGACAAACAACTGAGATAAGGAAGGCTGGGAGAGTGAACCAGAAAAGTCAAGAAGGAAGTGAGGAAAGGAACGAGAGGCAATCTTCACCTCAGATGATACCTGCAGAGGTAATACTCCGTAGCCGTCAAATATCTCAGTCTATGTCTTTCCCTCGTCATAATCCCCGAACTGTTCAATGATCAATTTGCGATACCCGTTGCATGTCTCTACAATCGATTAAGGATTTATGGCCGATTCGATCCAGGAGGCTGATATCAGCGCAGCTGCATCTCTCACTTGTCAATCCAGATATCCATTTGCATAGGTTTATCATTCACAGCAATACTTGTTATCATTATTTCCTGGATGTTAGATGCCTCTTGTCGCCAAAACAAGTCCTCCACATGCTTATCACCTGATTCGAATGATCTAAGAATGCAAAGTCTGCCCTTCATTGTCACCACATCTCCTTCGCATATGTGATTTCCTTGCGGGTTTTATGAAATTGGACCTCTCGTTATTCGTTATTCTTATCTATTGTCCCATGACAATATGGTGGCGATATCGAACCGTAGACGTTAATGGGTCAGTCGCCTTGTGTGCAAACACCAAAGATAAACAACTTGTGAAGGGAGGATGAAGTCGGCGGTAGACGAAACTGGGAGGGGCCAAAGAGAAACTCCTCTTTTCCACTTGACGAGTTTAAAAGCCAAGAATGTAAGAGCGGAATGAGGCGTTCAGGGACTCGTTTTTAAACTGTATTTCCTGCAGATCTTTATGACTTTGCATAACATCTGCTATATCCAAATCAATCACCTTAGTTCGTATACAGTTTCTGGTATAATTAGCCCTAAAATATTTAAAAATATTTCCAAGCATTTAAAATGGATAATGATATAAAATACAAATACAAAGCATTCAAAAGACACATTCAAAAATGTTTATGTAATGTAGTATCTTACACTGGTCACTAGGTGGCAGTAATTAATTCAAGGGTCGGATTTAATCGCCAAAACAACTGCCTTTTATTGCAGCTTTGAATTAAGCTGAAAAAAAGCCAAAACTCAATTTTGAACCCATGACCCAATTTCTTGCCTATCCCAGGGCATCCCCATTTCGTTATTTTAGCTTCCATATTGAGCCATATGAGCGTAAAGGTGACTATCGGGTTGTTATTTCATGTCTACATGCATGAGAATGTTGCATGAGAATTCAAGGGTCGGATTTAATCGCCAAAACAACTGCCTTTTATTGCAGCATTGAATTAAGCTGAAAAAAAGCCGAAATTCAATTTTGAACCTATGACCCTATTTCTTGCCTATCCCAGGGCATCCCCATTTTGTTATTTTAGCTTCCATATTGAGCCATATAAGTGTAAAGGTGACTATAGGGTTGTTATTTCATCTCTACGGGGCTCTGATAATGTTCAAAAGCGTATTTCTATGGTTGCTAACAGGTTTTCTATGCTCTCACCATGAAAATATCCCACTTATGGAAGAGATTCACGCCTCAAGGTCAGGTCTGGTGACAGTGATAAACGAGGGATTACTGTCCATGCCAAATATGGTAATTGCTGCAACTGTCCCTCTCAAATTTGTTAAGTTCTCGTATAATCCTTCTAAAATAACAAACAAATGGCGTAATAACTTTTTGGCAAGAAGTGATAAAATAACCCCCATCCTTAAAACGTTTGGCCTGCTGCAGGTTTCGTGAGAAAGTAATAATGCCTAATAAAGCGTCTCACAAAGAGAAGGAGAAAATATGTGGGGGGAAAATGTTGCTTTAAAAATTGCTGAGCCATGTAAATTGTATTCTCTGCTCCACTACCTCTGAAAGTAGAATAAATTTAGCTGGACCGACTCACAGTCCCACGATCAACCGGTCGCATACTTAAAGGATCTGCACGCATACGTTTGGGGCGTGGGATGTGGCTGATTAAACTTTTCAATATGATTGGAGTTATGTTGGGAGTTTGCAAAGGCCACCTAGGCTCATTAAAAGGATCATAAAAAAGCGAGTTGTCTTGCAGAAGCAAATGGGGCTGCATTTGTGAGCTGAACCAGGCAGCAAGTATTGGACCTGTTCTTATTGGTAAGACCCATTCAGCGATACACAAGATATTTTTACTGCAAAATATTTTGGTAATAAGAACACCTATAACCTGTTTATGACCTTCTAAATACATTTCTTAACATTATTGGTGCCCTCTAAACTTGCTAGGTGTTGATGTTTGTAATGGTAATGGTTTTATTTCATTTGAACATGCATCAGATTACAATTGAATGCATCCCATAATCAGTTCACAGTTCCACATGTCCAAAAAGGAGTAGGAAGAAGCAAAGCTTATTAAATCCTACCCCTCCATCTGGTACTTTTACAATCAGTAACTGTTACATTTGTTCACTTCCTGCTTTCCTAATATATTTTTTTGATAAATTTAAATTTTTTTAATTTTATTTCATTTTTCTTATTTTCTTCACGTACTGAAGTCAGAGGTGATATGACCAAACAATGACATAATGGGTACCATAGTAAGTGTACCATAGTACATTTGTTCACTTCCTGCTTTCCATAATACAGTTTAAGGTTTTTTTTTTTGATTGTTTTTTTAACAATAGTAAGTGTAAAATTTAGCAGAAGTATGCAAAGGATGATGGGCAAATGATGGTAATGGTTTAATTTCATTTGAACATGCATCAGATTGCAATTGAATGCATCACATAATCAGTTCCCAGTTCCACATGTCCAAAAGGAGTAGGAAGAAGCAAAGCTTATTAAATCCTACCCCTCTATCTGGTACTTTTACAATCAGTAACTGTTACATTTGTTCACTTCCTGCTTTCCTAATAAAATATTTTTTTGATTAATTATTATTTTTTTAATTTAATTTATTTTTTAAATTTTTGTCATGTACCAAAGTACAAGGTGATTTTTAAATTTTTAAATTTTTAAATTTTTAAATTTTTAAATTTTTAAATTTTTAAATTTTTAAATTTTTAAATTTTTAAATTTTTAAATTTTTAAATTTTTAAATTTTTAAATGAGCATCCAATGCCATAATGGGTACCATAGTAAGTGTCAATATAGTGATATATATAGCACATCATGACTGGTTCAAGACTCTTCATCCTTGTATTTAGCAAACATCAACTGCTTGTATTGTTTCTTGAATTGGCTCATCGTTGTGCATTGTTTGATTTCCTTACTCAATCCATTCCATAGTTTGATTCCACACACTGAAATTGTATGTTGATTGTTCACCCACTAATAGTAAGTTAGTTTTACCCTACTGATGATGTGTCGTTGCAACAGTAATTCTGTTTCCATGAAGCTATGTAAAATCAACGCACCCAGAGAGGAATTTGGGGTTAATGCTTCGGAGAACCAAAATAGACCAAAAATATTGTCATAGTTTTTCATCTTCTATTCATTTCATGGTAAACCCCAGCTTTACAGGTGCCACGCATGCTCTGCAATGGTAATGACCTCTACTGTGACACATGCTGCTATCAGTCAGTGTACTGTGAATATAAATCCAGTCAGCTGGCACCACCTGTTATGATATCAGCAGGTGGAAAGATGTCTATTTGAGGTGCATCATTTATTTAAGTGCATGTCACACCCAACTATTAATTGCGGTTTATCATTTTAAAGGTTAGCATAAAGGACCCGTGCGATTATTCAATCATTACACATTCATACACTCTGAACTGGTGGCCAGCCAATCACAGGGCACATATAGACAAACAACCATTCACACTCACATTCATACCTATGGACAATTTGGAGTTGAGAATTAACCTAGCATTTTTTTGGAATGTGGGAGGAAACCGGAGTACCTGGAGAAAACATGATGTTGGAATCAAACTCGGGTCTCCTAGCTGTGAGCCCTGCACACGAACCACTCAGTCCACCGTGCGATTAACTAAGCAGTATCCGTGCAAGCAAGCCCATGTTCCTCTCAAAGGGCGTTTCAAGGACAGTGTGTGGAGAAAAGAAAATGAGACATAAGTGGTGGAGACAGACGAGAGACACAAAGGCAGGTTGCCAATAGGATGTCTTCATCTTTTTGTCAACTTCAAGTCCGGTACACGGAAGCAGTTGACCGATACAGACACGAGGGCAGGTGAGAAACTTCACACAGGATGCATCAAGTCTCCATTTCTGCGCCCGACTGCATTCAAATGTAACACCTGTCCTGTATTCACGCATGGCTGTTTGTTTTAGTATATTCCTAACGCAAGGAAACATCACTGAAACTGGACAGGTTTTGGTTTTGGACATAAATCCGGGCCTATTGTTGTTCAGATGGATTTGTGATAGCTTCCGATTCAGACCACCATTTACTCAAAATTCAACAAAATTTGTCTCGTTTGTGAGTGCTAGGTTTGTGCGGTTTTGTGCCATTGATTTTGCTGTTTTAGTTTTTAGTCCAACTTTTTGTCCAACTGTTTGCAATAAGGTCTTAACCTTACCGGATTTGTCAATCTAACTTCAATGAACACACCCAACTGCTCCAAATGTTTAAAAAAAATTATTTTGTGCCGTTCTAACTATTGATTGTGCTGATTTGTCTCGTTTGTGAGTACTAGGTTTGTGCGGTTTTGTGCCATCAAAATGATCAACTGTCCTATTTTAGTTTCGTACTTAAACTAATTACACCTAAGTTCACCCATCCTACCATTGTCTCCAAATTCAACTAAATTTGTCTCGTTTGTGAGTGCTAGGTTTGTGCAGTTTTGTGCCATTGATTTTGCTGTTTGCAATAAGGTCTTAACCTTACGGAATTTGTCAATCTAACTTCAATGAACACACCCAACTGCTCCAAATGTTAAAAAAAATTATTTTGTGCCGTTCTAACTATTGATTGTGCTGATTTGTCTCGTTTGTGAGTACTAGGTTTGTGCGGTTTTGTGCCATCAAAATGATCAACTGTCCTATTTTAGTTTCGTACTTCGTACTAATTACACCTAAGTTCACCCATCCTACCATTGACTCCAAATTCAACTAAATTTGTCTCGTTTGTGAGTGCTTGGTTTGTGCAGTTTTGTGCCATTGATTTTGCTGTTTGCAATAAGGTCTTAACCTTACGGGATTTGTCAATCTAACTTCAATGAACACACCCAACTGCTCCAAATGTTAAAAAAAAAATTATTTTGTGCCGTTCTAATTATTGATTGTGCTGATTTGTCTCATTTGTGAGTACTAGGTTTGTGCGGTTTTGTGCCATCAAAATGATCAACTGTCCTATTTTAGTTTCGTACTTCGTACTAATTACACCTAAGTTCACCCATCCTACCATTGTCTCCAAATTCAACTAAATTTGTTTCGTTTGTGAGTGCTAGGTTTGTGCAGTTTTGTGCCATCAAAATAATTGATTTTGCAGTTTTAGTTTTTAGTCCTTAACCTTATTACAAACTTCAATGAACACACCTAACTGCTCCAAATTAAACAGAAATAGTCTGTCATTTGTGCTGTTTTGTGCTGTTATAATTATTGATTGTGCTGTTATAAGTTTTGATGAATTTAATATTTAGTTTTTGTCATCCAGTCCCCTGAATTTGTACGGTTTGGTGCCATAAAAATGATTTGTTTTGTACTTCAACTAATTACACCAAAATTCACCCATCCCACCATTTACGCCAAATTCAACTAAATTTGTCTCGTTTGTGAGTGCTAGGTTTGTGCTGTTTTGTGCCATCAAAATAATTGATTTTGCTGTTTTGGTTTTTAGTCTTTAACGTTATTACAAACAGTTGGTCAATCGAACGTCAATGAACCCCCCAAATAGTTTCAGTCATTTGTGCTGTTTTGTGCCATTATAATTATCGATTGTGCTGCTGTACGTTTTGATGAAATAAATATTACGTTTTTGTCATCCAGTCCCATGACTTTGTACTGTTTTGTGCCATAAAAATGATCTATTTTAGTTTTGTACTTTTGTACTACAAATTCAACAAAATTTGTCTCGTTTGTGCTGTTTGTGCCGTGTGTGTTCTGCATCATCCTACTAAGTTGATACTCATTGTACAGTATATTTGTGTGTGTAATGAAATGATGTGCATCATTCACACAGCAGTTACCCCGCAGGCATTTATGAATAAAGATTTACTTCCACTATTGTTACTGTTGATAAAAAACATTGCGAGTTCATTTTGTCTTTCTTTTATGAAGACGGTGAACACAACCAGTCGCTCCATTCTTGTTGCGAGCTTCATACAATCCCATTCAGAGTCTCCTCATTCATTCGTAATATTCATTTAATATAAATGCGGTATCTCCTTACAAAGTAAGGCAAAGATGAGGTAAACATAAAGTGATCTAAGTAGTCTCGGTATTGTGACCTTCAGGTAGTAAATACTGGAGCTTGCTCTGTGCATTGTACACATTATACACATTATACAGTTCCACACGCACAGTAATCATTTTATTAAATACTTTCTTAGGAATTTGCTATGTGAAACACATATGTTAGACATTTACATTCATTTTTTTGTATATTAATTCATGTTCTTGTACGCTGTACTAATATGTCTATATGTTGTATACCAATGTAGAGGTATCACAAGACACCCAGCTCATATTATACAGTGGGGCAAAAAAGTATTTAGTCAGCCACCAATTGTGCAAGTTCTCCCACTTAAAAAGATGAGAGAGGCCTGTAATTTTCATCATAGGTACGCTTCAACTATGAGAGACAAAATGAGAAAAAAAAATCCAGATAATCATATTGTTTGATTTTTAAAGAATTTATTTGCAAATCATGGTGGAAAATAAGTATTTGGTCAAAAACAAAAGTTCATCTCAATACTTTGTGATATACCCTTTGTTGGCAATGACAGAGATCAAACGTTTTCTGTAACTCTTCACAAGATTTTCACACACTGTTGTAGGTATTTTGGCCCATTCCTCCATGCAGATCGCCTCTAGAGCAGTGATGTTTAGGGGCTGTCGCTGGGCAACACGGATTTTCAACTCCCTCCAAAGATTTTCTATGGGGTTGAGATCTGGAGACTGGCTAGGCCACTCCAGGACCTTGAAATGCTTCTTATGAAGCCACTCCTTCGTTGCCCGGGCGGTGTGTTTGGGATCGTTGTCATGCTGAAAGACCCAGCCACGTTTCATCTTCAGTGCCCTTGCTGATGGAAGAAGGTTTTCATTCAGAATCTCACGATACATGGCCCCATTCATTCTCCCATTTACACGGATCAGTTGTCCTGGTCCCTTTGCAGAAAAACAGCCCCAGAGCATGATGTTTCCACCCCCATGCTTCACAGTAGGTGTGGTGTTGTTTGGATGCAACTCAGCATTCTTTCTCCTCCAAACACGACGAGTTGAGTTGATACCAAAAAGTTCTATTTTGGTTTCATCTGACCATATTACATTCTCCCAATCCTCTTCTGGATCATCCAAATGCTCTCTAGCAAACTTCAGACGGGCTTGGACATGTACTGGCTTCAGCAGGGGGACACGTCTGGCACTGCAGGATTTGAGTCCCTGGCGGCGGAGTGTGTTACTTATGGTAGCCTTCGTTAATATGGTCCCAGCTCTCTGCAGGTCTTTCACTAGGTCCCCCCGTGTGGTTCTGGGATTTTTGCTCACCGTTCTTGTTATCATTTTGACCCCACGGGGTGAGATCTTGCGTGGAGCCCCAGATCGAGGGAGATTATCGGTGGTCTTGTAGGTCTTCCATTTTCTCACAATTGCTCCCACAGTTGATTTCTTCACACCAAGCTGCTTAACTATTGCAGATTCAGTCTTCCCAGCCTGGTGCAGGTCTACAATTTTGTTTCTGATGTCCTTTGACAGCTCTTTGGTCTTGGCCATAGTGGAGTTTGGAGTGTGACTGTCTGAGGTTGTGGACAGGTGTCTTTTATACTGATAACCAGTTCAAACAGGTGCCATCAATACAGGTAACGAGTGGAGGACAGAGGAGCTTCTTAAAGAAGAACTTACAGGTCTGTGAGAGCCACAAATCTTGCTTGTTTGTAGGTGACCAAATACTTATTTTCCACCATGATTTGCAAATAAATTCTTTAAAAATCAAACAATGTGATTATCTGGATTTTTTTTCTCATTTTGTCTCTCATAGTTGAAGCGTACCTATGATGAAAATTACAGGCCTCTCTCATCTTTTTAAGTGGGAGAACTTGCACAATTGGTGGCTGACTAAATACTTTTTTGCCCCACTGTACATATTTTTTTTTAATATTGAGAGAGAGACTACTGCACCACAATAAAAAAAAAAACACACAATTGTCATCTGGCAGTTTTGACTGTCTATCAAACATTTGGAGCATTTCTTGAAATGCTGCCTTTCAACTGTATTAAAGAGTAGCTCATCATTTTGCTCTTTTTTGTTTGTATTTATCTTTGTATTGAAGTCCATCGGTCCAACCGTGTCGATGGGCTCGCATTTGCTTTGCAATCATTTTTTTCCCTCCTGATTTCTGCCATATTACCTTACCTTGCATCCCGATGAGGCTTTTGCTATGTGAAACACATATGTTAGACATTTACATTCATTTATTTGTATATTAATTCATGTTCTTGTCTATGACTAAAATATGACTGGACAAATGAACTTTTTTGTCTAACAAAGTCACAAAATAATGCGGGTCGGGAATATTACTCATGCGTAGTGGCCAGAATACTACATATACATATATATTTATATACATATTTTTTTTAAATATTGAGAGAGAGACTACTGCACCACAATAAAAAAAAACACACAATTATCATCTGGCAGTTTTGACTGTCTATTAAACATTTGGAGCATTTCTTGAAATGCTGCCTTTCAACTGTATTAAAGAGTAGCTCACCATTTTGCTCTTTTTCGTTTGGAGAATGGAGAATAAAGAAGAAAGATAAATTTACTACCTTTAAGGGTCAAATTGGGCTGCATGATGACCGAGTGGTTAGCACACAGGCCTCACAGCTAGAAAACCCGAGTTCAATTCCACTCTCAGCCATCTCTGTGTGGAGTTTGCATGTTCTCCCCGTGCATGCGTGGGTTTTCCGCGGGTTCAAAACATGCTAGGTTAATTGGCGACTCCAAATTGTCCATAGGTATGAATGTGAGTGTGAATGGTTGTTTGTCTATATGTGCTCTGTGATTGGCTGGCAACCATTCCAGAGTTACCCCGCCTCTCGCACGAAGACAGCTGGGATAGGTTCCACGACCCCTGCAAGCCTTGTGAGGATAAGCGGTAGAAAATGAATAATTGTCAAATTGATTAATATTATTATCAGAACAGTATACTTGGTTTGTTTGCTTTTCGCAAAATAATCCAGCACATGGACATGTGCGGTTCTGTAGATGCATATGCATGACACCACCACCTGGCTTCGTGTGGCGAAGTGTGTGTGTGTGTGTGTGTGTGTGTGAAGTGTCCTTCTTTTGAAGACCACATATGCCCCCGTGTTCAGTCCAGTGGCCAGAGTGGCAGCCCAGGCTGAGCAGCGGGCATCATGCCCTTCATGGCCATGACAGATGGAGCCACTAGAGATGGACTCTTACATAGATGCGGGAGCTGCAGGAAAAGAGGAAATAGAAATTAGGCAAATGAGGGAGGGAGAGAAATGCGAGTTAAGAGGAAAGTTGAACTCCGGGTTCAGATGGCAAAGAAGATGCAGAGTGAAACATTTAGTTGAGGATAAATTAGTGTTGGGGAAGAGGCAGAACACTGAAAGGATCAAGCAGAGCCAAAATTTTAATTTTAATTTTAATTTTAATTTTAATTTTAATTTTAATTTTAATTTTAATTTTAATTTTAATTTTAATTTTAATTTTAATTTTAATTTTAATTAGTAAGTAATTTTCAGTAATTTTCAGTAATTTTCAGTAATTTTCAGTAATTTAATTTTTAAATAATTTTAAGTAATTTTCAGTAATTTTCAGTAATTTTAAGTAATTTTAAGTAATTTTAAGTAATTTCACTAATTTTAATTTTAATTTTAATTTTAATTTTAATTTTAATTTTAATTTTAATTTTAATTTTAATTTTAATTTTAATTTTAATTTTAATTTTAATTTTAATTTTAATTTTAATTTTAATTAGTAGTTAATAAGTAATTTTCTGAAATTTTCTGTAATTTTCAGTAAGTTAATTTTTAAATAATTTTAAGTAATTCCAAGTCATTTTAAGTAATTTTAAGTAATTTTAACAAATTTTAAGTAATTTTAAGTAATTTTCATTTTAAGTAATTTCACTCATTTTAATTTTAATTTTAATTTTAATTTTAATTTTAATTTTAATTTTAATTTTAATTTTAATTTTAATTTTAATTTTAATTTTAATTTTAATTAGTAGTTAATAAGTAATTTTCTGAAATTTTCTGTAATTTTCAGTAATTTAATTTTTAAATAATTTTAAGTAATTCCAAGTCATTTTAAGTAATTTTAAGTAATTTTAACAAATTTTAAGTAATTTTAAGTAATTTTAAGTAATTTCACTAATTTTAATTTTAATTTTAATTTTAATTTTAATTTTAATTTTAATTTTAATTTTAATTTTAATTTTAATTTTAATTTTTAAATCATTGGCTGGTCAACTAGGTGATTATTACATCATATACTGTAAAAAAAGAAAAAACTATTACAGTTTAAAGCAAAACACTGGTTAAGTCCCTAACATTTACATCCACATTGGAGCCCGTTTGTCGACAGGAAGTCTGCCATCACTGAAAAGGCTGAGGAATCTGGAAGTACTTTCTGTTTAATGTAATAACAGAGATTCTTTACTGAAGGAAAGTAATGTGGGCCCCGCAGTTGGTCAAGGTCACAGACAGGCTAAATGAAGATTTAGGGGCATTTATTCAGTCTAATCCGATCAGGACCAATAGGCAATTCGGCCTGTTATTAAGATGGAGTATCGTTATGATTGGTCATTGGAATAAGACAACTTTTCTAAATCACTGGTTGTTGGTTTTGTTGTGAAACTGTTGCGAAGCTGTCGATTAATTGGTTAATTAATCAATCGATTCATCATTGCAGCTGTAGAAAGCTCCTAACCACGTAGTCAAATAGATAAACCGGATGTGAAAGTTGTTGCACAAAACACTTTTATTCTTTTATTTGTCACATACAACATATAAAACCTCCAAATAACTAATTATACACCACCGCAGCCGACTCGGAATTCTGTGGCACATGGCTGTGCGAATCCGATAGCCCTCGCTCAGATTATCCCGGGGCCTTTGAATACATCCACTGTTCTTTTCCTGTCAGTATTTGCTCACTTGAGTCCGCTCAAGCTTTGCTTTCCTCTGTGGCCTTTTGTCCTGTACAAATGCAAACATGTACTACAACCTTGGCCTCTCACCCCGACCACCCGACCGCCTCAGACCACATCAGTGTTTTTCACGCCATACCCCGTTTACCCTTGGTGGCTCTCAACACTGCTAACAGCTCACCTACTCATGGTGGAAAGTCAGTGAACACTCGAGCCCCAAAGGTGTGGTTGCAACACCCTGCTTTTCAGCTGGCATTACAGTCACAGTCAACACAGAAATACAATATCCAAGCTGGAAAAACAAACATTTTTGTCTCTATGTTAAGGCTACGGATTTATATTGAAACTGAAACTGAAAGCAGTGCATGTTTGTCAGTACATCTGCCAAACACTGAGAAGGTTCTTGGTGCAAATCTCGACTCTTGGCTTCTTATATGTGGAGTTTGCATGTTATCCGGTTGTATACTTCATGTATGCACCGCATTGTCTTCTACGCCTCTTTGTGTTTTGTCTGGTTTTCAGAGCTGGAGGCAAGACAGTTGGGTGCCCCTGCTACTGATTGGCTGCCTGGCTACTTAAAACCGACTCTAGCTGCTGTTTCTTCCATGCTTAGAGGATGCATTTTGGACATTTATAGTTCTTTTCTTTGTTTTATAAACGACTTATTGTGGTGCCTTTTGCTGGCTCAGGACAAAGCTCCCAGTGGTTCTGTTAACTTTTTGGGTTTGTCGTAGGTGGGAGCTAGTCAGTGTTTTGTAAGTCTCCAGTCTTCGGTTTTCAGTCTTTAATCTCAAGTCTCAGGTACAGACATGCAACTCTAAGTCAAGACTGAAGTCCAGACGGGACAGGTCGATTTAAGTCTGAAGTCGTAGCCTTGAAATGTCAGAGTCCTTACAAGTCAGTTTTTCCTTTTTCTGAATGGAATCTTTCCGAATGACTTTTCCGAAAACAATGGTATACATGGAAAGGAATATTCCAATCTCTTGTCTACATGCGCCGCTATAATCAAACAGGATAGTCAATGGGGCATGCCCAGTAAAACGAGTTTTTCTTCCACTTGATGGAATAACTTCGTATTGCCAGTTTTTCGTCTGTCCAGTTTTGAAATTTAGTTTGGATCGAAAACAAATTTTCCGCAGCAGTCCAGTGCCGATTGCTCGCCTCCATTTTTAAAACCGAAGAACGTCTGGATCTGCGTGTTACGTCATATCTGAGCATTCGCTGAAAGAACAGGAAAAGATCAAATTCAATCTTGCTAATATTTTATAATTAAACTTGGGACATGTTTTATATAGATATATATTTTATTTTTTTTTAAAAAGGGACTTGTGAATGGCGTATAGAAGGGTTTAGATTCGGTTCCACAGATGGCGCTAATGCACACCAAAGCTGCTTGCCAACCGCCAATAAACAACAGAAGAAGAAAAACGCCACAAAAAAGAACGCACCCTGACAACTTTCCATTTGAGCGGGTACAAGATACCTCAATCGGATTGGGGAGCGGAATATTCCACCTCTGGGAATCTGATTATACATACATTAGGATTGACAATCTTTTTTCGGAATGAGGTGTATACAAAGGTTACATTCTTTCCATTTGAGCAAATAAACCGAATAATTGGAATATTTGGGTCCATGTATACGTGGCTAGTGTCTCCCAAATAAAATGCAATTGTAACAATGTAGCACTATTAAATTTGACAAATTTGTTACATTGGATTACATCGCATACAAAAAAAAAGGAGTACAAATCTAAGAAAAAAAAAGCCTGATTTTTGGAGAAAAATGAACAAATAAATAACTAAAACATTTTTTAAACTAAAAATCCAACAATTTGACCTCAAATGTTAAGTCACAAATATGCTGGGTATCCTGTGTACTTCAAAAACCGAGTATGAATAATTTTTTTTTTTAACTGCAAATATTTTTGGATATATGTGATGACACTACCAGATCTAATATATGCTAGAATTGGAAATAACTTATTCATGCGGCGCTGCATGATTCATTAAAAGAATTTCTTTGACTCAGACGTGATCTTCCAACGTTCCCATTATGGTTAACTTGGAATATATCCATATCCTTTTTAGAGCTGTCAACAAGTCAAGCAGGGTGCAGGTCTTCCTGTCAGTCCTGCTTAATGACTCTTTTTATCTGCTAAACATTTCATTTATTTATGAGAATGGCAGCACACTGGCAAACGCTCAGCGTGCTTGGAAACCATGAAGGAACTAATTAATCGCTCTTTTTGTGTGGGCTGGAGCTCATTCTGTGCAGCCTCTTGGTGAAGTGGCATAGGTGAAGCACCGAGTCTGCTGGGCACTGCTGTGAAGGAGGCACCTGTATAAAAAAAAAAAAACGGGCAAAGAGGTCCTCTTCATTGGGGCTCCCACAGGGCTCCTTCAGCAGCCCCAGGGCCATCGAGCTTGGCATGCTAAGCTGAAAAGCTGGAGGGGTGACAGTGAAGGGGGTCCCTGAAGAGTCATGATAGGTTGCCATGTTGAAGCAGGGGTCCTTATTTGCCTGTAGCTATTTAAATCCTACCGTTTCCGCTCAGGCATCCCTTGACGCTTTCTCTTAGCACAAGAAAAATATCTGTTTAAATAAGATAATCATGTAGTATTTTGTGAACTCACAATGAATATTAATATGTATTGATGTCATTGTCAGGTACAACTCTATTATTGGACATGCCAAGTCTAGGCTAAGTCTTATAATAATAATAATAATAATAATAATAATAATAATAATAATAATAATAATAAAATAATAATAATAATAATAATAATAATAATAATAATAATAATAATAATAATAATAATAATGGACATGCCAAGTCTAGGCTAAGTCTAATAATAATAATAATAATAATACTAAAAAAAAAAAATAATAATAATAATAATAATAATAATAATAATAATAATAATAATAATAATAATAATAATAATAATAATAATAATAATAATAATAATAATAATAATAATATTGGACATGCCAAGTCTAGGCTAAGTCTTATGTGGCAAATGATTGCCTCACTTTTTATTTTATCGGAGCACAAATGGCATAGAAAATGAATGGACAGTACTGCAATGCTATCTCTGTCCACCAGAGGAGCCCGGATGGAGGCTGACATCATTGCAGCGCCCCGACAGTACATGTTGAAATGAAATGATTACTCGATTACCAAAGAAGCTGTCGATTAATTGGATAATTAATTAATCGATTCATCATTGCAGCTGTAGAAAGCTCCTAACCACATAGCCAAATAGATAAACCGGATGACAAATCAAACGAAATACCGCTGGAATAGGTACATATTGTGGTTATTGTGTGTAAAAAATTATTACGTTAAAGGTTAAATAACTGTTAATAGTTATCCTCCCTATCCGTGTGGAAGTGGTAAGTTTTTGGCTATTTAAGTTTAAAGGAAATAACTTGAAGGCTACCGTTTAGGTCGCTAGCTCTCTAGTTTGCGAGTTAGCATGTGTCTCAAGACCCTGCAGTTGCGCAATATGTTGTAAATAAAAAGAGTATAAATGTGTTTTGTCATGTCTACAGGGCTCTAATAATGCTTTGTTCATTTTAATCTGAAAAAAATAATTTGTTTTTATTATTTGCCGTTTTATTATTATTATTATTATATTTATTTATTTATTACTGATTGATTGATTTTCTTTATTCTTGATTTATTTATTTATTTTTCATCTTATTTTGTGTAGAAAAATAAAAAGTAAGATATTTGAGAACAGTGGAATGTTTTATCAGAGCTTTTATTGTAGAAAATTGGAACCAAAGCAAAGTTTTTTCATTTTTCTGTTTTTAATAAATGCGGTTTTTTTTTTTTTTTTTTGAAAACCTGATGCGGCCCAGTCTCACCCAGACCCTACCTAGCTCCAGTGGCCCCCAAGTAAATTGAGTTTGAGACCCCTGATGTAGAGGATGAAGAGAAGAGGACCAAGCACCGAACCTTGGGGAACACCTTGAGATAAAGGGGCTATGGAGGAGGAGCAGCTATTTATGTGTACAAACTGTTGACGATTGGTGAGGTATGAGCAGAATCAGTGATATTGAGGCTGGTTTTGAGGTGGGACAGGATGCTAGAGTGGCTAAAGGTGTCACTGCAGATCTACGTAGTATTAATGAATCGGATGCATATGCTAAATATCCGCTTACTCCCCCTGTCATCTTCTAATTATCATTTTAACGCTTCATTGGTTTTATGTTTGACGTCTCATCATCACACGTCAAAGAGGATTTGACGTTTTATTTACAGTAAGTGACTTGCGTGCATGCGTCTTTTTGAGCTTTAGATGAGCTAAAAGTCACCGAGAGTCAAACTTGTATGTTGCTCTGATCATCAAAGGCCTTTGAACGCCACGCTACAGTGACAGAAATATTTGCAAAGGGTCCTAAGTAAGTGCTGCAGTTTAACGATAGTCGTAAAGAACGCTTGCTAGACTGTGATACTCGGCTATGGAGTTGAGATATATTCTTTATTTAGACTGTTCTGTTTTGGTCTGTTCTACTGAGGGAGATATGGGATTCTTCTGAATTTGGGTTCAGTGTGAGTTTATCAGAGCTTTTTTATTTTTTCCCCGTATTTCTTTTCACCAACTGGATGCAGAAACAGGACAAAAAAAAAAATAGTGGTCAAAGTGAGCTGAGATGGAAATCCAAGCAAACGAGGAGAAGGAAAAACAGAAATAAAAATTAATGCTTGTTTATATCATTTTTGTTTTATTCATGGGTGTGTAGCGGGCTGCTGCTGTGGGCAGTGCACGGCACGCCACTTACAGAGTTGGCATATTTATACCCATCCTGCTAAGATGGTGATGTCCGCACTTACCCTTTTAGCAGGGAGAAATCCACCTACATTATTTTCTTCTACCAGTTGTGAAATAATGTTAAGAGCGTCACACAATGTTTACAATTTAAAACAATAATCAGGAATAGATACAAACAAATTAAACACCAGCACTGCAGAGACCGTTCAGCCCACCAGCCAAGGTCTAGAGAGGCTGGAAGGGTCCAAGCAATATCAAAAGTGAAACTGGTAATGGTTTCATTTCACTTGAACATGCATCAGATTACAATTGAATGCATCCCATAATCAGTTCCCAGTTCCACATGTCCGAAAGGAGTAGGAAGAAGCAAAGCTTATTAAATCCTACCCTTCCATCTGGTACTTTTACAATCAGTAACTGTTACATTTGTTCACTTCCTGCTTTCCTAATGTAATTTTTTTAATTAATTTGTATTTTTTTAATTTTATTTATTTTTGTAATTTTTTGTCATGTACTGGTTATTAAATGATTATCAAAGGTTTTTTTTGGTTGTTTTTTTAATTTTATTTTTGTCTCAATATAGTGATATGTATAGCACATCATGACATCACAAAGGGGCAGTTTTACCACGCCTCCCGTTAAAAAGGACCTATGATGCTTTTTCCACTTTTCTGACCTATAAATGGATTTAGAATGTTGTATTCTTGTGTTAAACGATGCCAACGTTTCAGATAAGTGAGACCTAAAAGAAGGTTGGGATGTCTCAAAACGCTCCGTTTCAAAAGGCGTGGTAAAGCTGCCCCTTTGTGATGTCACAGAGGAGCGGATGTCCTTATATGGTTCATAGTTAGGAAGCACTTTGTCCGTGTGACCAATCACGGTGGAGTGGGCATGCCCGGAGGCGAGCCGTGGGTGAAATACATTAAAACAGGAGGCACAAATGAAACGAAATACAGCTGGAATAGGTGCATATTGTGGTTATTGTGTGTAGCTGCTCTATAGGAGACCACAACAATAACTTTTAACTGTTTATTGGTGTATTGGTCTGGCGCACAAATGGCATAGGAAATGGATGGACAGCACTGCAATGCTACCTCTGTCCACCAGAGGTGCCCGGAGGGAGGCTGACATCATTGCAGCACCCCAACAGACAGACCAATGAATGTGTTGCTCAGATGCAATGCAATATAAGAAAACTTTGAGGGTTTTTTCCCCATTTCAAACTGGTATTGGTACATATTTGTATATTTCTCAGGTATACTTTTGGAGTGTTAAGTTGCTGTGTGATGAGTTTAGCAATCTTTGACTGCTATACTGTTATACTGTCGTTGGGGCTGTATTGAGAGCAAGATCGGGTTACTTCCTTCTCAGTGTGGAAGCCCTCAACATGCCAAATGTAAGTGTGGAAGTGTGCAAGTGTACAATTTGGAACACAGCTCGTGTTTTTTGTGTTTCCAGTCTACTCAACATGGATGGCCTGAAGGTGGCTCCCTTCAAGTCTTTTTGGAGCTCAGCACACACATCGTGCCAAGACGCCAGGTGAGTGGGGCTTTCCGTCTGATCGAGGTAAGCAACTAGGATCATGTGTGGCCACCGCCTGAAAGTGACAGCATATTTTCTCTAGCCATGATACGAGCTAACAAGGCAGCTGAATGATGGCTGGCGCCGGCGTCTTCCAATGAGCAGATGACTCCCCATCTGGAACATTGTTGCCATCAGTGCACCTTCCAGGCGGTCAGTAGCCACTTAGCAGACTTACATTGTTATAGGTCAACCCTTGACGCTTTGTGAGCCCTGAACTTAAAACTGGTATGCAGCCAGTGCAAAACCAGCTGGAGTTACCCTGCAGGGCTAATAATTGGTTCCAAACCAGCAAACTCTTCACCTTTCCTAATGTTTAGTGACTTAAACAATGGAATGCCTGTAAGAAATAATGTTTTTATTCAGATTCAAGTTGAATAAGTACATTTCTTTGTGAATTGACTGGGACTGTGTCCAGAATAGCTTGGCAGGGTCAATATGAGCTACTGAAAAATGGATTTTGAGGGTTCAGTGACCAAAGAACACATTAATATAAATGAAAATGTATTTTCAGTCACCGTGACATCATCGTTACAATCTGCTTCCCCACAATCATAACAGCAATACCTATCTGTCCATCATGCACCATCAACCAGTAAGTAGCCTGCTAATTTGAATTGCTCATATTGCTAAATACTATTGATTCTATTCTATTGATTCTACACACATTTTGATTAAAAAAAATAATAATGTTTTTTTCCGGACTATATGCCTTTGTGTACTGTGCCTGTTTTTGCGACAGTTGTGGGTGGTGGATGTTTTTTTTTTTTTTGGTTTTGTTTGGCAAAATAATTCATTGAGTTGAGCTTGTGACTCACAGAAGTTGATACAAAGCATACCGGATGCTTTTTGTTCCGAAACTAATACGCTTCTGCCTTGGAGGCCATATGTCTCTAAGTACTGAATCAGTCACTGGTTAACTAAATACACACAAATGTTACAAATGAAACATCATATAGCTCTATTTTACTTCTTCATGATGTATTTTTGGACTTATACTCCAGAGTGACTTGTGTTAAAAACAGTACTACTACAGTAAAGTCTCATTATATCGATATCGGTTATATCGAAGTACTGCTTATTACGATACTATTTTCATTTCCCGGCAAATTTCTAGTCTTTTATGATATAATTAGTTCCGTTAGTACAATACCCGGTTATTATGATAATCCGGTTACTACGATGCCCTTTTCATCTCCCGCCAGCCAATTTGGTCTGCTTATATCGATACAAAAGCAGCTTAAATCAATCTTTGCTTAAGGATTTCAATACCAAAAAAGAACACGGCGAACGGCTGCTTCCAGTCAACTTTATTTTTCACACTTCCACCACCAGAGCGCAGCACACACACCGATTCCTGCACTTCCTGGTTCACAGGTCATGCTCAACCCGCCCCACATAGCTGGCCAAACACATGCCTGCAACAGAAGAACCAACTGACATAGCATACACACCTATTCCAACGAAGACACAAGCGTACAAATACATGTATTTAATTGTGTTGTATTCAGATATCTTTTTATCGCTTGCAATAATCACTGTTTTTCATATGTACATGCTGGCGTTTGTGGTTTCTCTCGTGTGTATAGAACAATGTCGAGTGCATTATTGCCCACTTTTAATGCAGTTTGGCGCAGGATCGGATATATGGATAGTCCGGTTATATCGATATTTTTTCCGACTCCCGACAATATCGATATAACGAGACTTTACTGTACTAATAATAATAATACAACCAATCAAATGCAGTTTTAGCGACTGTTCATGGTCAGACACGATACTGGATTGTAACGCTATCATCCCTCCCAACAAATGTCATGTTTACCCAACTATGGTAATATCTTGTTGGAGATGGATACTAGTATGATTGTCTGAAGGAGCCTACATTCGGAGCTAGGCAGACAGAAAAGAGAATAATAAAAGATGGTTAAATTATTGATTGAGACATGACAGCGCGGCGGCTCCGCTGAGCACACTTCATCAATATTTTCCATACAATTTAACCCAGTACTGCCAGAACGTGTGTCTACATAAGCAGTCCCCTGAATGATGTCCTGTGTACACGCCAGTCAGATGCGCAAGCTGTCCCTTTAAGAAAACTACACACATGGTAGAGATCGTTTCAGCTTAATACTGTATATAATATTGCAGGGCTCAGTGAAGAAATACAAAACTTAGTTCTTAGTGAAGCACAATTGATTAGCCTGCTGCTGTGTTTAATGTGACTGTCAGGAACAGAAGTGGTCTACATGCACGAATTGTGATGCTCAGTCCAGTGTGCCCTACGCATTAAAAAGGTAATGACAAGCGTCCATTTGATTGTGGATTTTTTTTTTAAACCACAAAAATCTCCCCTGGCTGACAAAACAGACTTGTTCTATCTGCAAAAAATCAAAACTCTGAAATCAAATCTTTGTAAAAACGTATATGGCTAATGTTTTGGCCGGTGAGTGTGTTCTGCTGTGAAACACACTTATGGGTCTTAACATTCAGGCCGTGTACGAGCCAGTGAGCCACACCGACTTGAGGGTTTTGGGAGGTGTAATGTTGTGTGAAATGTTCAGTCAAAACCAGACAGGATTTTCTTGTATCAAAAGGGATTTCAGTCAAGTCCAGACCAAAATAACGTTGCAGGGCATTCTGAAGTATTGGACAGTTATGACCCAACCATCATACGATTTATTTCTGTCCTGGTCTTTGGAATGTTTTGTTTTTTTCTCTTCCAATGTTTGCTGTCATGACAACAGATAAGTGGCAGCTACAGTTACCGTTCAGAAACATACCAATGTGTGGTGTCAGTGCCTTAATCAGACTGAGGGACCACAAAAAAAAACTGCAGTTGAACTGCTGCATCCTACAATTTTTTGCATGCTAAGCTAGGTACTGTATTTTTTTATCTGAGAAAAAAAAAATTGCAGAATTTTTATGTTTAATTTTTATATCTGAACTGAACCAGGTTATTAAAACCGAGGCTATTTCTTCTCTTCAGGAAAGTCGAGGAAAGAACCCACAATGAAAGTACACAAAGCCTAAATAGCAGTTGCCATGCCGTTTGTGAAAGTTAAACTTAAGTTGGTGTACAAGTGAGAGTTAAGCTTGTGTGAGTGAGAAGAATGCATCTGTCGTGCCTCACATTGTTTTTTCCACAGGTCGTATTTATGTGTTGCACAACTGTGAATGTGCTCAAGAAGGCCTTGCATGAGAAGCCATTAGCCTGAATATAAAAGTGTAATAACATCCAACAGCAGCAAACCTTGATTATGACGTACAGTTACACCCCTACTCTTGCTGCATAATTCATTTATTCCTTGCGAAGAACCGGAGCTATAAAACGAGTACCTGAGTTACGGTGATGGCTTTTCATGGTTGCATAATAGATCAATTACTGCAAGGAGAATAAATGGGTTGCAGTAGACTGTCCATTTCTCTATAGGCATGTTCTCCACCATCCGTGATGACCATGTGAATGTGAAACAGTTGAATTGAAGACAACATTAGGGTTGAATTCCTCGTATGTTCTAACAATGTGGTGGAGAGTCTCAGGAGAAGGTGAAATTACTGACAAAGAAGTCGAGTTTGCTTGCCGTTAGACTTGGATGCTACTGTTCTGCTAATTTGACCCAGCAATGGAAGCAAACTATGTAATATGGAGTGAAATATTTTTACTAATACCATTACTGAAGCACAACAACCGTTTTATTTAATCTTTTTTGAATTGAATTCCCAAAATTCATAGGTATCCAAATCAAGTGTTTTATGGACATGGGGTGTAATGTTCTCATCTCAGTGTTGGAACCAAAGACTAAACATGAAGACATGATTCGCCGCTGTAGAGTGTTAGAATAAAATGTAGATAGAAAGAATATAATGTTAGTTATCACCCTTATATGCATTTGCTTAGACAATACAACATTTTGAATGTGCCAAAGAAGGAACATTCCTGTGACCCTGATCAGAGACCCCCCAGCGACCCCCAGGTCCTGGAGGTGCCTGGAAGTGCCAGCAACGAGCCTGCAGATGTTCATGTTAATCCTGCAAGAATGTGTCAAGATAAGAACTCATAAAACATTAAAAGTAATTACTCTCACATATACACACACACATAGACAAACAAATACAGCTCGTGCACCCCCCCCCCCCCCTTAGAGTTGCACGACCATGTAGTAGGGACCGCTGAAAATAGAATAAAAAGATTAAAAGTAATTACTCTCACATATACACACACACACATAGACAAACAAATACAGCTTGTGCGACTGCCCCCCCCCCCCTTAGAGTTGCACGACCATGTAGTAGGGACCCCCGAAAGAGAATAAAAAAAGAGTAGTGTGAACTGTATACTCACAGAGCGGCATATCACTGGGTATGTGGTTTCACTCTCCTGGCTGCGAGTAACTTTGAATATTGTTGTCTCTTCTGTATTTAAGTGTTTTTACAAGTGTCACAGGAGTTTGAACCTGACATAGAGTCTGGTACTTTACTGGACTCATCATTAAAATACACACAATCAATTGTCTGTACACCTTATAACATGACTGCATAAACCCAATGCAGCTTGTATTAGCATGTCCAATTTTAGCATTAGCGATTTTAGCATCTTTTTAAAACATAACTTATTGAACATTTTTATGAAAAAACAATTTAAACATTTACTAATTTATTTATTACATCTACTTAAGACATTGATATGTCAGTCCTGAACACTAGGTTCTTGTGGGCTAATGGCTTCCCTGTCTGTTTCTTTTTTGTTAGCTAAAACAGGAAGTGATGTCACGGTCCTGAAGCTAACTTTATTGACAACCGGAACATAACAAAAATAGCATAGCTGAACTAAAGACAGTTTTTTAACATTGTAAGTTGTTTATAAACTTGACATGGGGTATGGAAATAATGTTTTTTACAGTTTATTTTTGTTGACACAAACTTTTTTTTAATATATAGCATATAAAGTTAGACATTTAAATGTACCTCTAAACTTAGCATATCCAGTGGGACTAGACTGGAGGAAAAGCAAACAAAATGGAATACTCTGTCCCACAGATCACTGTTTAGCAGTAATAATAACAAATACATGGCAAGGTCATGGCGTCGTCTTCAAGCTGTGTACTTCTTGATACTTAGTACCTTCAATGCCGATGTTTGTATCCTCTAGTTCCGCACCGTTGTGTTCCTGTGAATTGGTGAGCTGGTAAAAACTGATGAAAGACAAGCGGCTTCTGACAGCCCGAGTCAACCATTCCTTTCACTGACATCACTTCTCTCTGTGCATAATGTGACGCACTTAGTTTTGTTTTGTCTTTGTTCGCCGTGCTGGAAAAGCACTTCTTCATATGTCACACTTGCTCATCTTCAAGGATGCTGACAGGGATGTCATCATGACTTCCAAAAAGATTGAAGCGGGATCACAGTTTGGTAGAAAACAATTTCTAGAGAAGATTCTGAGATGTCTTCTTTTCATGTTTTGTTTTTCCAGGACAAAACATGTTTTCACATCCTGTCCTGGCAGTCCTGTTTATTTTTGTGTGTGTTTTTTTCTTTTCAGAAATATCCTGGGTTTTCATTGGGCCATTATATTGAGCAGCATTAGGGAACTCTGCTGCATTTTAGGTCATCCCTAAATGTGAATGAGTGTTGTCAAAAAGCCAAAGAAAAAGCAAAGCATATGCACTGAGTACATTTTTGGAAATCTTGTGACTTTTTCTGAAAAATTTGGTTGAATTTCAAAACTGAACTTCCGTGTCCTTCTGGTTTTGAAATAATAATAATGTTAATGCCGGTTATGGATAGTATTTCTAACAATTTTAAGTCTATACAAAAGTGAAGTACATTAAGTATTCATTCATTAATTTTCTACCGCTTATTTTCACCAGGGTCGCAGGGGTGCTGGAGCCTATCCCAGCTGTCTTCGGGCAAGGGTACACCCTGGACTGGTGGCCAGCCAATCACAGGGCACATATAGACAAACAACCATTCACACTCACATTCATACCTATGGACAATTTGAGTTGCTAATTAACCTAGCATGTTTTGTACCCGGAGAAAACCCACGCATGCACAGGGAGAACGTGCAAACTCCACACAGAGATGGCCGAGGATGGAATTGAACTCGGTCTCCTAGCTGTGAAGCCAGTGTGCTAACCACCCGGCCGCTGTGCAGCCCTGGTTCAGTATATTTTTCATAAAAATAGTAGTCATGCCAAAATGTTGTGTTGCTGCTGGATGTTCATAGTATCTGAGTGATACTGTCGTGGGGGTGCTGGAGCCTATCCTAGCCGTCTTTGGGCGAGAGGCGGGGTACACCCTGGACTGGTGGCCAGCCAATCACAGGGCACATATAGACAAACAACCATTCACACTCACATTCATACCTATGGACAATTTGGAGTGGCTAATTAACCTAGCATGTTTTGTACCCGGAGAAAACCCACGCATGCACAGGGAGAACGTGCAAACTCCACACAAGAGATGGCCGAGGGTGGAATTGAACTCGGGTTTTCTAGCTGTGAGGCCTGCGTGCTAACCACTCGGTTCGCCATGCAGCCCATTGTACTTTTTGTACTCATTGTACTTTTTTTGTCAAAATATGACCATGCTAAGTTTGATTATTGTGTGATTGGATCAGCCGTGGAAGATCCTTTTTTCAGAAGATATCTACCATGGCTCTACTCACTGTTGATACATTTCCACGTATCTGATCAAGGAGTCATTTGGACAAAAAAACTTGCCAGGTCTTACTGGAACTATACAACCATCCTATAAGTTGTACTGATTAATATTTTTGTTTTATTTCTAAAAACGATTTTCCTCTTTCTTATTAATGGCCTAAACCATCCTTAAAGCAGGGGTGTCCAAAGTTCGGCTTGGGGACCACTTACAGATATTGTTGGAATAAAAGAGCAGAAAAGCCACAATGTAACAAGAAAAAACTGAAAGGTTGATACTAGTAACTATTAATAACATGAAGCTTTGTCTGCCCAGCCAGGAGGAAGCCCCGGGGTAAATCTTGCTGAGATTACGTCTCACAGCTGCTTTGGGAACACCTTGGTGTTGTCCATGTGCAGTTCGGAGAGGTGGCCGGAGACGGGAAGTCTGGGCTTCCCTATTGAGTGTGATGCCCCCGCAAACCCAGATCCAAATAAGCGGAAAAAATAGATGCATAGGATGGAACAGATGGAATAGGTGCAGATTCTGGAAGATCTACAAAGTTTTCATTGCTGGTTATTGTGTGTAGCTGCTCTATAGGAGTCCAAAACTCAATACAAAGGGCCGAAAATTAGCATAATTGGTCCCCTTTGAAAATGCATATATTTCTAAGTATTTTTTAAATTAATTACTTCAAAATTTGAGATTTTGGAAAACTACTCTGTGGACTGGTAAAACACAGCTCTTTGGTTTGCATCATCGGAGGCTTTTGATTTTCCCAAAATGACACTTTTTAACCTTTGATATTTTGAAGGGGACCGATTATGATTTTCCCACTTTTGTCACCTATAAATGTTGTAGTATTAAACAATACCAAAGTACGCCTGCCCTCCTACCCGCTCTGCTGCATTGTTTTGTCTCGGGAGTGAAACCATTAAAACATACCATTTTGGAAAGTCACGGAAATACAGTAAAGTCTCGTTATATCGATATCGGTTAAAACGAATTACTACTTATTACGATACTATTTTCATTTCCCGGCAAATTTCTAGTCTTTTATGATATAATTAGCTCCGTTAGTACGATACCTGGTTATTATGATAATCCGGTTACTACGATGCCCTTTTCATCTCCCGCCAGCCAATTTGGTCTGCTTATATCGATACAAAAGCAGCTTAAAGCAATCTTTGCTTAAGGATTTCAATACCAAAAAAGAACACGGCGAACGGCTGCTTCCAGTCAACTTTATTTTTCACACTTCCACCACCAGAGTGCAGCACACACAGCGGAAAACACCCGTCCCTTGCGCCTACCCCTCCGGGTGGCAACACCTTCCCTATCGATAGTTCCGGGGTGAATTATGTCCCGGTAACCGGTAATCACTACAGCGTAAGTTTATTTTTATTTACTGTAGTACAAAATTTATTGTAGTACAAAAGCATGCTAGATACGCAATCCATGAACTCAAGGAGAAAATTACATGCCATATCAAAGATCCGCCCACTTTTAATGCAGTTCGGCGCAGGATCGGATATATGGATAGTCCGGTTATATCGGTATTTTTTCCGACTCCCGAGAATATCGATATAACGAGACTTTACTGTACAGGTGGAATAGGTGCAGATTCTAGAAGATCTACAAAGTTTTCATTGCTGGTTATTGTGTGTAGCCGCTCTATAGGAAAGATCTCAAAGACACTAGTCAAGGGTACAAAAATAATTATTTTGAAGGTACGGTGCCCCTCCACAGATGCCCGTTTCATCCTCCATCTTGCAGCTGCAGACATGGCATCCACCCGCTTCACAGAGCCCCAAACGTAATTACCAAGCAATCTTTTGAACAGCACCTACACTGTTTGATCACACCTCACCAAGTTAACGTCCCAGCATGCAAGATTGCGGCCCCAGTGGTTGCGGTGCCACAGTGCCTGTTGCTGCCTGTTGTCTTCCCGCTTTGGCACGGTGACCGAGAACATCGGCAGTTACATGGCTCTAAACCTGTAAATGCGGCATGACTAAAAAGCGAGGAATGAAAACCCTGTCTGGTGTCTGTACCAACGGCTTATCCTCCAACCCAGGCTTACACGGTAACATGTCCACCGCCGTGCTTTGCCTCACTCGTTCTCTTTTAACACGAGCCAGTTGTGATAGGAATCTCCATGGGCTCCTTCCTCCCTTTCAGCGGCAATCCAGGATTCTTGTTGTCCGCTTTTGTGTGCTATTCCCTCCAGATATTTAGGTATTCATTGCTACTGCACGTGCTTCTGCAGGGGTCTTGCTTCCATCCCCGGAGATGAGAGCGACGGAAAGCAGGGGGTTGCTTATCAGCCTTAAACACCCGAGTGTTAGCAGCTATGAATATCTCTGCAGCCGTGTGTGTTTATTAAGCATCAAAAAGGGAACTGCGCCTGTGTACATGTCGTGTACACTTCATTTCAGCATAGATGTAGTCCGTAATAGGAGAAAGGTATTAACACTGTACTGGTGTCACAGAGAGGCCACAGAGTCCGGTGCCTCAGATAAAACCAGAAGGGATTCCCAGCCAAGTGCAATCCTTACATGTTGCATTACTGGTGCTATATTGTCTCTAAAGGCTTTGATTTTTTTTTGTTAGTAATCGTATACAGGACAGGATTTAAAGATTCCAATGCTTAAAGTTCAAGAAACAATACAAGCAGTTGATGTTTGCTAAATACAAGGATGAAGGACTGGTCTTGAACCAGTCATGATGTGCTATATATATCACTATATTGACACTTACTATGGTACACATTATGGCATTGGATGCTCATATCACCTCCTATTAAATTAAATTAAATTAAATTAAATTAAATTAAATTAAATTAAATTAAATTAAATTAAATTAAATTAAATTAAATTAAATTAAATTAAATTAAAAATACATTTTAAGATACATTTACTACCTTTAAGGGTCAAATTGGGCTGCATGGCGACCGAGTGGTTAGCACGCAGGCCTCACAGCTAGAAAACCTGAGTTCAATTCCACCCTCGGCCATCTCTGTGTGGAGTTTGCATGTTCTACCCGCGCATGCGTGGGTTTTCTCCGGCTACAAAACATGCTAGGTTAATTGCCGACTCCAAATTATCCATAGGTATGAATGTGAGTGTGAATGGTTGTTTGCCTATATGTGCCCCGTGATTGGCTGGCCACCAGTCCAGGGTGTACCACCCCGTCTCTCGCTTGAAGACAGCTGGGATAGGCTCCAGCACCCCCGTGAGGATAAGCGGTAGAAAATGAATGAATATGCAATTGCAACTGCACGGTGGACGAGTGAAGGCCTCACAGCTAGGAGACCCGAGTTCAATTCCACCCTCGGCCATCTCTGTTGGGTTTTCTCCAGGTACAAAAACATGCTAGGTTAATTGGCCACTCCAAATTGTCCATAGGTATGAATTTGAGTGTGAATGGTTGTTTGTCTATATGTGCCCTGTTTTGTAGGGAATCAACAGAACCGGCGGGAACCAGTGTATAAAGCACACAATTAGATTTCAATGCCGTTATGACTGCGGTAATTGGTACCCAAGACATACTTAGGTGGCACGTGCTCGAGAGAAAGTGCTGACATTAGGCAATTAGCATATCATGCACTAAAAGTCCCTGCTATGTGTTGACCACGTCTGTTTATTCAGTTAGGCAAGCACAGACCCTGACTGGCATTTGCCTCGCTCGGTTGTCTGCAGGGATAATTGTGTCGTTGCACCAATTTGACGCAACGCCCCGTACACCTGAATGCCGCCGGTGTTTACTGTGTTGGAATAAACGGAGTCATTAAAACATGTATGATTCTGGCATTTTGTACTTCTGCACCCAGTTTAAATTGAATTGTGGTTCAGTCGAGAAAAACGCCACGATGATGTGCTTCATTAGCATAAGTATGAGATAATAGCCATAAAAAAAATAACAGATTTAACTGAATCTAATTATCTTAAGTTATTTTGAGCATGTGATCTGTATTTGCTTTTATATCACTTTCAAAGGCTACGTACCGTGCAAAATGGAAAACAGGAAGTAATATGGACCTTTCATGACCTCAGTGCAGATACTAGTATTGTTTTAGATATTACACCAGAGATAAATAATAATAAATAATAATAATAATAATAATAAAGATATTAAATTGCACAAATAATTTAAATATTTTAAATAATTTTAATATTGCCTGGCTCCTGTATTACACCAGAAATAAATAATAATAATAAAGATAATACTTTGCATGAATAATTTAAATATTTTAAATCATTTTAATATTGCCTGGCTCCCGGATTACACCAGAGATTAATGATAATAATAATAATAAAGAGAATAAATTGCACAAATAATTAAAATATTTTAAACATTTTTTATATTGCCTGGCTCCCGTATTACACCAGAGATGAATAATAATAATAATAATAAAGGGAATAAATTGCACAAATAATTAAAATATTTTTAACATTTTTAATATTGCCTGGCTCCTGTTTTACACCAGACATAAATAATAATAAATAATAATAATAATAATAAAGAGAATAAATTGCACAAATAATTAAAATATTTTAAACATTTTTAATATTGCCTGGCTCCTGTATTACACCAGAGATAAATAATAATAATAAAGAGAATAAATTGCACAAATAATTTAAATATTGTAAATAATTGTAATATTGCTTGGCTCCCGTATTACACCAGAGATAAATAATAATAAATAATAATAATAAAAAGAATAAATTGCACAAATAACAAAATAGGATACATTGGTGTACTACTAAATGTATTATACTGAGTAAAAATGAGGTTTTCTGACATCCGGCCTGATCTATTCCTTTTCATTGACCATTTTACTACAGCTCTACCAACAGCATTTTTTATTATAAATGACATATTTGCTACTCAAAACCATTCCAAATTTCAACATTTTCCTCATAAAAATTATGCAAATTTAATGAAGTCACATTAAAAAATTAAATGGTTATTTTCAGGCTGAACAAGTGGCAGACCTCACAGCTAAGACACCCGGGTTCGATTCCTTCCTTCCAAATATATTTATCTTTACCATTTTCAACCAATGCAATTTAAAATTACATTTTTCCTCACGTTATGAGTTTATTCACGAAAAATTGTGGCTTTCTTTCTTAATATTTTAACTTTATTCTTGTAAATTTTTTGGGGTTTTTACCATTTTTTTTCCTCTAAAATTTATCAGCATAATTATGACTTTATTACCAGTAATAGTGTGACCTTATTTGAGAAATATAACTTTTTTTCTGCAACCTTTTTCCATGCTAGGTTAATTAGCGACTCCAAATTGTCCATAGGTATGAATGTGAGTGTGAATGGTTGTTTGTCTATATGTGCCCTGTGATTGGCTGGCAACCAGCCCAAAGACAGCTGGGATAGGCCCCACCGTGACTATTCCGAGTACAAATAAAAATAAATAAAAATAGTAGTAAAAATAAAAATTAAATTAAAAAAAATAAAAAATAAAACAAAATAAAACCAAAAATAACAAAAACCAAAACAAAAAAAAAACAAAAAAAAAACTTCAATTATATTAGGAAAGCAGGAAGTGAACAAATGTAACAGTTAGTGATTGTAAAAGTACCAGATGGAGGGGTAGGATTTAATAAGCTTTGCTTCTTCCTACTCCTTTTGGACATGTGGAACTGGGAACTGATTATGGGATGCATTCAAATGCATGTTCAAGTGAAATTAAACCATTACCATTACCATTACCATTACCATTACCATTACCATTACCATTACCATTACCATTACCATTACCATTACCATTACCATTACCATTACCATACATGGATTAAATGAGAAATCAATTCTTGTTGAAATGTCTAATCAATGCATCGGTTACGTAAGTTCATACCTCGTCAACAACTTTCCCTCCATTAGCACAAAGGATCAGGCGGGGGGCACACACACTTCCCTGTGCCGTGTACTCATTAGCGTTTTGGTATTTGCAGAAATATGCACACAAAACCATTCCTCCGTCAGCCCGCACCTTTCCCACCAACCACCCCTCCCAGACTCCTTTGTAATTTCCATCTGCTCAGATGAAATATATTTGGCATCTGGAGAATGCCCCCCAGCAACGAGGGACAATATATCTTACAAATATCAGCCGTCCAAGCGTGGCTCATGTAATATTTATAAAAAAAAGGAACGTGGCAGCGGGTGATGTCAACAATGCTTACTGTGAACAGGTTGAGCATCCAAGTTGCGCCAGATGCCCGCTTTTTGACAGGATAGGTGCTCGGCGGGGACAATGCGGGGACTCATTTACATGTTAGCCAGCCATCGGAGCTGACCTGATCACATCTGGCATGCTTGTCCAATTAAATAATCATGCGCCGAGGAGGCCAACCTCAGGCTTTGATTACAGCTGCCATATTGTTTTAAAGAGAAGTTGTGTGTGTGGGGGGGTTGGGCTTTGGTGGCGGGGGTGGTGTTGGCAGACAAGTGACCAGATGGACCGGCAGGAATTTTGATTGATTTATTGTGTAACATTTCCGATGGTCCAAAAAAAAAAATAAAAAAAAAATTGAAGCGTAGACACTCATTAGTGGCGACGCCATCATTTTTTTTTTTTTTTTAATAGCCCTAAAGATTTCCGTTGGTTCCACCAACAAAAAGATGACAACAATGCCCGAAGCTGCGTTCCATGTTGTTAAACATGACGCTTCCTCTCAGGCGTGCTGTCTGTTTGATTGAGTCTGTGTGGTCAGCGCTGCACATTATGTTTTAAATATCAATAACATCGTAGTTTTAAATTAAAACACACACAGTTAAAAAAAAAAAAAAAACAATATCAGAAGTCAAATTAAAATTCCTGTCTTGGAATATTTGCTTTCCCCTTTCCTGGCTTTCAGTTATAAACTTATAAGTCTTACAATAAGGAACACAAAAATAGAGTATTATTTGATAGATTTGAAAATGGAATCAATTAAAAAAAATAAAAAATCTTGAAAAAAAAATGCTCTTTTTTATTTTTTTCGGAAAATAGGACTTTATTTCCATAATATTATGACTTTATTCCTATAGTATTCAGACTTTTTTACCAAGTAATTTTCCAGAAATTCTAACTTGAATCTGTTTTGTTTGTTCTTTTAATAATATGGGAATATTACCTTTCATAAATGTATTTTTCTTTACCATTACCAACCAATACAATTTAATATAACATTTTTCCACATATAATGAGTTTATTCACATACAATTGTGGCTTTCTTTCTTAATATTTTTATATTATTCTTGTAAAATTACAGTTGTTTTTTTTTCATTTTTGCTGTATTTTATTTTATTTGTGTCTTATTTTCCAATATGTTTATGATAATGGTTAATATGAGTGTTAAAGTAACTATAGGGGTGTTACTTTATGTTCAAAGGGATCAATTAATGCTAAATAAATGAATAAATAAATAAATAAAATGCATATTTAAACAGGTGGCCTATGCTCTAGCTATGAAAATATTACATTTTCTGTCTTTTTTTTAAAATAATCATGGCAATATTTTTTTTAAAAAAAATAAGACTTAGTATTAGTATTAGTGTTCTAGTATTCTAATACTATTAGTATTCTGACTTTTTTTAACCAAGTAATTTTCCAGAAATTCTAACTTGAATCTGTTTTGATTTTTAATTATGTCTTATTTTCCATTATGTTTATGATATTGGGTAATACGAGTGTAAAAGTAACTATAGGGGTGCTATTTTATGTTCAAAGGGATCAATTAATGCTAAATAAATAAATAAAATGCATATTCAAACAGGTGGCCTATGCTCTAGCTCTGAAAATATTACATTTACTATATAAAAAACTAAAAAATGAATAGTACTTTGTGAAAATACATTTATGGTACAGTGATAAACAACGATTTACAGTAAATTTGGAATAATAATGAATATAGAATAGAATATGATATAACCCCCCCCCCACTCCCTGCATCATTTGCCTACTTATGGTAATAAACTTACAATAAGGGACTCAAAAATATAGTAGTTACTGAGGAATTCATGAAAAACTACTGTTAGCCTATGTTATGTCTTATTTGATAGATTTGAAAATGGAATCAATTGCAAAAAATAAAAAATCTCAGTTTTCAGCCTTTGCTCTTTTTTTTAATTTTTATTTTTTAAATAATCATGGTAATATTTTTTTTCCGGAAAATAAGACTTTATTTCCATAATATTATGACTTTATTCCAAGTAATTTTCCAGAAATTCTAACTTGAATCTGTTTTGATTTTTAATTATGTCTTATTTTCCATTATGTTTATGATATTGGGTAATACGAGTTGTAAAAGTAACTATAGGGGTGTTATTTTATGTTCAGAGGACTCTATTAATGCTAAAAATGTGTAATTTGTGAAAATAAATTTATGGTGGTCGGGATTACAGTAAACTTGGAATAATAATGAATATAGAATAGAATATGACATAAACCCCCCCCCCCCCCCCCCCCGCATCCTTTATTCCTTTCTGAATGCAACCTCAGTGGACACCCCTGACCTATTTATTATTCATTCGTCCCCCAGTTACATTCTCGTGGTCGTCATCTTCATCTGCAGTCACAGCCTCCCTGGGGCGGACTGATGGAAACATGGCTGCCAATTTGTGCCAACAGCCTCTCCGACCACCACCAATCTTTCATTCACATTTATACACCAGTGTGTGTGTGTGTGTATGTGTGTGTTTGTGTGTGTGTGACACTGGATGCAGAGTAGGTGAAATGTCTTGCCCAAGGACACAACAATAGTGAGTGGGATTGATGGAGGCGAGGTGTGAACTGTCAACCCTCTGATAATTGGACGCTCTCCCTCCTGGGCCGTTGCCTCGACTTTGTTATTACAGACGTTGTTACGGACGTTGTTACGGACGTTATTACGGACGTTGTTACGGATGTTGTTACGGACATTGTTACGGGCGTTATTACGGACGTTGTTACGGACGTTGTTACGGATGTTGTTACGAACGTTGTTACGGACGTTGTTACGGACGTTGTTACGGACGTTGTTACGGATGTTGTTACGGACGTTGTTACGGACGTTGTTACGGACGTTGTTACGGACGTTGTTACGGACGTTGTTACGGACATGGTTACGGACGTTGTTACGGACGTTGTTACGGGCGTTATTACAGACGTTGTTACGGACGTTGTTACGGACGTTGTTACGGACGTTATTACGGACGTTGTTACGGATGTTGTTCCGGTCATTGTTACGGACGTTGTTACGGACGTTTTTACGGACGTTGTTCCGGACGTTGTTACGGCCGTTGTTACGGACGTTGTTACGGACATTGTTACGGACGTTGTTACGGGCGTTATTACGGACGTTGTTATGGACGTTGTTACGGGCGTTATTACGGACGTTGTTATGGACGTTGTTACGAATGTTTTTACGGACATTGTTACAGACATTGTTACGGACGTTGTTACGGACGTTGTTACGGATGTTGTTACGGATGTTTTTACGGATGTTGTTACGGACGTTGTTACGGACGTTGTTACGGACGTTGTTACGGACATTGTTACGGACGTTGTTACGGGCGTTATTACGGACGTTGTTACGGACGTTGTTACGATGTTGTTACGGACGTTGTTACGGATGTTTTTACGGACGTTGTTACGGACGTTGTTACGGGCGGTATTACGGACGTTGTTACGGACGTTGTTACGATGTTGTTACGGACGTTGTTACGGACGTTGTTATGGATGTTTTTACGGACGTTGTTACGGACGTTGTTACGGACGTTGTTACGGACGTTGTTACGGACGTTGTTACGGACGTTGTTACGGACGTTGTTACGGATGTTGTTACGGACGTTGTTACGAATGTTGTTACGAATGTTGTTACGAATGTTGTTACGAATGTTGTTACGAATGTTGTTACGAATGTTGTTACGGCTATTTTCCATTCATAAATTGCAGAATTACTGAAAATTGTTGATGTTGTGAGTGATGTTTTACTCCATCTCACAACCTCTGGTGTTTATTTATTTGCATTTATTTGTATAATATAGTCGAACGTTTCATATAAAAAAGTGCAGACTGTATCGATGGGCGTTTTTAACAAAAGAGCTCCCCAAAAATGTATTCCTCCCTTTAACAGCTGAGACCTCGTGATTTGAAAATGTAATCAATTACAGTATAATAAATGCTTAGTTTGTATATTTAAAAAAAAAAAACAAAAAAATAAATAAATAATCATGGTAATATTTTTTTTTCGGAAAAATTATTTTTTGATTTTTTTAATGTTATTTATTTTTTATATGTATTTAGCAAACATCAACTGCTTGTATTGTTTCTTGAATTGGCTCATCGTTGTGCATTGTTTGATTTCCTTACTCAATCCATTCCATAGTTTGTGTCACGCCCTGTGCGGGTTTGTGCATGACTGTTTGTCTATGTTCCCCGTTTGGGCTATGGTTTCTCTTTTGAACACTCTTATTTTGTACTTGACTTCCTGTTTTGCCGCCTCTGCCTTTTGTTGCCATAGCTACCCACACCTGTCCCTAATTTGTGCGGTCTATTTAGTTCAGGTGTGTGCTTCTCGTTTTGTTGGATCATTGTTGTTTGTCCGTCAGCAAGTTGAGTTGCCTTATCTTCTGCTGCTATTATAGCCAGAATAAATATTATTTTACCTGCATTTGGTCCTGCTTTCTGCATTTACTTGATAAAACTGTCTGTATTCTTCTGTCCACTTTCTGTCTTCATGACTTTGTAGCCCACCTTTGTGACGGGAACGATGAGCTTGGCCGTTTTTTGACAAGCAATTCTATGTGTGTGTCGGTGCATGTCTTGGGAGGAACATAACATGGGGGGGGGTAAACCTCAGGGATCCCTGTCATGTTGGTGGTCATTCCTGTTGGTGGCCGGACGCAAGAAGGAAGTGGGATGAGGAAAAAAAAAACACAGAGTGAAACATTAAAGAGTAGAAATGTGACAGGGGTTGATTGAGAAGTTATGGCAAGAAAATTGAATATCAATATGGTTTTTGCTACTAAAATTAAAATTTCCCCCATATTACAAGTTAATTCTGATAAAATTGCAACTTTTTCTTATTTTTTCCTCTTCTCAAAAAAATTTTTTTTTTCAAATTTTTTGTTCTTGTCATAATATTGTCAATTTTTACTAAACTCCACAAAATTCCAACTTTGTTTTTTTTCTGTTTCTCGTAATGTTACTTTTTTTTAAATGTTTTTTTGACATGTATTTTTAAAATAATTTTATATATTATTTAATATTTTTTCCTTTAATATTGTAACTATGCTACTAGAATTACATTGTTTATCCTCATGGGACATAACATGGGATTATTTTTGTATTTTTTTTCTTTTTTTTTTATATAATTTCCCAAATATTTCAACCTTCTGCTTACAAATTTTCTTCTTGTGAGATTTTGACTTTATAATTTTTTCGGCAATCTAATTTTCTCTGAATCACTTAATATTTTTTTTAAATAATGTTACGAGTTGAAAATCTTCAATATTTCCACTTCATGCTCCTAAAATTGAGACTTTTTCTCATTTTTTCCTCTTCTCCAAAAATTTAAATTTAAATTTTTTTTGTTCTTGCCATTAACCTCCCCAAAATTCCAACTTCATTGTTTTTTTTCCTGTGTTTCTCATAATGTTACTTTTTTTAAATGTGTTTTTTAACACATTTTTTAAAAATAATTTTATATATTATTCCATATTTTTTCCTTTAATATTGTCACTATGCTAACAGAATGTCATTGTTTATCCTCATGGGACATAACATTGGAATATTCTTGTTTTTTTTTTTTTTTTAAATATAATTTTGCTGGGACATTGGCAGGCTAACCTCCCCAAAATTCCAACTTTATTGTTTTTTTTTTGTGTTCCTCATGTTACTTTTTTAAAAATGTGTTTTTTTCGACATATATTTTTAAAATAATTTTATATATTATGTAATATTTTCCCTTTAATATTGTAATTATGCTACTAGAATGTAATTGTTTATCCACATGGGACATAACATTGGATGATTCTTGTATTTTTTTTAAATATAATTTTGCAGGGACATTGGCAGGCTAACCTCCCAAGAATTCCAATTTTATTGTTTTTTTCCTGTTTCTCATGATGTTACTTTTCTTTAAAATTTGTTTTTTTTACATATATAAAATTATTTTTAAAATATATTATTTAATATTTTTTTCCTTTAATATTAATATAACATGGGATTATTCTTGTTTTTTTTAATTTTTTTAAATATAATTTCCCAAATATTTCAACTTTCTGCTTACAAATTTTCTTCTTGAGAGATTTTGACTTTATACTTTTTTTCGTCAGTCAAATTTTTTTTTTTTTTAATCACTTATTTTTTTTTTCATAATATTACGAGTTGACAAACTTCAATATTTCCACTTCATGCTCTTAAAATGACATGAGTTTAGTAGTGATTTTTCAAATTTCAACGTTAACGTTTTACAATGTGCTGCCAGCCAATTTAAAAAAAAAAACAGCCATGGGCGGCAAACGGCCCCTGGACGCCCCTTGTCTATACAGTACATATGCATGAATATAATTTACCACATTTATCAAAAAAAAGCTTGGTTTCATGCTTAAATTTGAAAAGGTCCAGCAGCTTCCATCACACGTGACCAATGGCTATGATGAATAATCACACAACAATGTCCGGCGGCTTTTCTGTCCGTGGCCGCGGCAATGCCACCGCTGCCTTTTGAGTGAGCATCAATTTAAAAGCTCTTTCCTCTCCGGGCGACACAACACCGCTATTTGTCGGTGGTGCATTACACTCTGCAACAAAGGCATTTTGCTCGCTCCATGCTCTATTCTTCTCCTTGACTCAAGCATTGCTTCCCCTCTTTTAAATACAGTTATACTTCTGACCCAGGGCATTGATGCAAGGATATTGGCAGACTCTTCTTAACGTATGGACGCCGCTGGGTGTGAGGGGAATTGTATGTTCGTCACAGTGTCCTAAAAATGATCCCCATGTACATTTCTTGAGCCTCCAAAACACAAATAATAAATCCATTTTCACTTTTGTGCATCTGTCTTTCTCTTCCTGCTGTCCTCTTCTTCCTCTCTCTGCCCTTTCCCATTCAGCGAGTGTAAAAGATTAAAGCGGGAAGCTGCAAAGCTCCCAGGCCCAAATTAGTTTCATGCTCCTTTTTTAAAAGAACAGAGGAATTTGTAGGGTAAAAATTCAAGGTCACAGTCTTCCATGCCACAATAACAAATAACAGTAATTCAGTTGAATGAATGAGCACGATTGGGAAGTAGTGAAGAGAAGATGACGAGGTTCCCCTATTTAAAAACGTAGCTGGTAATCTTAAGTACTGTATGTATGAATTGCTAATACACTGCGTACACATGGTAATGGTTTTATTTCATTTGAACATGCACCAGATTACAATTGAATGCATCACATAATCAGTTCACAGTTCCACATGTCCAAAAGGAGTAGGAAGAAGCAAAGCTTATTCTGGTACTTTTACAATCACTAACTGTTACATTTGTTCACTTCCTGCTTTCTTAATGTAGTTTAAGGTTTTTTTTGTTTTTGTTTTTGTTTTTGTTTTTGTTTTTGTTTTTGTTAATTTTAATTTTAATTTTAATTTTAATTTTAATTTTAATTTTAATTTTAATTTTAATTTTAATTTTAATTTTAGATTTTATTCATTATTCATTATTCATTATTCATTATTCATTATTTTAATTTTAATTATTTACATTTACATTAATTTACATTTCCTAATGTAGTTTAAGTTTGTTTTTTAATTTTAATTTTAATTTTAATTTTAATTTTAATTTTAATTTTAATTTTAATTTTAATTTTAATTTTAATTTTAATTTTAATTTTAATTTTAATTCATTATTCATTATTTTAATTTTAATTATTTACATTTACATTAATTTACTTTTCCAATTGTAGTTTAAGTTTTTTTAATTTTAATTTTAATTTTAATTATTTTATTTTATGCATCAGATGACAATTGAATGCATCACATAATCAGTTCACAGTTCCACATGTCCAAAAGGAGTAGGAAGAAGCAAAGCTTATTAAATCCTACCCGTCCATCTGGTACTTTTACAATCAGTAACTGTTACATTTGTTCACTTCCTGCTTTCCTAATATCATATTTTTTGATGAATTAAATTTTTTTAATTTTATTTATTTTTAAAATTTTTAGTCACGTACCGAAGTATTCGGTGATATGAGCATCCAATGCCATAATGGGTACCATAGAGCGTGTCAATATAGTGATATATATAGCACATCATGACTGGTTCAAGACTCTTCATCCTTGTATTTAGCAAACATCAACTGCTTGTATTGTTTCTTGAATTGGCTCATCGTTGTGCATTGTTTGACTTCCTTACTCAATCCATTCCATAGTTTGATTCCACATACTGAAATGCTATGGCTAGCATAACGTAGTAACACATAAAGAATTATTTTTGACTTTCATTTTCAATAGGTAACACACCTCTGTGATGGCATTTTCAAAGGTTACCTGTGCCGTCATATAGCAACAGTGGCCAACAATATGCATGTGATTGGCAATTTGGGAAAGAGACACCATGACAAACTGGACGGATAATGACTTTAAACAACATTCACCACATGCTCCCATTTCAAAATATTTTCACAGCATGCTGTAATAATTTCAGGATGGCTAATAGTGATCAGTGGCCAACCAATCAGAGTCCATAGTTTTGTCCCTTAAACAGCAGAAAGGACACATACCAACAAATACAAATAGACGGTGTAGACATTGAAAGGGTGAAGGAAAATACATTTCTGGGGATCGCAATAGATGAAAATATGAGCCGGAAACCTCATATTACAAATATACAACATAATATTACAGAAATAATAATAATAATACAGAAATATTTTGGTTCGATAGTTCTATAGTTCTACCATATCTTACTTATTGTGTGGAAATATGGGATAATAACTATAAAAGCAATCTTCACTGGCTAAATGTACTGCAAAAAAGGCCAGTAAGGATAATTCATAATGCCGCCTACAGAGAACATACTAACTCCTTTTTTTAAAATGACAAATACTTCAACTTGCTGATATAGGTCATCTTCAAACAGCTAAAATAATGCATAAGGCTAAAAATAAGCAATTAGCTAAAAATGTAATCCAATACTTCTCTACAAGAGAGGAGAAATATGATCTCAGGGAAGAAGTACATTTGAAACACTTCTATGCTAGGACTACGTTAAAAAGCCATAGCATTTCAGTATATGGAAAATTAAATTAAAGTATTTAAATAAAAAAATAAAATACATAAATAAAATAAAAAAAAATAAAAATTTATTTAAAAAAAATATTAGGAAAGCAGGAAGTGAACAAATGTAACAGTTACTGATTGTAAAAGTACCAGATGGAGGGGTAGGATTTAATAAGCTTTGCTTGAACTGATTATGTGATGCATTCAATTGTAATCAGATGCATGTTCAAATGAAATAATAATAAAATAATAATATTAATAATAAATAAAACCATTACCATGACTGTTACCTTACACAAAGGCTTTTGGAGTTTGAGCAGAAACACGTCCCCCTCTTAGGAGTTACCTCATCATCACATAGCATAAAATAGTTTTAATCTGTTGATGCAATGCATGCCTGCCAAATGATAACTTCATTATGTGGCACATGGGAATCCTTAATTAGAAATTCTAATTGAAACTCGGCGGGATGCTAATTTTCAAGGATATTCACGTAGCAGTGCGCTGTGCGAGGAATTAAGAATCAGAGTGCAAGAAAAAAAATGTAACTTGCATGCAATTAAAGTCGAGCAGATTGATTAACATAAGTTGTGTTGTCGTCGGAGCCAAAATTGCCCGTTGTAGCGTTTTTACGCCATTGTCAAGTTTTTGCTAACCGTCATCATATAGCTCAGACCATTCCCAACAGACGTCTCCTGTATTCGATATGCTGTTCTATATTTTGCCCAGTAGTTTTAAGCAAATTATTATTGCAATTCCAGATTCAGTTTCTCATACATAGCCTTCTTAACACATACACTCACATAGCACAACCAGAGTTACACAATGCTTAGACATGACGGATGGAAAGATACATGTAATAAGCTTAAAGGGTCACTGACATGATTGATCAACTTTGATCAACAAGTTTTTCATCATAATAGTATAGTCATGCCAAAATGTTGTGTTGCTGCTGGATGTTCACAGAATTTGTGTGACACTTTGAGTGTATTTTCCTTTCCCCCCACACGCAAAAACATGCTTTTTCAGTAAATTTTGCCATTAAAAAAAAAAAAACAAAACACTCCAGCACCTTTTGTAAATGCAGTGGTACCTCAGTTTTTTGACCAAACTGTCTCCGTTTCTGGGGAATTGAATGCCCCAAAAAAGCATCCATCCTTTGGTAACTCAGTCTTAGTGGACAATGGCTTCCAACAGGCTTTTATTTCATTTTATGATTGATCAACTTTGCTAATATTTTTTTAATAAATTTTATTTTACATTGTTTGTTTTTTTAAAACAGAAACAGTAAATTTGTAAAAAATTACTTTCATACAAATTTTTGTCAACTTTGTTGGGTACGTTTTTCATCATAATAATATAGTCATGCCAAAATGTTGTGTTGCTGCTGGATGTTCACAGTATTTGTGTGATGCTTTTAGTGTATTTTCCTTTCCCCCCCACACGCAAAAACATGCTTTTTCAGTAAATTTTGCCATTTAAAAAAAAACAAAACACTTTTTGTAAATGCAGTGGTACCTCAGTTTTTTGACCAAACTGTCTCCGCTTCTGAGGAATTGAATGCCCCAAAAAAAGCATCCATCCTTTGGTAACTCAGTCTTAGTGGAAAATGGCTTCCAACAGGTTTTTATTTTATTTTATGATTGATCAACTTTGCTATTTTTTTAATAAATTTTATTTTACATTGTTTGTTTTTTTAAAGGAAACAGTAAATTTGTAAAAAAAAAATACTTTCATACAAATTCTCGTCGACTTTGTTGGGTAAGTTTTTCATCATAATAATATAGTCATGCCAAAATGTTGTGTTGCTGCTGGATGTTCATAGTATTTGCGTGATACTTTGAGTGTATTTTCCTTTCCAAAAGACAAAATTTTAAGACTTTAAGGTGGACAAAGTACTAAGTACAGAAAATGAGACACAAATGGATGCCCAGCTCAAGTTAATCGAATTTTTTCCAAGACGCATTTTGCTTGAAAGTACGATATAAACACATAAAAACAATGTCAAAGTTTCCACAGAACAAATGAAGTCATGTCTTGCTTACATATTTTATTCTGAACACTATTCCAACCTTTAAAGCCTACATTTTATATAATTTATTTTCACATGCATATGTTGACAGTGGGGGCGGCGAAATCCACAATAAAGAAAGCTAAAAAGGCGTCTTTATACGCTCATTAAGAAGCCGATAAAAATAATAATTGAAGCATAAGCAACTCCAGATTAATTCACATTTACCGTTCTGTGTTTTGAAGGCGACCACTCTTCATCTCCATGTCTTAAGGCTTAAGTCCACGTTTGTCTTTTTCATCTACAAATGTTTCTCCCTTTCTCCATCGAAGCGGAGATAAAGGCGAAAAGAAAATAAACAGCTTTTCCGCAGCATCCATGCTAAATTGTCTTCCGTAGCCAGGAATCCAGGCGGACTAATGTAGACGTTGTTTTGTAGGATAGCCCATTGTCAGCGTGCCAACGACTGAGGAATGCAGGTGTGCAATTGAACACCAACAATCATCTGTGGAAATGCCCTCACTGATGAGACAGACTATTACTAATCAGTGTGTACGCGTCCCCATCTTTTCCAAACGCATATAATTGTGCTTGCTAGCGGGAGAACAACAACGCTTATTGGGAGTCGGATGCGGAATCAGTGTCTGTTGCACTTTGGCGTTTTTGCTGACAACATTAATTGCACATCAACTTGAGTTAAGGTCTTCTAGGGAATATTTTAAAATAATTAAAAATAACAATATTTAATTACTGAAAACCACTTCAAATGGCTACTCTAAAAACTTTTGTAAATGCAGTAGTACCTCAGTTTTTAAAAAGAATCCATCCTTTGGTAAATCAGTCTTAGTGGACAATGGCTAGTGGGTTTTTTCTCTGTGGGACACTACGGACAGATTCCAGCCAGATCATTTTTACTCATCTTTATTGTGTTTGTTAGGAGACCAAAGTTCAATTCCACCCTCGGCTATCTCTGTGTGGAGTTTGCATGTTCTCCCCGTGCATGAGTGGGTTTTCTCCGGGTACTCCGGTTTCCTCCCACATTCCAGAAACATGCTAGGTTAATTAGCGACTCCAAAGTGTCCATAGGTATGAATGTGAGTGTGAATGGTTAAAAATTTAAAAATTTAAACATTTTAATTTTAATGACATTTGTAATTTTTAAATGTTTAAATTTTTAAATTTTTAAATTTTTAAATTTTTAAATTTTTAAATTTTTAAATTTTTAAATTTTTAAATTTTTAAATTTTTAAATTTTTAAATTTATTATGTTTCTGAAATGTGGGAGGAAACCGGAGTACCCGGAGAACCCACACATGATTTTTAAATTTAAAAATTTTAAAAAATTTTAATTTAAAATTTAAAAAAAATTTAAATTTAAAAATGTAATTTTTTTTAATTACAAATGTCATTAGAATTAATTATTTTCAATTAATTAATTAATTAATTAATTGAAAAAAGACTCCAAAACCTTTTGTAAATGCAGTGGTACCTCAGTTTTTTGACCAAAGTGTCTCCCCTTCTGAGGAATTGAGTGCCCCCAAAAAAAGCATCCATCCTTTGGTGCTTCCAACAGGCTTTTATTGCAGGTTATAGATTTATCGTACAGCAGGTATAATAATAATAATATAATAATCCCTATAATAATCCCTCCAAAGCAACTGTTGTGGTCGTAACCCATGCCGAGCTAAAATTCAACTCTAAACCCCCGACATTACATCCTGTCCGGGCCCCCACTTTACTCCCCTCGCACCCCAACACCGACCCACACAAGCACGAGTCTTATTCCATGTCATAAATGTTGTGTTTTCTCTTATTATGACTAATATGAGAACAAAGGTGACTATAGGGGTGTTATTTCATGTGTAGAGGCTCTAATAATGTGAAATTCTGTATTTAGAAGGTAGTATACAGTTTTCTGGGTTGTTATACCAAAATATTTAATCGACCTATCACAGTTGGGTCTGGAACCAATTCACGACAATGACAAAGGGATTACAGTACAACAGGGGTCTCAAACTCAATTTACCTGGGGGCCACTGGGAGACACATGCTAACTCGCAAACTAGAGAGCTAGCGACCTAAACGGTAGCCTTCAAGTTATTTCCTTTCAACTTAAATAGCAACAAAATTACCACTTCCACACGGATAGGGAGGATAACTATTAACAGTTATTTAACCTTTAACATGAACATTAATCAAACGTAATAATTTTTTCTGGGTACATGATACCATACAGCATCCATATCAAACTTGCGCGGGCCGCACTAACATTAAACTTTCGGGTGATTTCGGCTAAAGTCAATCACCAATATTTTAACCCCAATTTCATGTACAACTTTCCCACTTTCAACTATTTATTCTGTACATATTTGGATATTTTTTAAACAACTGACACATCGGTTTTACGTTGATTAGAAGCTCTAAATTACGATTTTGGTTATTTTTCAGGTACATCAAAATGTAGTTCTAAAAAATATTGCTTTCTAAAGTATCAAAGCAACCGCATTCAGGAGCTAGTTTGCTAGCTTGCTGCCATTTCCGTGCTTCCAAAAGTCAATACAAAAGGAATGCTGGGAGTTTATGGACACCTGGAAGGCGGAAGAAAGAGAAAACCGAGGCAGGGAAAAGAAGAAAACATTAAATTAATCCTCTAAAAGCCTTTTAGCAATATTGCTCTCCCACAGCGATCTGGTAGCACACATCGAGACCACTTCCCATCATTTAATTCAAGCTGAAATTTAATTTAGTCCAAGAGCTATTCATTTTGTTAAATGAATGCACCACCCACCACCCCAACACTCATACATATGCAACACACACACACACACACACACACACACACACCTCTTGTACAGTGCTCTTCTGTGGTATTTTGGTATTTCACACAACGATTTAAATAAAGTTAGAACTGTAACCCTACTCAAACACACCATGAGAACCAATCAGAAAGATCTAATATTCCTCACATTGAGATATGAAGAGTCATGGCCGACACAGGGAAATCATAAGAGACAATCAGCTGAGTCATTCAGCCTTTTTGCTTGAGTGCATTTCTAGGAAGGCTTTCTATATTTTCCCAGAAACCTTTTCCTTATGTAGTTTGCAATAAAAAACACATATTTTTGTTTTTCATAATTTACACTCCGGGAACCACCAGCAAATGGTAAATAAATAAATTCAAATAATAGAAATGTTGTAATGATTTCTAACACAAACTCTCCTGCAAACTCTCAACAGGCCCACTCTATACCCTGGCTTTTTAATGCATTAATTATGTAGGGAGGGGAAAGAGGAATTGGATAAAAAATAAAAAATGGCTGCACGGTGGTTGAGTGGTTAGCGCAGACCTCACAGCTAGAAGACCCGAGTTCAATTCCACCGTCATGCATGGCTTATCTCCGGGTACTCCGGTTTCCTCCCACATTCCAAAAACATGCTAGGTTAATTAGCGACTCCAAATTGTCCATAGGTATGAATGTGAGTGTGAATGGTTGTTTGTCTATATGTGCCCTGTGATTGGCTGGCCACCAGTCCAGGGTGTACTCCGCCTCTCTCGCCTGAAGACAGCTGGGATAGGCTCCAGCACCTCCACAACAGTATCACTTAGATACTGTGAACATCCAGCAGCAACACAACATTTTGGCATGACTACTATTTTGATGAAAAATATACTGAACCAGGGCTGTGGATGAGTGGTTAGCACACAGGCTTCACAGCTAGGAGACCCGAGTTCAATTCCATCCTCGGCTATCTCTGTGTGGAGTTTGCATGTTCTCCCCGTGCATGCGTGGGTTTTCTCCGGGTACTCCGGTTTCCTCCCACATTCCAAAAAAACATGCTAGGTTAATTAGCGACTCCAAATTGTCCATAGGTATGAATGTGAGTGTGAATGGTTGTTTGTCTATATGTGCCCTGTGATTGGCTGTCTTTGTGTAGCAAAGACACTACTTCTGTTGTAGAGGCTGGAGGGGGGGGGGGGGTGCATTACTTTCGAAACATCCCCTTGAAAGACCTCCGTAAATTTTAGTTGCTATTGAATTTTTTAATATACCACCTGGTGAGGAAATCTCCATATCAAACAATTCAGGATCCAGGCTAGTAGCTGCATGCCAAGAAAACACACAACATGCACATTCTCACACACACACACACACACACACACACACACACACCACGCCCAATCATCAAAGACCTCATTTGAACTTATGATTGGAGACTGCTCCGAGAGTTTTTAGGATATTTTGCTAAGAATTTAAAATCCCATATCTCAGTTTTGGTTTTTAGGGCAAGCATTATTGAACTGTGGCCACTTGGAAAACAATTTCCGAAAACAATGGTATCCATGGAAAGGAATATTCCAATCTATTGTCTACATGCGCCGCGATAATCAAACAGAATAGTCAATGGCGCATGCCCAGTAAAACGTAAACACCAACATCACTTGATACCGACTTCCTCGAGTTTTTCTTTCTCTTGTTGGAATAACTCCGTATTGACAGTTTTTCCTTCGTCCAATTGGTACTATTTTAGTTCCTTGAGCTAAATGCTGTGCTGAAAAATTCCACTTAATGGTGGTTAATTTAAAAATGGCAGGCATTGAACCTGAGCACACTAACAGTCTTATTATTTGTTTTGTATTTGTATTACCATTCAGGGGTCGCCACAGCAAATCAAACTCCTAAATCCAACCCTGTCTCTCTCTCTGTGATGTACTCGTTCCTGATCCTATCCATCATGGTCACTCCCAATGTCAACCTCAGCATCTCTGCTACCTCCAGTTCTGCTTCCAGTCTTTTCCTCAGTGGTACTATCTCTAGACCAAACAACATCACTGGTCTCAATATAGTTTTGTACCAGACCGACACAGTGCACCACGGGAAACACGTCAAGCTAGAACTGGAACTTGAACTCAGTTCATGCTGTATATTAGCTATTGATTTATTAACTCCAGCAGTGCCTGAACCCACACAAAGACAACTAAATGGCTTTGCCAGTTTGTGTATCGCCTGGCCCGATGCTTGCATGACAGCTAACCACCCTGCCCGGCTCCTCTTCCTTATTACAACGAGGCATTGCAGAGGTGTGATAGCTGTCGGCAATGTGCCCCTTTGCCCCTCCGCAGTTTGTCAGAGCATGTCTTAGAAAGGGTCAGAGAGTGTCAACATTTTTGTGACAGCACACGGGACTGTGTACTTGTGTACTTGTGTACTGTGTGAGTTGATATACGTATGCGTGAGTTGGTTTCAGTCGCCTTATTTTGGTGACTAAAACTTTTTATGTTAATATCAATGAAACTATTGGTCGTCAGTCAGTGTTGCCAACGCCTTCTTAAGAAGTTATTGCCTAAAAGTTGCTAATCATTAAAAATGTCTATTTCTACGATTTTTGTCGTCTCTTGCTGAGTTGATTTTCTGTGTTCTGAGTGTTGCACGCTACATGTCCAACCCTGACGGTGGACTATAAAATGATATGAGATGCTATCAGAGGAACGGCGTAGGGACTACATAATCCAGGTTTAACAATAATACACACTTTCCCGTCAGGGTCTCCAAAATGCTGCAGTAAGACCAGGAAAAGTCGATGGAATCTGCTTTCTGTTTTAGAATCAGACATGACATACCGTGATGCAATGTACCCCCAATGGACATTTTTTATGCCCCACTCCTCACTTGGTTCGTGGGGGTTTCATACTCACATTCATATCTACGGCAGTTTTGAGTCTCATGCATATTTTTGGAATGTGGGAGGAAACCAGAGTACCCAGGGAAAATCCATGCATGGGGACAACATGCACATGCCCAAAAGGAGATTCCAACCCAGATCTTTCAGTGAGGCCATTATGCTTCCCACTGGCCCACTGTGCGACCCATCATTTTATCATAATGTCATGAATACAAAGATGAAGAGTCTTGAACCAGTCATGATGTGCTATATGTAAAAAAAGTAAAAAATTAAAATTAAAATTAAAATTAAAATTAAAATTAAAATTAAAATTAAAATTAAAATTAAAATTAAAATTAAAATTAAAATTAAAATTAAAATTAAAAAAATAAATAAAATTGAAAAAAATTATTTAAAAAAAAAAAAAATTAAATTATTTTAGGAAAGCAGGAAGTGAACAAATGTAACAGTTACTGATTGTAAAAGTACCAGATGGAGGGGTAGGATTTAATAAGCTTTGCTTCTTCCTACTCCTTTTGGACATGTGGAACTGGGAACTGATTATGGGATGCACTCAATTGTAATCGGATGCATGTTCAAATGAAATAAAACCATTACCATTACCATTACCATTACCATTACCATTACCATTACCATTACCATTACCAATTGGACAATGTGCCCATTGCTGAAACATTTTGAATATGTTGCCTTGACTTCGGCTACATTATCTTTTATGTAATAATTTTCAAAAAATGCGACTTATGTATGTTTTTTTGTACTTAATTATGCATTTTTGGCCTTGTGCAACTTATACTCCGGAGCGACTTATAGTCCAGAAAATACAATAATTCATTAATTTATTATTTTTCCAGGACTAGTGCCTACAAGACAATTTGACAAAAAAACACAAGATCTGGTGACTCGATATACAACAAATGAATGAAAGCTGCTGTTCTTTATTGTAAACCATTTTTGTTTTATTTATTAGTGATTCGCAGTCATCCTAAATGGTGTATACCATTTTTCAAAATGTATTCCCCGCGATCCGATGTCAGGCATGTTTTTGTTGACGTAAACTGAAGCTAAAATGAAAAGGCAAATGCCAGACACCATCATACCTGATTAGTATTGACAAGCTTTGAGCTGCAGGCTTCTTCAAAGCTTTGATGTAAGAGACGCTTCACTGGCCGTAGGGTATTCCCTTGTCTCTAACGGACGGGAAAACAGGAATGGTAACATTTGAAATGTAGTAAATTGCATATGGATTTATTCTTGGCACATGGAACTGACCACTTATAGTCATGTTGACCCTTCATAAAGATATAATGTTTAGACTTTGTGACATGACATACGGTCCATATCCAGTGCCAATATAGTAGTATATGATTGTTGCAGACATGCCAATAGCATTATCGTTAATTACGTTTTTTGTTCAGTATTTTTTGGTTCGTTGTTGTGAATAAGATATAGATTACAGGTTTGAAATCATGAGGGGATTGCGCCTCTTGAATTTCAACTTTTGTCGCTCAATGTGCCTCTTCAGCTTCACTGGTTCCACTCTATGGAAACGTACTTTTTATCCCTACATTTCCCTGTCCCTTGAGTGTCCGTCCCCCAGGCCTTTCAGGGAGGAAATACATGTATTGAACCAGCTACTGCCAAATACGCCACTTTTTGTATCTTTTCTAGTCAACAACCATAGATTATATTCATCCACTAAGCCAGGGGTGGGCAAACTTTTTGACTCGCGGGCCGCATTGATATAACAGTCCACCTGGTATTATTGTATCTGTAAAATTGTCATGCAATCTGCTATTATTATTTATTATTTTATATTTATATTTAAATATTTTAAAAATAATAAAATATTATAATAATTACAATAAAATTAAAATAATAATAATTATATTATTATTATGTAAAATATGCAAATATAACAATAATATTATATATAATTAATATAATAATTAGCATTAATATAATAATTATAATAATCTAATAATAATAATAATTATTATTATTATTATGTGCTTGTGTCCCTTTTTTCAGGAGCACTTTGTAAACAACAGACCATGTCAAAAAACAAAATTGATAAAACCATCAAAAGGTTGGCTCAGGCCATGATGCCAGGTTGTATGTTGAGTTTAAATGAAATACTTTGGAAAGATTGGGCGGGCCGTATTCAAACACTTGGCGGGCCGGATGTGGCCCCCGGGCCGTAGTTTGCCCACCCCTCAACAATACATTACCGTATATTTTATGATCTGCAAGTGACGTGATGGGGTGGTCATTCTTGTAAAATACGACATTGTTGTTTTTCTTGTCCCAAAAAGTCTGAAAAAAAGTGGTCATAATAGTACCATAAAAGGCCCCATAGGAGTCCACTGCCAGTTGGTGCCAGTTTGCGCCAATCACATCAGCTTTGGCACCAACTGGCACCGGCCCAGTGGACTCGTAGCATCACTGGCGCAACATGGCTCGCGCCAGTAGTACATTCCAGTGGATTCCAATAGAAGGATTGTTTGTGACATTTGGTTGCATTTGGTGGACACTTTGCGCCAAGTAACTGTTACATTTGTTCACTTCCTGCTTTCTGTGATAATTTTTTTTTTTTTTTTTTAATGTTGTAATTTTTTGTCCCGTACCAAAGTACTCGGTGATATGAGCATCCAATGCCATAATGGGTACCATAGTAAGTGTCAATATAGTGATATATATAGCACATCATGACTGGTTCAAGACTCTTCATCCTTGTATTTAGCAAACATCAACTGCTTGTATTGTTTCTTGAATTGGCTCATCGTTGTGCATTGTTTGAGGTCCTTACTCAATCCATTCCATAGTTTGATTCCACATACTGAAATGCTATGGCTAGCATAACGTAGTCCTAGCATAGAAGTGTTTCAAATGTACTTCTTCCCCGAGATGATATTTCACATAGTCAGTTCAAGCAAAGCTTATTAAATCCTACCCCTCCATCTGGTACTTTTACAATCAGTAACTGTTACATTTGTTCACTTCCTGCTTTCCTAATATATGTTTTTTTTATAAATTTTTATTTTTTTCAATTTCAATTTTTACTGAAATGCTATGGCTAGCATAACGTAGTCCTAGCATAGAAGTGTTTCAAATGTACTTCTTCCCTGAGATCATATTTCTCCTCTCTTGTAGAGAAGTATTGAATGACATTTTTAGCTAATTGCTTATTTTTAGCCTTATGTATTATTTTAGCAGTTTGAAGATTAACTATATCAGTATTTGTCAAAAGTATTTGTGATTTTAGAAATAAGGAGTTAGTATGTTCTCTGTAGGCGGCATTATGAATTATCCTTACTGGCCTTTTTTGCAGTACATTTAGCGAGTGAAGATTGCTTTTATAGTGTATATTTGTAATATGAGCTCATATTTTCATCTATTGTGATCCCCAGAAATGTATTTTCCTTCACCTTTTCAATGTCCACACCGTCTATTTGTATTTGCTGGTGTGTGTTCTTTCTGCTGTTACCAAACTAAATTTCAAAACTGGACTAACGAAAAACAGGCAATATGGAGTTATTCCAAAAACTCGAAAAACTCGAATATTCCTTTCCATGTATACCATTGTTTTCGGACAAGTAATTCGAAAAAACTCCTCATGTAAACGTGTCTAATGTCATAATTCGAGATTGAATTTGTATCTGTATGTGAGAAATGTGTGTGTGTTTGTGTGTGTGTGGGTTAGTATCATGAATATTTCAGACTGCCTCTGTGTCCGGGCTGTTCACATTAATTCTTGGCTGGCACGCAGAGGCCAGTCAAGTCTCATTTTGCAGAGCCGACACGTTAGGGGGGGGGTATGTTCTTTAGTTTAACCTTGTCATAGTAGCCCGTGAGATGCCAAAGACAAAAGCCTTGCAGTGCTGGCAGGGGCCACCTCCGACATCATTGTTTTCTTTGGCAAGACCGCGCTCCGATTGGCCCAGAATAACACCTTAAAGCGATGTGTTGAAACACTGTTTGAAGATAAGATGTTATGCACAACACAGTTTTACTGTGAAATTTAGTCAACGTACTTTGCGTTATTAAATTATTCATAAGCGTATAACCTCAAAACACTTTCAATTCCACACTCATAGGACAGTTTTCCACAGCGTTTCAATTTTTTTTTTTAATGAAATGTTACAACTTTAACCTTTTTTTTTTTTTCCTTGAACAATGCAATGTAGAACTGCCTGGCTAGCCACGCTCATCGTTATTGAGGTTCACTTGAGCTTTAAATGAGCTCATTAGCTGCCTAATTGGACAAATTAGCACCCAATCAGGAACGCGTTGGTTTTTCAGGGGTACTGTTCGGTGTCTTTTAAATTGTCTGTCGTCTCAGTTGGTGATAACAGGACAAATTTGCCGAGTGAAGCGAGTAATTGCTTCAATTGAGCATTAGGAAACCCTGGCAAACAAAAGGCTAGGGCACGCCGTTAACAGGCACGACTGGGAACGCACTCCAGGCTGAGACAAGAGTTAGGATGTACTCATTTATGGATATTACACTGCAAGTTTTTAATGTTCTAGGAGATATAGTATGTGGAAAAAAATGGACATGTAATGGAAGTAAGTGAAAATTTTCATTTTAGTAATTATTACATTTGTTCACTTCCTGCTTTCCTGATATAATTGAATGTTTTTTATGTTTGTATTTTTTTTTTTTTAATTTTCAATTTAATTTATTTATTTTTTGTGTTAATTTTAATTTTAATTGTAAGTTTTTTTTGTTTTTGTTTTTTTTTTAATTTTATTTAATTTTTTTTTTTTGTCACGTACCGAAGTACGAGGTGATATGACCATACAATGACATAATGAGCTTATTAAATCCTACCCCTCCATCTGGTACTTTTACAATCAGTAACTGTTACATTTGTTCACTTCCTGCTTTCCGTAATACAATTTATGTTTTTTTTTATTTTAAAATTTTTTAATTTTTTGTCCCGTACCGAAGTACTCGGTGATATGAGCATACAATGACATAATGGGTACCATAGTAAGTGTCAATATAGTGATATATATAGCACATCATGACTGGTTCAAGATTTGTGATTTTAGAAATAAGGACTCAGTATGTTCTCTGTAGGCGGCATTATGAATTATCCTTACTGACTTTTTTTGCAGTACATTTAGCGAGTGAAGATTGCTTTTATAGTTATTACTCCATATTTCCCACACAATAAGTTTGGCAATTTGGTGAGCAATAATATAGTCAAAGAAATCGATAAACGGAACAATGAAACAAAGTCGTCATCTACTTCTGTCTGAACCGTCACATACGACTTCTTAAGTTTTGTCATTATAGGCTACCATACTAAAAGGGATTACACAACTTGTCGGCCCCCAAGCTTTATAGAAAAGTCCCCAGGTCAACTGTATATGGAGATTTATTCCAGCAAATGTACTGTTGTTGGCTCGTTTGGCGTGACCTGTAGACTACCTCTGCTTATGCATTTCACGCATGCAGCGTCCTGTGGGCCTAGCAGGAATATACAGTAGGTACAACCTCTTTCATAGCAGGCCTACTGAGACCGAACCTTCATTTGTGCCGAGAGTCCAAGCACTCACTCCGCTGAAATGTTAGCCGCATCCCTTTTTTCATCTGGCAGACATTGAAGATAAAGATGTTAAATTGGTCACTTTATTGCTTCTGATGCATCGTTTTGAGGTGGGATGCGTGCACATCTCAAGAAGTGTTCAAAGGGCAACCGCACAGCAAATCACGGCGAAGAAAATAGCTGAGAGAGTGAGTCAGACGTAAATATCGGATCTACTTTTGTCATGTTCAGTCATCCCAGTAATGAACACTGTGCCTCACTCGGTACGTTATCCATGCCAAATGGTAAAAGTTCAGTTTCTGAATACATAACACCCGTCTGCCAATCGTTCAAAATGCAGAAAACAAAATGTGTGTTGTTTGTGGGGGAAGCTGTAATTCTATGTTGATCATCTCTTTATCGCTGCCAAAGGTGTAATGCTTTCATCAGTGTTTGTTTGTTCGGGGGATTACGCCAAATCCACTCTACTAATTTCAATAAAGCTTTGTGAAGGTGGTGGTGGTGGGGGGGTGGAGCAAAGAGAAATATACATGAGTATTTGGTAATGGTAATGGTAATGGTTTTATTTCATTTGAACATGCATCAGATTGAAATTGAATGCATCAAATAATCAGTTCACAGTTCCACATGTCCAAAAGGAGTAGGAAGAAGCAAAGCTTTTACAATCAGTACCTTTACATTTGTTCACTTCCTGCTTTCTTAATATAGTTTAAAGTTTTTTTTTATAATTTTTTATTTTTTTTATTTTTGTCAAATCAGTTCCCAGTTCCACATGTCCAAAAGGAGTAGGAAGAAGCAAAGCTTATTAAATCCTACCCCTCCATCTGGTACTTTTACAATCAGTAACTGTTACATTTGTTCACTTCCTGCTTTCCTGATATAATTTAATTTTTTTTTATTTTTGTATTTTTTTAATATTTTTTTTCAATTTATTTTTTATTTTTGTTAATTTTAATTTTAATTGTAAGTTTGTTTTGTTTTTGTTTTTTTTAATTTTATTTAATTAATTTTTTTTTGTCACCTACCGAAGTACGAGGTGATATGACCATACAATGACATAATGAGCTTATTAAATCCTACCCCTCCGTCTGGTACTTTTACAATCAGTAACTGTTGCATTTGTTCACTTCCTGCTTTCCGTAATACAATTTAAGTTTTTTTTTATTTTGTATTTTATTAATGTTTTTTTCAATTTATTTATTATTTATTTTTCATTACTTTTAATTTTAATTGTAATTTTTTTTGTTTTTGTTTTTTTTGTAATTATTTTTTGTCACGTACCGAAGTATGAGGTGATATGACCATACAATGACATAATGAGCTTATTAAATCCTACCCCTCCATCTGGTACTTTTACAATCAGTAACTGTTGCATTTGTTCACTTCCTGCTTTCCATAATACAATTTAAGTTTTTTTTTATTTTTAAATTTTGTAATTTTTTGTCCCATCCCAAGTTCGAGGTGATATGAGCATCCAATGCCATAATGGGTACCATAGTAAGTGTCAATATAGTGATATATATAGCACATCATGACTGGTTCAAGATTTGTGATTTTAGAAATAAAGACTCAGTATGTTCTCTGTAGGCGGCATTATGAATTATCCTTACTGACCTTTTTTGCAGTACATTTAGCGAGTGAAGATTGCTTTTATAGTTATTACTCCATATTTCCCACACAATAAGTTGGGCAATTTGGTGAGCAATAATATAGTCAAAGAAATATCGATTTACGGAACAATGAAACAAAGTCGTCACCTACTTCTGTCTGAACCATCACATACGACTTCTTATCAAACCTCGTTTAGTCTCCTGTGTAGAAATTAGACGAGCCTTGTTCCCAATCAGGAGTGTGGCCGCTCATTAGAGGCAAAGAGGCTGGCTCCAAAGAGCGAATTGGGCTTTATTTAATGTAATGCCACCAGGAGTCCACTGCCGACGATAATGCTTTACATCATTTTGTCTTGGCCTTTATCTCAGCTTCTTAAGGAGTATGCAGCACACAATATCATTAGGGGAACAAAAACACCGCTTGTAATTAGATGGGGAGAGATGGATGCCTGGTGTGCCACAGGGCAGACCCACGTATGGCAGTCAATTATCTTACCACTAGAGGGCGTCTTGAACAATTGTCAATTAATGGAAATGATGATAATTAGTCACATTTTTGTCTGTTTGACTGAAGAATTGAATGTAATTTTCCTCCGGTGAGCCTGAGCCAGGATTATGTTGTATCTCCACTGGTGGCCTTGTATTTGGACTCAACCCCCCCTTAACTAATTGCTTCTTGGCTGATGAGTAGAAGCATCTTGAAGAGCTGCATTTTGTTCAGTCAAGGAATAGATCTGGCGTGTACAGTAATTCTATCTCTGTCATTCGACTTGAGTCACAATTTTGATGACTTTGGACTTGACTAAATCATCAAAGTGTTGCAACTCCACTTGGGACTTTGACATCAGTAACTCAAAACGTGAGATTTTATGTGCATATGTTGAGTAAAATGTGACCCCAATTCAAAGTATTTAACCGACATGATCGTTATTCTGCACTGGGGGTGGCGTATGCTCGCAGCCCCGTCTCCCCCCACAGAGGAAAAAAAGGTTGTATGACTGACAAAAGTGGCTTATTCCGTTCTTGCTGTTGTTCTATGAATCAAATGCATCAAGATGCTGAAACCAACGTACAAAGACCCCCTTTTCTACCTTTTTGGAGGTGGGAGTGGAAGAAAGTAGACACACAGAAAAACTATTTTTCCTGCATTTCACAATTTTTTTTTCCATTTCACAAACAATGAAAATGAATGAGATGATTTTGAAAGAAGGATGCACATTTTTGCATAGAGGCCTACTATCAACAACTGTCAGTCCTCTGCATCAATCTCCTGGTATGGCTGCTAATCCAAGTTCATCATTTTATAAGGCCAATAGATGATTAGAAAAGCCATCTAAAAATCTCAACTAAAACTAAAATCTCTTACCATGCTGTTAACTACTCCCTTCAGAAACCAACACAAACTGGGTCTAACAAGGACAGAAAAACGCTGCACAACTGTGCAAGAAGAAACAAAGAAACAAAGAAGAATTATTCCATATGATCGGTGTCGGAATCGGTCAATTTCACTCATGGATGATTGGTATCAAAATGGGCAACATAAATCCCTCGTATTTACAAAGTCATAAACAGATTTTCTGTGCTCCAACTACAAAAATATTCCATTTATTGACTTGGAATCATATATCGTGGAAATTAATTTATCACTAGCAAGTCTGTAACTTAATTAATTAAACCAGGGTTGACTGTAATCATGAAAGACAAAAAAATCCTTAGCAATAGCACAAACTGGGTCTAACAAGGACAGAAAAACGCTGCACAACTGTGCAAGAAGACAAATAATTTATATAATATATACATATATATTTTCAAATAAAACACTTTGCACTCACAAACAGTTGATGATTGGACACCACCAGATTTTACATTATACATATGAAATACATGATTAACATAATCATGTTTTAGTCACGGCTGCACAGTGTATAAGTGGAGGACACCCCAGTTCAAGTCCACCCTCTGCCATCTCTGTGTGGAGTTTGCATGTTCTCCCCGTGCATGCATGGGTTTTTTTCGGGTACTCCGGTTTCCTCCCACATTCCAAAAACATGCTAGGTTAATTAGCGACTCCAAATTGTCCATAGGTATGAATGTGAGTGTGAATGGTTGTTTGTCTATATGTGCCCTGTGATTGGCTGGCTGGCGACCAGTCCAGGGTGTACCCCGCCTCTCTGCCCGAAGACAGCTGGGATAGGCTCCAGCACGGTCGCTACCCTTGTGAGGATAAGCGGTAGAAAATGAATGAATGAATAAATTTAATATGTGACCTAAAAAGCTTTGTTTTCATTTGCAGAACTCTCTCTCTCTCGCGGAAGTGGACACAATGCATGTATAGAGAGAAATTTTAATGAACGGTAGCAGAAATGAGTTTTGAGGCAGATAATTATAAGCAGCTGGTGGCAAACTTCATGAAATCGTACAAAGATCGAGTCCAAAAATTTGAAAATCATCGTTCTAAGTATTATGTTGATAAGACGGAGAACATGTCATACATTTTTCAATAATACTAAATAAAAAAAAACAGTACATTTTGACTGTGTATTATGGTTTTAGTGTAACAAGGAGGTGGCTGTGTTATAGCCATTAGTGTAGCCATTGGATGAAAAATGACCCATAGTCTGGGGACATCTTTGTGTCTGCTTGTGTTAATGTGGCCAAAGCCCCTGTACAGTTTCACATGAATCACATATTACACTGTATGTAATATTATGGTACAAAGGCTATTTATGACAATACTAGAGTATTACCAAAAATGTGTTATGTTTAGTTGTCTCCCTCTGGCTGTTTAAAAGTACAAGAAGCAGGCCAGCAACCAGGTACATATAGTGGCTTTGTATTTTGTTTTTTTCTTCCTTTTGAAGTTTCAGTCTGCTCAAGTCGGTGCGGACGTTTGAGTGACCTCAAAGATTCGGAAGGCCTAATGGATGCAGGAAGTGTTCCTTAAGCTGCAGGGTATTAAGTGCTCTCCCTGTGTCTTTATACGCAGCCTCACCTTTGGTTCTGACCCAAGGATGCTCTTTAAGTTTCACATGAGCAATTTACGGGAAGAAACATCTGGAAAGGGGGAATCACGATTAAAATGATGATACAGGTGGTCCTCGGGTTATGGTTCTGTTACTACGATGTAAATTGAGTTGTAAAACTTCTATCTATTGTTACGATTACAGTAACAACAGAACACCATGGCTATAGTTTCAAGATACAGTGTTGGGTCAAATTAGGAAATTTATGTTTTGTTTTCATTTGCAGAAATCTCTCTCTTGGAAGTAGACAAAATGTGTGCATATCGAGAAATTTCATGAAAATTTTAATTTCATAGCAGAAATTGACTTTTCCATCAGAGTTTTTTGGAATCTACAAGGCAGATCTTTATAAGCAGCTGGTGGCAAACCACCTGAAGTCCTACAAAGTGCTTGGCTGCAACATGTAGAGTTTTGACACAATTTTTTTTTGTTTTCATTTGCAGAAATCTCGCTCTTGGAAGTGGACAAAATGTATGCATATCGAGAAATTTCATGAAAATTGAATTTTCATAGCAGAAATTGACTTTTCCATCAGAGTTTTTGGGAATCTACAAGGCAGATCTTTATAAGCAGTTGGTGGCAAACCACCTGAAGTCCTACAAAGTGCTTGGCTGCAACATTTAGAGTTTTGACACAATTTTTTTTTTGTTTTCATTTGCAGAAATATCGCTCTTGGAAGTAGACAAAATGTATGCATATCGAGAAATTTCATGAAAATTGAATTTTCATAGCAGAAATTGACTTTTCCATCAGAGTTTTTTGGAATCTACAAGGCAGATCTTTATAAGCAGCTGGTGGCAAACCACCTGAAGTCCTACAAAGTGCTTGGCTGCAACATGTAGAGTTTTGACACAATTGTTTTTTTGTTTTCATTTGCAGAAATCTCTCTCTTGGAAGTAGACAAAATGTATGCATATCGAGAAATTTCATGAAAATTGAATTTTCATAGCAGAAATTGACTTTTCCATCAGAGTTTTTTGGAATCTACAAGGCATATCTTTATAAGCAGTTGGTGGCAAACCACCTGAAGTCCTACAAAGTGCTTGGCTGCAACATGTAGAGTTTTGACACAAATGTTTTGTTTTCATTCGCAGAAATCTCTCTCTTGGAAGTGGACAAAATGTATGCATATCGAGAAATTTCATGAAAATTTTAATTTCATAGCAGAAATTGACTTTTCCATCAGAGTTTTTTGGAATCTACAAGGCAGATCTTTATAAGCAGTTGCTGGCAAACCACCTGAAGTCCTACAAAGTGCTTGGCTGCAACATGTAGAGTTTTGACACACTTTTTTTTTGTTTTCATTTGCAGAAATCTCGCTCTTGGAAGTAGACAAAATGTATGCATATCGAGAAATGTAATGAAAATTTAATTTTCATAGCAGAAATTGACTTTTCCATCAAAGTTTTTTGGAATCTGCAAGGCATATCTTTATAAGCAGCTGGTGGCAAACCACCTGAAGTCCTACAAAGTGCTTGGCTACAACATGTAGAGTTTTGACACAAATGTTTTGTTTTCATTCGCAGAAATCTCTCTCTTGGAAGTGGACAAAATGTATGCATATCGAGAAATTTCATGAAAATTGAATTTTCATAGCAGAAATTGACTTTTCCATCAAAGTTTTTTGGACTCTACAAGGCACATCTTCATAAGTAGTTGGTGGCAAACGCCCTGAAGTCCTACAAAGTGCTTGGCTGCAACATGTAGAGTTTTGACACAATTTTTTTTGTTTTCATTTGCAGAAATCTCTGCCGAACCCTGAGTTTTTCAGGTTTTTTGAATTTTTGGAATAACTCCATATTACCAGTTTTTTGTTCGTCCAATCTTGACATTTTTGTTTGGATCAAAAACTAATTCATAGTTACAGTGGTACTCGATTTTGTGTAACTAGTTGGTTATGTGTACAATGTATGAAAACCGAGACAGTGTGCAAAATTATTGAGAAAATGAAACCAAAACCAAATCATACGAACTGGGTCATCCAAAACCTGTTTATGATGGTCATAGCGTTTGGGCGGTTAGACCAGGCGTTTCTCCATGGATTGTTTCATCATGTCGAAATACACTTGACTTTTCACTTTCCTTTTCCTTTACGCACCACCACCAGAACTATCAAACGCAGACCACACAAACATAACGAAAGTAAAAGTGAAAAAAGCTAACTAAAAAGAACCAAAGTGATGTCCATCCTCCTTCCTATGCCTTCCAAGACATCTATGCCAAGATGCTCCACAGATTTTATGATCATCCAGACCCACAACGTCCATTTGGAAGCCACTAGTTTCTAATTATATGCAATATGATAAGACCCAAACTCACCGCTGAAATAAACTGGCACATCCCAGAGATGGCAGGCATCTAGAGCAACTAATTGGTAGGATGCTAATTATGGAACTGTTTCAGATAGATAACTGCTATACTGGTGCCAGTAAAAGACTTCTTAATGGTTGATCAATAGGCTTCCCTCACGAGCCGAGATTGGAGCGCCGCCTCATCAGGCGGATGGCGTTATGAACGTTGCGTTGCGGACTCTCATCCTGTGTTCCAATTAGTGCCACTCAAACGTCATCCTGTTACACTGGTTTGTAGATCTTACGCTAATGTTTCATGCCAGCGATGTGTATTCTATCTCATTGGTGCTATCAGATCAGTGGAGAAGATAGCACCAGGGTACTCCAGCCAAAGATTGGAAGTCAGTTGATTAAAGCGGTCAGATGTTTCCTGGCCCTCGCCCCCCAGTGTATCATTGTGCTGCTTGAACAATGATGAAACCGCAAAAGTCTAACAACAACAACAACAAACTTTCCTGTCTTTCAGTGATTACACTGGTCAACAAGAAAAAGGCTTCCGAAACAAAAGTTAATTTTTTTTCTTGGTTTAGGTCAATAATAAAAAAAAAAATAAGTCAGAAGAGCAGACTGGCGACAGTTTCAAGATACAGTGTTGGGTCAAAAAAGAGAGAATTGCAGAAATCTCTCTCTTGGAAGTGGACAAAATGTATGCATATCGAGAAATTTCATGAAAATTGAAATTGGAATCTACAAGGCAGATCTTTATAAGCAGCTGGTGGCAAACACCCTGAAGTCCTACAAAAGCCCTTGGCTGCAACATGTAGAGTTTTGACACAATTTTTTTTGTTTTCATTTGCAGAAATATCTCTCTTGGAAGTAGACAAAATGTATGCATATCGAGAAATTTCATAAAAATTTAAATTTCATAGCAGAAGTTGACTTTTCCATCAGAGTTGTTTGGAATCTACAAGGCAGATCTTTATAAGCAGCTGGTGGCAAACGTCCTGAATTCCTACAAAAGCCCTTGGCTGCAAAATGTAGAGTTTTGACACAATTTTTTTTGTTTTCATTTGCAGAAATCTCTCTCTTGGAAGTAGACAAAATGTATGCATATCGAGAAATTTCATGAAAATTTCATTTCCATAGCAGAAATGGACTTTTCCATCCGGGTTTTTTGGAATCTACAAGGCAGATCTTTATAAGCAGCTGGTGGCAAACCTCCTGAAGTCCTACAAAGCCATTGGCTACAACATGTAGAGTTTTGACACATGTTTTTTCCGTTTTCATTTGCCGAAATCTCGCTCTTGGAAGTAGACAAAATGTATGCATATCGAGAAATTTCATGAAAATTGAAATTTCATAGCAGAAATGGACTTTTCCGTCAGAGTTTTTTTTTTTAAATCTACAAGGCAGATCTTTATAAGCAGCAGGTGGCAAATGTCCTGAAGTCCTACAAAGCCATTGGCTACAACATGTAGAGTTTTGACACAAATTTTTTTGTTTTGGTTTGCAGAAATATCTCTCTTGGAAGTAGACAAAATGTATGCATATCGAGAAATTTCATAAAAATTTAATTTTCATAGCAGAAATTGACTTTTCCATCAGTTTTTTTGGAATCTACAAGGCAGATCTTTATAAGCAGCTGGTGGCAAACATCCTGAAGAAACAGGGGGGTGGGGAGGTCACGATTAAAATGATGATACAGGTGGTCCTCGGGTTATGGACACGTTCTGTTACTACGATGTAAATTGAGTTGTAAAACTTCTATCTATTTATCTATTACAACTTTATTCTTTTTTTTTGGTTTCAATCTTTAAAAAATATTCCTTGAATATTTACATTTTATGATATTAAAATGACAATTTTTCCACTTAATATTCAGAGTTTATTCTCAAAAAAATGCAGCCTTTTTTCTCTTAATGTATGTTTTTTACATAGTAAAATGTCTCAAATCACTACGACCATATACAATTAAAACTGCATGTTGTTTGAATCCGTGTCACTCATCAAGTGTAATCATAAAGTTCTTCATTAGCACCTCAAGTCAAGAAAATCACACCATACTTTTTTTTAATTACATGACAGTAATTGCTTCAGTTTGTGCAGCACCTATAGATTTATGCATTCCGTAGATAAAAATATAACCTGTCAAAGCTTTTTCCTTACTGACACGGGTGTGTGCATATCAAGACAACATACAGCTGGCTGCCATGACACCTCAAATTAAGCGGTGTCAAAGAAAATCATCTGAAAAGAAAAAAAAAAACATAACAAAACACAATTAACTGGTCAAATACACTCTTGAACAAGAGTTGGGTTCCCATAGATGACCATGGAAAAAGAGGAAGGCATACACATTTTGTATAGAAACAATTATTTTCAGGCTTTTCAGTCTGGTTACTATTGGTTACTACCATTTACATTATCACGTTTTTTTTTTGTTTTTTTTTTGCAGGAGACTGCAAAAAGCAAAACGGAAGCAAAAGCAATATTTGCATAATTTGGAAAATTTGTGTTCTTTATTGAAGTTCTTGTACTGTATTTTCCAGACTATAAGTTGCACGTTTTTCATAGTTTGACTGGTCCTACAACATGTAGTCAGGTGCAATTTAAATATAAAAATACATACTGTACAGATTTCGCTAATGGTGGTATTGAAATCCTTAAGCAAATATTGATTCAGCTTTAAGCTACTTTTGTATCGATATAAGCAGACCAAATTGGCTGGCGGGAAATGAAAAGGGCATCGTAGTAACCGGATTATCGTAATAACCAGGTATCGTACTAACCGGAACTAATTATATCATAAAAGACTAGAAATCTGCCGGGAAATGAAAATAGTATCGTAATAAGCAGTACTATCGATATAACCGATATCGATATAACGAGACTTTATTGTAGTGTCGATCGCAAATACTGGTAAATGTGTACTCCAGTACAGTATTATTTCTCTGCATTTCTAACCGACTTAAAAATACAGAATCATCCCTCGTTTATCACTGTTAATTGGTTCCAAAGTCGACTGGGATATGTACATTTTTGTGACGTGGGATTTAATATTAATAAACAGAATATGTTGATAGTTGCAATATACAGTAGGAAACCTGTTTATGTCTTTCTAAATACTGATTTTAACATTATTAGAATCTGAGACCCCAATAGTCACTTTTTACGATCATGTTATTTGTTAACATTGCGTGGGAGGCTGCACGGTCGATGAGTGGTTACCACAGCTAGGAGACCTGAGTTCAATTCCATTTCCGGCTATCTCTGTGTGGAGTTTGCATGTTCTCATGTTTGCATGCGTGGGTTTTCTCCGGTTTCCTCCCACATTCCAAAAACATGCTAGGTTAATTAGCCACTCCAAATTGTCCATAGGTATGAATGTGAGTGTGAATGGTTGTTTGTCTATATGTGCCCTGTGATTGGCCGGCCACCAGTCCAGGGTGTACCCCGCCTCTCTCGCCCGAAGACAGCTGTCCACCACTAGTCTTGAAAGCTAGAGTTAGCTAGCTAGCCGCTCCAATTTACTTATTGTAACTTTTAAAAAGTGTTTTAAACGGATTGGGGCAGAAGACCAAACAAGAAACGACTTACAACTTTTATCCAAATTGAAATGCGAACATTTTTACTATGGTATCCATTATGTCATTGTATGGTCATATCACCTCGCACTTCGGTACGGGACAAAAATAAAACAAAAAAATATTTAAAAAAATTAAAACATTAAAAATATATATATTAGAAAGCAGGAAGTGAACAAATGTAACTGTTACTGATTGTAAAAGTACCGGATGGAGGGGTAGGATTTAATAAGCTTTGCTTCTTCCTACTCCTTTCGGACATGTGGAACTGGGAACTGATTATGTGATGCATTCAATTGTAATCTGATGCATGTTCAAATGAAATTAAACTATAACCATTACCATTTTTTCACTTGATTTTCACAAAAAACTGCCATATAGTAAGACAGTGATATCTGAACTGTGATATAGCATGGGATGACTGTGTATACCAAGAAAAGGCAAAAAAAAAAAATGAATATAACACGCTGCCATTCAAAAAGTGTAAAGTCGGTTGCAGGTTTTCGGAACATGGCCATGAAATGTCCAATCTTTCCAATAGAGTCCAGCATATGTAGAAGGAAGGTAGAAGAAAATGCATTAAAGAGACCGGTTCAGAGCTTACAAAGTTTAAAAGGTTGCAGTGTAGTCCATCCAGCCAGCAGCCTCTGGCTATCTCTGCCCATCAGGTTAGCTACTTCTTTCTGATGGCATCTGCTAAAAGCAACCGGTGTATTTAGTGTCTACATCAGTGGAGCGGCAATGGGCCAAGATACTGATGCTCCTCCAACTTTGCTTCTTATCTCGGCTCCCAAGCCAGAACTAGAGAAACGTAGGAACTTGAAACATACACGTGAGATTCTAACCATTATAACTCAGGTAAAAATATATTCCATTCCTGAGAGAACCTGAAGAATGAATACTTTTCTTGCCAATCTAAGGTGGATCAAATACGAGCTGAGACTCTTTTAGTTTGGCCCACCGGCTTTCGCTCATCAACCGGCTGATTAGTTTCTAATTAAATTACTGCTTTGGTGTCATAACTGCCTCATCACGTGGTAACAAAAGTCATTAAGACAGTTTTATTTTTAGACCTCCTTAGGGTGGGCAGTGAGCCGCGTGGCAGAGAGAAATTAAAAGTCTCTTATCATCAGTGTTTGGCAGTTTGTGCATGTTACAAATAAGCAGTGAAATAAGTACTTTACAACAAAATATTTCCCCATATTTTCAAAATTATTAAAATATTGCACGTAGGAAACTATTTCACCCTTTCGCACATTTTAGTAAAGATGTAGATGGACTACAAAACAATGTTTGTTCATTGGTGACATCGGTAGATGATGCTGTTGCAGTGGCAGATTACTATCACTGCCCTGCTCCACTTAGAGAATGAGCAGTCGTGACACAAAAACTTTTCTTTGGACACCCCTGCTTTCATCGCAACTTTGCTTTTTTGTTTTTCGGTTAAAGACTTTTTAATGTTTTTTGTCATGACTGCTCATTCTCTAAGTGGAGCAGGGCAGTGATAGTAATCTGCCACTGCACCAGCATCATCTACCGATGTTGACTGAGAGGTGTTGATTGTGTTTTTGTTTTGTGCAGCGGCAAATCCAAGGTGAAATCAAAATGTGCGGCAGATTACTATCACTGCCCTGCTCCACTTAGAGAATGAGCAGTCATGACACAAAAAAAATTTGTCATTTACTTTGGACACCCCTGCTTTCATCGCAACATTGCTTTTCGGTTTTTGGTTTAAGACTTTCAAACTTCATTTAACAATAGAACATGAAGTCATTGACTTAGAGGTGTTGATTTTATTTTGTGCAGCAGCAAATGCAACGTGAAATCAAAACGTGTGGCAGATTACTATCACGACCCCGCTCCACTTACGAAATGAGCAGTAATGACACAAAAACAAATTTCTTTTTTAATGTTTTTACATGTACTTTGGACACCCCTGCTTTCGTCGCAACATTTCTTTTCAGTTTTTGGTTTAAGACTTTCAAACTTCATTTCACAATACAACATGAAGTCATTGACTTAGAGGTGTTGATTTTATTTTGTGCAGCAGCAAATCCAAGGTGAAATCAAAACGTGTGGCAGATTACTATCACTGCCCTGCTCCACCTAGAGAAGGAGCAGTCATGACACAAAAAACTTGTCATTTTTTTTGGTTTTTACATGTACTTTGGACACCCCTGCTATTGTCACAACATTGCTTTTCGGTTTTTGGTCTAAGACTTTCAAACTTCATTTCACAATAGAACATGAAGTAATTGACTGAGAGGTGTTGATTTTATATTGGGCAGCAGAGAATCCAAGGTGAAATCAAAACGTGTGGCAGATTACTATCACTGCCCCACTCCACTTAGAGAAGGAGCAGTCATGACATTTTCATTTACATTTTACATGTACTTTGGGCACCCCTGCTTTCAAACTTAATTTCACAATAGAACATGAAGTCATTGACTTGGAGGTGTTGATTTTATTTTGTGCTGCAGCAAATGCAAGGTGAAATCAAAACAGTATCCATACCCTTGGAAAGAAATAACTCCGGATCTTTAAATCCCACTTCAAGGAAGCCTGTAGATCCACTATGCTGTAAATGTGGAAACAGAGCAGTGGAGCGTTTGATGGCTGGTTGTGTACCACATAACTCTTTGCTTGAGCTAGCTCTTGACTGCAGGCTAAAGTATAAAACAAACACATAGATGAGGCATTTGTCTGCAACCCCTCCTGGATTGTGTGACAGGCTGCAGCGGTGGAGAGATCCCATCACCCTGACGGGAGGCTTCTTGCAGGAGAAGAGTTAATTGCTGTGGGACCAAAGTAGCCTTCAACATCCATCAACAAACCTTCTAGCTCGGTGGGGTTTGAGGTTTAGGGGGAGCATTGAGATGGAATACAACCGTGGCGGGCCGTAGAGGGCAGAGAGATGTGGGAAACATCTGATTTCCTTTGACATCTTGGTAAATAACCTTCAAAACAAAATACTGTGCTTGAGCTGCTGCTCAATTCCAGTGGAGGAATTGTAGCTCCATGTTGAGAAGATCGATGTTGAATATTTACATTTGCAGAGTACCCGCTAAAACTATATTTAAGTCTATATTTTCAGAATACTATATGTTACTAATTTGCAGTACGGTCGATTCCAAGTAATTGACAGGCTTGTAAAAAAAATGTCGACTTTCAACTTTCAACTTTCTACCAATTCAACCTTTATCGTTATTTTATATTATAATATATTAGCGTGGTTAGCATGCAAACTTCACAGCTTGGAGACGAGGGTTCAATTCCAATCTCTGTGTGGAGTTTGCATGTTCTCCCCATGCATGTGTGGGTTTTCTCCGGTTTCTTCCCACATTCCAAAAACATGCTAGGTTAATTAGCGACTCCAAATTGTCCATAGGTATGAATGTGGGTGTGAATGGTTGTTTGTCTATATGTGCCCTGTGATTGGCTGAATGGATGAATATTTATTTTGATACCCGCATAGTGGTACAGTTGCATTGGGTGTTACTTGTTTTTTTTTGGTTACAATGTGAGTCAGATACAAATATCCAACATAAGGTGGCCAGAAATATTTCAGTATTGAACAAAGCAAAATTTGTTCTCAATCAGAAATCACTCCACACTCTTTATTGCTCTCTGGTTCTACCATATCTTACTTATTGTGTAGAAATATGGGATAATAACTATAAAAGCAATCTTCACTGGCTAAATGTACTGCAAAAAAGGCCAGTAAGGATAATTCATAATGCCGCCTACAGAGAATATACTAACTCCTTATTTCTAAAATCACAAAAACTTGCTGATATAGTTCATCTTCAAACAGCTAAAATAATGCATAAGGCTAAAAATAAGCAATTAGCTAAAAATGTCATCCAATACTTCTCTACAAGAGAGGAGAAATATGATCTCAGGGAAGAAGTACATTTGAAACACTTCTATGCTAGGACTACGTTATGCTAGCCATAGCATTTCAGTATGTGGAATCAAACTATGGAATGGATTGAGTAAGGAAGTCAAACAATGCACAACGATGAGCCAATTCAAGAAACAATACAAGCAGTTGATGTTTGCTAAATACAAGGATGAAGAGTCTTGAACCAGTCATGATGTGCTAAAAAAAAATTTAAAATTTGAATTTTTTTTAAATTTTTAAATTTTTAAATTTTTAAATTTTTAAATTTTTAAATTTTTAAATTTTTAAATTTTTAAATTTTTAAATTTTTAAATAAAAAAACTTAAACTATATTCGGAAAGCAGGAAGTGAACAAATGTAACAGTTACTGATTGTAAAAGTACCAGATGGAGGGGTAGGATTTAATAAGCTTTGCTTCTTCCTACTTCTTTTGGACATGTGGAACTGGGAACTGATTATGGGATGCATTCAATTGGAATCTGATGCATGTTCAAATGAAATAAAACCATTACCATTACCATTACCATTACCAACATGTTTTAGGAGAATTGTGTATGAATCTGTGGGTTGTGAATGCTGATTTCAACCAAAGAATGTTTTCAACCCAAAGCGGAGGAGGTTTATTCGTCCGCTTGGTAATCATACATCATATACATGCTATGATATCACCAGTCTGAGTTAGGGTTTGTCGGCTTGTACCAAGGAAATGGGAACATATCCATCCAGGTGTGAAATCGAGCAAGCATCCTGACAACTTGTGTCAACATCTCCTCATCGACTTCTGCTCCACTTTTGCATTTTTCACGTCTCGTTTCTAAAATTCAGAACATGTTGAAACACGCATACTTCTACCGAGCTTCTGTAGGGGGACAAAAACAGAAAACTATTTTTATGATTATTTTTCATGCAGGAGAAAAACGGTGATACTCATTCAATATTAAAGTGCTCCTTCTACTCCTTTTTCAGACATGTTGACGTGAAAACTTTACTTTGGACACCCCTGCTTCCATCGCAACATTGCTTTTTGGTTTTTTGTTTAAGACTTTTTTAATGTTTTTTGTCATGACTGCTCATTCTCTAAGTGGAGCAGGGCAGTGATAGTAATCTGCTACTGCAACAGCATCATCTACCGATGTTGACTGCGAGGTGTTGATTTTATTTTGTGCAGCGGCAAATCCAAGGCGAACTCAAAATGTGTGGCAGATTACTATCACTGCCCTGCTCCACTTAGAGAATGAGCAGTCATGGCACAAAAAAAATTGTCATTTACTTTGGACACCCCTGCTTTCATCGCAACATTGCTTTCTGGTTTTTGGTTTAAGACTTGTAAACTTCATTTAACAATAGAACATGAAGTCATGGACTTAGAGGTGTGTATTTTATTTTGTGCAGCAGCAAATCCAAGGTGAAATCAAAATGTGTGGCAGATTACTATCACTGCCCTGCTCCACTTAGAGAATGAGCAGTCATGGCACAAAAATTTTTTTTTTTTTTTTCATTTACTTTGGACACCCCTGCTTTCATCGCAACATTGAAATACTACCGACTCTTGGTCCACATTGCCAATATAACCTGCATTCAGGTTACTCTGTCCGCGGACGCTTTTATATATTCTATCCTGTCTCGCAGGATGACAGCAACCTTGAGGTGAGATGACATATAAATCGCAATGGTCTACTTTGGAAAAACTTATTGTAGTTCAAGGGTGACAACATGTGAAAATATTTGATTTCTTTCCCAACTCCCACCTTTACGGATCTTAGACCACACACACACATCCTGGAAGGTCTGTAGGTGCTGTCTCCTTGTTTTAGCACATCCAAAGTGTAGGTAAGCCACTTAAAATGTCATTTCAAATTAAGTCCACAACAGCAGATAGGACTGGACACTCTCTCGGCTTTGGACACAGGACTGCACTCAGGCTGTTTGGATTCAGTCCGTGTGAGGGCCGTAGGGAGGCTCTGATAGGGAGTCGTTGCTACCTCGGGGACAATGGTTGTTGTTGTTTCGGGATGCATGTGAGAGCGTAACACCGTCAAATGTCAGCTGGTGTTGCAGTTGAAAAATGAAATGTAATTTATTATTGTTTATTTGCTATGTTTTGGGGGCTGCACGGTGGTGGAGTGGTTAGAGCGCAGGCATCACAGCTAGGAGACCCGAGTTCGATTCCACTTTCCGCCATCTTTGTGTGGAGTTTGTATGTTCTCCCCGTGCATGCGTAGGTTTTCACCAAGTACAAAACATGCTAGGTTAATTGGCGACTCCAAATTGTCCATAGGTATAATTGTGAGTGTGAATGGTTGTTTGCCTATATGTGCCCTGTGATTGGCTGGCAACCAGTCTAGGATAGGCTCCCTCGTGAGGATAAGCGGTAGAAAATGAATGTTTGCGATATTTTGGTAGCCTCTCACTTTGTGTCTATGGTAACCTTCATTTAACCTTTGTCCTTCAATTTCACTGATTCCTGGGTTGACAAAAACTCCAATTTAATTCTAGTCAAGTCGGCTCGACCATGAGTTCCATGACTGACGGAAACTCAACAAAGACTCGAGTTACCCCGACTGACGGATGCTGGATGAAGACTCGGGTTAAAGTTGTTGTTTCTCATTCTGTTCGGTCTAGACTTTAATATCATGAAACATCTTCCAGAGATCTCAATGACAGCGTCACTCAAAAGTAGTAAAAAAAACAGTTTATACCAAACTACACAAAGCAATTATGCCAAAAAAATCAGTTCATCAGCACGTTCATTAAACGGCTATGACATTTATTTTTCCCTGTATATTACTCAAAACAACGTCCAATTTAATTACTGGTGTGCTACTGTGTGGCTGATCCTGAACCTGAGATCATTATCAAACCTGTATTTTTATTACTTGCCTTGACAAATTAGTTGGCTCTGAGAGACTCGTTAAATGTAGATTCTTATCAGAACCATTTTTTTCCCGAATACTGATTTGGAATATTAATGTGTCCCTGACACGATTCATCAACTTTGCTTGAATATGTGATATATTGTTTTAATTCCTCAAAAAATATATTTTTGATATCATGCCATTCACATTTTTAACTTACCTTTTATACATTTTAAGAAATTGTAGTTTTTGTGTTACTACCCCAACCTTCCATAAGTGGGTCAAAAATGACCCGGTCAGGTTGTTTTCTTGAAATATCTTCATAATGAAAATTTTATCATTTTATATTCCAGGTATTCCTAAAAAAAACCTATTTTTGATATCCATAACTTACCTTTATGTAACACACAATGGATCCTCAATTTTTTTTTTGTTGTACAGGGTCATTGTCTTTTTCAAAGATGTAAAAAAGTGAAAAATGAAGATGTTTCTAACATGAAATCATTCTTGTGTGGTCCTAAATATAATACTAAATATCATACAAGTGATTATTCCTAACCAAATTGGCATAAAAAGGCATTGATTCTAGTATGGGTCATTTTTGACCCACTTATGGAAGAGTGTAGGGTCCACTCACTCGTGCATCGTAGGGTTAAATGTAAATTACTCTGCAGTTTATTGTTTCAAATCAGCTCCTTGCTGAGTTTAAATGAGTTTTTATAGTCGGTTTGATTGCATATGTGGCCACACGTCGAGGGTAAATAAACCTACCACTGTTAAAAGATGTTTACATAACATATATAATGCTTTACAGCATTGTTGCTACTGTAGAATAGTGTTATGTAAACAATGTATTATATAAGATATTATGTAATCAATACAATGCATGACTTACTCTTAGGGATGAGCGAGTACTATGTGTATCTTTATCTGTTCACCTGTGTACATTTTATGTATTTGTATTCAGAGTGAGTGGGGAATAAACCAGTAGTGGGCGTGGTTTAACCAGGCTTACATCATTTACATTGCAATGTTTAACAAGTTTAACAACTTGTTAAACTAGTAGAGCTAGTTTTTCATGGCTGGTGCTGTATATATATATATATATATATATATATATATATTTAGTTTTTGTGAATTTACTGTTTATGTAACATATGTTACATATTGAAGCAAACTTGATGAATCGTGTCAGGGATCCTTTAAAAGGGACCTATTTTTTCAACCCTTTATATTGAGTTGTGGGCTCCTATAGAGCAGCTACACACAATAACCAGCACAGAAAACGTTTTAGATTTTGCAGAATCAGCACTTATTCCAGCTGTATTTCCTTTTTTCGTTTTTTAATTTAATTTAATTTAATTTAATTTAATTTAATTTAATTTAATTTAATTTAATTTAATTTAATTTAATTTAATTTAATTTAATTTAATTTATACTGTGAATGAATGAATGAATGAATGAATGTATATACTGCTGTATGAATAAAACAAAGTAATTTAATTTAATTTAATTTAATTTAATTTAATTTAATTTAATTTAATTTAATTTATACTGGGAATGAATGAATGAATGTATATACTGCTGTATGAATAAAACAAAGTAATTTAATTTAATTTAATTTAATTTAATTTAATTTAATTTAATTTAATTTAATTTAATTTAATTTAATTTAATTTAATTTAATTTAATTTATACTGTGAATGAATGAATGAATGTATATACTGCTGTATGAATAAAACAAAGTAATTTAATTTAATTTAATTTAATTTAATTTAATTTAATTTAATTTAATTTAATTTAATTTAATTTAATTTAATTTATGCTGTATATACTGCTGTATGAATAAAACAAATAAAATAAAATAAAATAAAATAAAATAAAATAAAATAAAATAAAATAAAATAAAATAAAATAAAATAAAATAAAATAAAATAAAATAAAATAAAATAAAAAAATTAAATAAAATTTAGTTTAGTTGCTTTACTTTACTTTACTTTACTTTACTTTACTTTACTTTACTTTACTTTACTTTACTTTACTTTACTTTACTTTACTTTACTTTACTTTAATGACAAGGAAGAGTTAGGTTACTGTCGTCTGCAACCACAGCAAAATAACATCAGCAAACTTAACTTCTCAACATGCTGCAATCTTCCGCAATCAGTCAGGATACGGCGTGTTACGTTCAGGGAAATCACAGAACTCCTAACACTCCACGTAACTGCTGCCTTGCTACAGTACATTGCCTTTGGACCATGTTTGCTTTCTCCACTATTGACGTTGTGTCCAGGTGCCTCATGTCATTCCCTGCTTTGGGCTGCCAGGTCTGAACTGGAAGCTCTCGAGTACGAGATAAGGCTTCTTTGCTCCACTGCACCTCATAACAGCCCTACATATAGAGGTGCTCGCTAAGCTCATAGCAATCTATAAACATTTACTTTAAGCTGTCATGGCCACAGTAGCAGTAGTGATGTTGTACATGAGGAGAGAGGAGAAACCCAATGAGCTTCAAATGGGCTGCTTTAAACAATAACACAAATTGTATTCTCTGTTACTGACTTTTATTCATTTATTAGTTTTTCTGTTGAAAGTAAGATGAGGTATATATAAATAAGTATATGAAAAATTAAATTAAATTAAATTAAATTAAATTAAATTAAATTAAATTAAATTAAATTAAATTTTTACTTTACTTTACTTTACTTTTATTTAATTACATTTTCGGGCACGCCCACTTTGCTGTGATTGGTCACGCCCAAAATGCTTCCCAGTGCTTCGGTGGAGCTCAAGAGAAGAGCCCAACATCCACCCTTTACTTTAGAAGGATGACGAGGAAGAGTTAGGTTACTGTCGGATACAACCACAGCAGAATAACATGCACAAATAGAACATGCAAACTCCACACAGAGATGACTGAGGGTGGAATCGAACTCGGGTCTCCTAGCTGTGAGGCCTGTTTGCTAACCATCCATCCGGCTCTGGTTCAGTATATTTTTCATCAAAATAGTAGTCATGCCAAAATGTTGTGTTGCTGCTGGATGTTCACATTATCCGAGTGATACTGTCCGAGTGATACGCCAACTAACCTAGTATGTTTTTGGAATGTGGGAAGAAACCAGAGTACCCAGAGTAAAAAAAAGACACAGAGATATCCGAGGGTGGAATCGAACTCGGGTCTCCAAGCTGTGTGGCCTGTGCACTAACCACTCGGTCGACTTTTCATTCATTTAGCACCAAAATGAGGCACCAAATGTTGACTCCTAAAAAAATCCAAGGAGCCATTTGGAAGCCGAATCAAAAGAACCAGGTAGTACTTCACTGGATGTGTATCTCTAGTACATACACTAGAACACATATGGAAAGAACGTGAAAAAAAAAGTATAAATTGTCCTAAAGTACGTGTTGTCATGATAAGCTCCACTACATACGTATTTTTTTCACGCGGGGGTGGAAATACATCTCCAGTATAATTAGTCACTTGTCTGATTGCTATGTGGGTGCAGGTCATATAAGCTCGGGTCAGCAAGTGGAATCTGACAGAAGAGACGCTAATGCTAATTAGCTCTTTTTTTTCTGTCATACTTAACAATATCCTATTGTAACATCGAATGTGTCATGTGTAAAGTCATACCTGCTAATTCACTGCTTGTTATCTGGAACAGCCCTCTGTGTTAGCATGTTAGCGTGTTAGCGTGTTAGCACATCACCATGAGGTGTGTTTGCATCCGGGTTAAAAATCTTGCTATTAATGCAATTTCATGTAATCAGACTTGAACAAAGTTTCAGAAGTTTTCCTGGAGAAGATTAGGGTGCATGTACTGCAAATAAAAGGTATCGCTACAAATGTTTATTCGGATAATAAAATACATAAATAGGACTAAGGTATTCTTAATGCAAAATTTTCCATAAAAGTAAATTATTAGCTTTATTTTCTATAATATATAATACAAAAGGGCTGCACGGCGACCGAGTGGTTAGCCACTATGAACATCCAGCAGCAACACAACATTTTGGCATGACTACTATTTTGATGAAAAATATACTAAACCGGGCTGCGGGCTGAACCTCTGTGTGGAGTTTGCATGTTCTCCCTGTGCATGCGTGGGATTTCTCCGGGTACTCCGGTTCCCTCCCACATTCCAACAACATGCTAGGTTAATTGGCGTTACGTCACAGCGGCCATTAGTGAAATTAATCAGTGAAATTATCCCGTTCTCAGCACTTGTTTCATACATTGTTGTCTTAAACCGTCCCCTTTTGGAAAAGACAACAAACTTACAGTATCACTCGGACAGTATCACTCGGATACTGTGAACATCCAGCAGCAACACAACATTTTGGCATGACTACTATTTTGATGAAAAATATACTGAACCAAGGCTTTGAATGGTTGTTTGTCTATATGTGCCCTGTGATTGGCTGGCCACCAGTCCAGGGTGTACACCGCCTCTTGCCTGAAGACAGTTGGGATAGGTTCCATCACCCCCACAACAGTATCATTTGGATACAATGAACATCCAGCAGCAACACAACATTTTGGCATGACTACTATTTTGATGAAAAATATACTGAACCAGGGCTGTGAATGGTTGTTTGTCTATATGTGCCCTGTCGAGGGTGTACCCTACCTCTCTCATCCGAAGACAGCTGGGATAGGCTCCAGCACCCCCACAACCCCCATGAGGATAAACGGTAAAAAAAAAATGAATGAACGAATGAATATATCGGTATAACTTGTTGTGAACCCAACTACTGTAAGTCATTTAATATTCATGCATTTAATATTCATCCTCACCAAAGGCACTGGACACTCGTTTGTAGGTTTAAACACGCTAGATTTAAATGTCACATTTGAATATCTCTGTCACTTGTGTTCACTATCTGATGAACAAGCTGCGTTACAGCGGCTATAATCATTGATTCAAGAGTTGAGAATGTAACATTTCCTTTGGTCCCCGCAGCTGGCTCAGCCTAACAAAGGTCAGCCTGCTTGAATTTTATTTGTAGCACTTGGAGCAGATGGGAGTTAAGTATGATTCTCTTGATTAGTCTCGTTTTATTACTTTCCACTCCTAAAGGTTGCATTGCAGCTCCTTTCCTGCAAGCACCTGTTTGTCTTCATATGGGAGACAGTAATTGCAATATGCTGCAGAAATCGGACATGCAATGATGAATCAAATAACGGTCTTTGGTGACTGGAGTTTGCAAAGTGCAAAGGAAGACTAAATATATACATATTTTTTAAGTATAGATTGATTATTTATTTATTCATGGCCGGTGTGTTTGGGTTTTTTGTTTCATTTATACAGCAATATATACAGTGTATTAATGTGCTTGAGTTTTATGTGTAGTTGGTACAAACCCTACAAACATCATGTTACACCCGCAAATAATAATAAATACCTGGAATATGAAATAATAAAAAAAAAATTTCATTACGAAGATATTTCAAGAACCTGACCGGGTCATTTTTGACCCACTTATGCATCTAAGGGTTAATGATGATTATAATAATGGTGATAATAACAACAATAATAATGGTAATAATGATAATAACAATAATAATATTACAGTGATAATAATAACAGGGGAAAACAAAACTGTGGCATGAACATGATTATATCTTGCAAAAAGGGGTAGGCATTTACGTATAAGCTTTTGCTTCAGCCTGCTCCTTTTCGGCTTGTGATCAGATAGTTGAATACGAATGTAAATAATGGAAAGTTATATTTTGATTCATGTAAGAAATGCACTGTAATGTTTCATATATTTGCCCAAATCAAATAAAACTAAAACTAAATAAATAAATTAATTAATTAATTACAAAATAATAATAAACAGTAATAAATGCCCACAAAAGTAATGCAAATCTGCAGCTTTGAATGTAATAAACGTAATAAATGTAATAAACGTAATATAATTTGACCACTACAAACGTAATACTGAATTTCTGAAATTATTACATTTTGTTTATGGGCATACATGTATGTTTTAGTACAGTATATTATTGATTGCTATATATTGATATATTATGATTATATGATATATGTGTGATTTTGTGCATATATTGGGAAGAAATAATCAGAAGAAATAATAAAATAATAATAGTAATAATAATTTTATTAAAACAATTGCAATTATCACAATTATGTTATCTTTTTAATTTAAAATAAATTATTATTTAATAATTAAAGATTCCTTTAATGTACTTTTTGAATAATTATCTTGTTAAAATCCTCAAAGATCATTATTTTGTCTCATATTACATTTGCGGGAAGTAATTACATTTACAGATTTTCACTTTCCCACATATGTAATAATTTCTTGCAAATGTAATAACCATTACATTCAGTATTTGTTTGTTTGCAGTAGGCAAATTTTATTACGTTTGTGGGAAATTTGTTACATTATTACGGAATGATTACATTCAAAGCTGCAGATTTGTATTACGTTTGTGGTTTATTATTATTATTATTATTTGTGGGCAGTTATTACGTTTGCGGGTGTAACACATCAGATTTGATTAATTTGAATACAAATTGATCAATAAATTATATACTGTGATGGCAACTCGAGTGAAAAGATACCTAAAATCCAAAACGAGAAATAATATGTAAAACCTTTTACTAATGTCGTCATGAAGCGAGACAACAATAAGCCAGCATCAGCTTGCTTTGCGCGCCACAGTGAAACACATTGCCTGTCAACAGCCAATTAGAGCCGGAGGGGGCAAATTAACACAACAGACAAGAAACTCCAATTAACACTGACACATTGATTTGGTGGGAGGCTGATCATTGTCTTAAAATTAGAATTAATCAACACAATGGCGGTTGCCAAGTTGAAGGTCTGGCTACAAGCGTGCCATTGTTCACAAGAGGATAATGTAAGCCCAGCAGAAATGATTAAGATGAATTTTTGATTATTTTTTTAATACACAATCCCCCCCTGGCATGTGGCTCATAGTACACACAATGTATTTTTTGATTATGTTCGACACAAAGAACAGTAGTCGGTGACAAATGGCAACACAAAATTCTTTTCTGGAGGCTTCTGTTCCAAATTAAGTGGATAATCCTGTCTTTATATCCACTTACAAATGAGTAGGAAATTAAAAATGACTATGAATGCCATGCTAGTTTTTTGTGAGTATTTTGTCTCGAGGAGGTGGAGAGCATCTTCTGCCAATTAAGCTATAAACGAGCTAAAAATACATTGTCTCTGTGGATGGGACAGCGTGTAAGCATTGTTCCTGCTTGTTTGTCTCATGCGTTCTGTTATGAAACCTTTTATCACTCACATCTAAACTGATTTCAAACGCTACTATCTGGATCACTGCGGAGCTGCTGTGGATGGATCGCTTCCCTCTGCGTCATTTATCCAATTCTCTCACTCTCTCTCGCTCTTTACTTCCGTCCCATTCTCCTAAAATTTCTCATTTTATGGTTTCATTCTCTCTTCTTGACTGTGCATTCTTTATTCCGGAGAAAAGCTGAGTAACCAAACAGGCGATTAATCATGTTAATCATGTTAATTAATCATGCGTTAATCATGTCGATTCAGTAACACATACGTAGATCTGAGTCTAGTTGATTAGCTGCCCTAAAGAAAGCATGTACACATTGAAAAGTAAGGGTGCCGGGGATTGACCCCTGGGGAACGCCACAGGTCATACTCATTTGGTGTGACACAGTTAGCAATTCCAGCAAAGTGTTTTGCATTGTAGTAACAATCTACGCTATTGAGTAGATGTCAGTAATGTTAGTGCGATGTTTACATTATACATATATACATATATATTTATTAATATTATTTATTTTCTACCGCTTATCCTCACAAGGGTCATGGGGGTGCTGGAGCCTAGACTGGTGGCCAGCCAATCACAGGGCACATATAGACAAACAACCATTCATACTCACATTCATACCTATGGACAATTCGGAGTCGCTAATTAGCATGTTTAGCATGTTAGCAAACTAGCATGTTTTTTGGAATGTGGGAGGAAACCAGAGTACCCGAAGAAAACCCATGCATGCACGGGAGGAACGTGAAAACTCCACACAGAGATGGCCGAGTGTGGAATCGAACTCGGGTCTCCCAACTGCAAGACCTGTGTGCTAACCACTCCCCCGCTGTGCAGCCCCATACATACGTTGCCGATTAACCTAGCATGTTTTTGGAATGTGGGGGGAAACCGGAGTGCCTGCAGAAAACTCCACACAGAGATGGCCGAGTGTGGAATCGAACTCGGGTCTCCTAACTGCGAGGCCTGTGTGCTAACCACTCGACCACCATGCAGCCCTATACATACATACGTATATACATAATAAAACACATGAACTAAGACACATCTCAATAAGACAAAATGGGTCCAGTCTGATTGCGTATTATTTAAAGATTATTTTTTTTTAATGTAAGAACAACATAACTGATTTTCATTATTATGAAGAAAAACTTGTCAAGATAGATACTTTAGTCATTTCAAAGTACTGCCATTAGCTAATTTTGTTGTTATTAGATATATTATTATATCTGTACAAACAAATACCCTCCATTGTACCAGGCAACAAGGATGGTGTAATATTTTTCTTTTTTTTTTATGTACATCTGGCATCCCGTGCTTTGTCATTACACTCCCCCTCCAAGTTTGTACACATTAAAAGTCCCACTTTGACACAATTACTATGCTTGACCATGCTCTGTGCTTTTGACATTCGATGCGTCCTGAGATAGGGGGTGCCAAGGTGGGCTGGAAAATGTACGTGTGTGTGTGAAAGCAGTTTGATTCCCGGCGTGAGCTGAAACAAGATCAAAAGTGCCTCTATTTTTTTTATTTTTTTTTGCTTGTTGAAATAAGAAAAGAGTGAAGCAAGTAATGTAGGAGAATATAAGCAGAGCGGACAGTTGGGTCGGCTCTCATCTCTCCTCAACACCTTTTGGGGATTTGCAGACTGATCGCTCCGGACTGTACGGCATCTTTTCCAAGGCTGATATGTACATCCTTTCCCGAGTGTCAGTAGTCTCCAATCATTTCCAGTCACTTTTTGATGGTACTGTATGTGGTATTCATCACTGGTTACTTGGTGTCAGTAATGTTACTGTAATGTTACAGATAAGTTGACTTAGCTCACAACAGTCACAATATATATTAAATAACTTATATTATGTTAATATGGTTTACTATGTTTACTGGTTCAAGATGAAGGGTCTTCAACCAGTCATGATGTGCTATATATATCACTATATTCACATGATATTTTTTTTTAAATATTAAAAAATAAAATATACCCATTATGTCATTCTATGGTCATATCCTGTCGTACTTTGGTACATGACAAAAAATAAAAAAAAAAATATATATATTTTTTTAATATTAAAAAATAAAATATACCCATTCTGTCATTGTATTGTCATATCACCTCGTACTTCGGTACGTGACAAAAAATAAATAAATAAATTAAATTAAATTGAAAAAAAAAATTACATAAAAAATACAAAAATTATAAAAAAAAAAAATATATTAGGAAAGCAGGAAGTGAACAAATGTAACAGTTACTGATTGTAAACGTACCAGATGGAGGGGTAGGATTTAATAAGCTTTGCTTCTTCCTACTCCTTTTGGACATGTGGAACTGGGAACTGATTATGGGATGCATTCAATTGTAATCTGATGCATGTTCAAATGAAATAAAACCATTACCATTACCATTACCATTACTGCTGGTTGCTAGGCAGATCCACTTAGCGTTATCCCGTAGCATTATAGTGCTAAATGTTTCACTGACAAAACAGAACAAAACAGCTGTTTTCAGGCGAGAGGCCTGGTGGCCAGCCAATCACAGGGCACATGTAGACAAACAACCATTCACACTCACATTCATACCTATGAACAATTTGGAGTCGCTAATTAGCCTAGCATGTTTTTGGAATGTGGGAGGAAACCGGAGTACACGGAGAAAACCCACGCATGCACCGAGGATGGAATTGAACTCGGGTCTCTTAGCTGTGAAGCCTGTGTGCTAACCACTCTTCCGCTGTGCAGCCCTGGTTCAGTGTATTTTTCATCAAAATAGTAGTCATGCCAAAATGTTGTGTTGCTGCTGGATGTTCACAGTATCCGAGTGATACTGTTGTGGGAGTGCTGGAGGCAAACAACCATTCACACTCACATTCATACCTACGGACAATTTGGAGTGGCCAATTAACCTAGCATGTTTTTGGTACCCGAAGAAAACCCACGCATGCATAGTGGAATGAACTCGGGTCTCCTAGCGGTGAGATCTGCGCGCTAACCACTCGACCACCGTGCAGCCCTGTTTTGGGTCAGTTGTTTGATATTGCTCAGTGTGGTTTCTCTACCTTGAAGCTCTTTCTGTAATCCACATTTATTCCCTTTCAACAGTTTTCTTTCCCTCCTCGGTGCTCAGAGACTCCGGAGTTTGTAGCGAGTGTCAATATGTCTTTCTATATGCTCTGCAGAAAGCGAGAGGGTCAACTGCGAATATTTTTCCAAGTTGGAAACTATTTGCTTTTTGGTGTGCCAGAAACTGCTGCTGACCAAGTTGACCTAATTCTCTGTGAGATGCGTGAATAACAACCACCCCCCCCACCAACCCCCCAACCATCCCCCATTGCTCTTTCGCTTGGCTTGCCTCCCCACACCTCAGCCATTTACTGCTCCCAAAACATTGGAAACATTTTTTATTCATGCGGTGGAGAGATGTTCAACGTCTGTTATCAACACGGCGTGCACGCCGCTGACAAGTCACCTGACATTTACCTGGGAGCGTTCTAAAGGTCGAACATATAGGAAACGTCCCAGGTCTCATGCGAGTCATCAGAGTCATTTGTCGCGGGAAAGTCATTAAGGTCACATGATCTCCATTAAGAATTGTCCTAAATGTGTAAAGCATTGGTTCTTTTAGTTTTATATTTCCATTGTAATCTATTGTTAAAGTAAAGTGGTCTTCTTGGGAGAAGAGTCCACCTGACTAGACGGGAGTCCACCTGAGTAGACGAGAGTCCACCAGACTAGACTAGAGTCCACCTGACTAGACGGGAGTCCACCTGACTAGACGAGAGTTCACCTGACTAGATGGGAGTCTACCTGACTAGACGAGACTCCACCTGACTAGACGAGAGTACACCTGACTAGGTTTAGAGTCCACCTGACTAGACGGGAGTCCACGTGAGTAGACGAGAGTCCACCAGACTAGACTAGAGTCCACCTGACTAGACGAGAGTTCACCTGACTAGATGGGAGTCTACCTGACTAGACGAGACTCCACCTGACTAGACGAGAGTACACCTGACTAGGTTTAGAGTCCACCTGACTAGACAAGAGTCCACCTGACTCGATTTAAAGTCCACCGGACTAGACGAGAGTCTACCTGACTAGACGGGAGTCCACCTGACTAAACAAGAGTCCACCTGACTAGACAAGAGTCCACCTGACTAGACGGGAGTCCACCTGACTAAACGAGAGTCTATCTGACTAAACAAGAGTCCACCTGACTAGACGGGAGTCCACTTGAGTAGACGAGAGTTCACCTGACTAGATGGGAGTCTACCTGACTAGACGAGACTCCACCTGACTAGACGAGAGTACACCTGACTAGGTTTAGAGTCCACCTGACTAGACAAGAGTCCACCTGACTAGATTAAGAGTCCACCTGACTCGATTTAAAGTCCACCGGACTAGACAAGAGTCTACCTGACTAGACGGGAGTCCACCTGACTAAACAAGAGTCCACCTGACTAAACAAGAGTCCACCTGACTAGACAAGAGTCCACCTGACTAAACGAGAGTCCACCTGACTAGACGAGAGTACACCTGACTTGATGGGAGTCCACCTGACTAGACGAGAATCCACCTGACTAAACAAGAGTACACCTGACTAGACGGAGTCCACCTGACTAAACGAGAGTCCACCTGAGCAGACAAGACTTCACCTGACTAGACGAGAGTCCACCTGACTAGGCGAGAGTCCACCTGGCCAGAATTAGAGTCCACCTGGCTAGATTTAGAGTCCACCTGACTAGATGAGAGTCCACCTGGCTAGACTAGAGTCCACCTGACTAGACGAGAGTTCACCTGACTAGATGGGAGTCTACCTGACTAGATGAGACTCCACCTGACTAGACGAGAGTACACCTGACTAGGTTTAGAGTCCACCTGACTAGACAAGAGTCCACCTGACTAGATTAAGAGTCCACCTGACTCGATTTAAAGTCCACCGGACTAGACGAGAGTCTACCTGACTAGACGGGAGTCCACCTGACTAAACAAGAGTCCACCTGACTAGACGAGAGTCCACCTGACTAGACGAGAGTACACCTGACTTGATGGGAGTCCACCTGACTAGACGAGAATCCACCTGACTAAACAAGAGTACACCTGACTAGACGGAGTCCACCTGACTAAACGAGAGTCCACCTGAGCAGACAAGACTTCACCTGACTAGACGAGAGTCCACCTGACTAGGCGAGAGTCCACCTGGCCAGAGTTAGAGTCCACCTGGCTAGATTTAGAGTCCACCTGACTAGATGAGAGTCCACCTGGCTAGACTAGAGTCCACCTGACTAGATTGAGAGTCCACCTGACTAGACGGGAGTCCACCTGACTAAACGAGACTCCATCTGACTAAACGAGAGTCCACCTGACTAGACGAGAGTCCACCTGACTAGACGAGAGTCCACCTGACTTGACGGGATTCCACCTGAGTAGACAAGAGTCCACCTGACTAGATTTAGAATCCACTTGACTAGATTTAGAGTCCACCTGACTAGATGAGAGTCCACCTGACTAGATTGAGAGTCCACCTGACTAGACGAGAGTACACCTGAGTAGACAAAAGTCCACCTGACTAGACTAGAGTCCATCTGACTAGATTTAGAGTCCACCTGACTAGATTTAGAGTCCACCTGACTAGACGGGAGTCTACCTGACTAGACGAGAGTCCACCTGACTTGACGGGATTCCACCTGAGTAGACAAGAGTCCACCTGACTAGATTTAGAATCCACTTGACTAGATTTAGAGTCCACCTGACTAGATGAGAGTCCACCTGACTAGACTAGAGTCCACCTGACTAGACGAGAGTCCACCTGACTAGACGAGAGTACACCTGAGTAGACAAAAGTCCACCTGACTAGACTAGAGTCCACCTGACTAGATTTAGAGTCCACCTGACTAGACGGGAGTCCACCTGACTAGACGAGAGTACACCTGAGTAGACAAAAGTCCACCTGACTAGACTAGAGTCCACCTGACTAGATTTAGAGTCCACCTGACTAGACTAGAGTCCACCTGACTAGATTTAGAGTCCACCTGACTAGACGGGAGTCCACCTGAATAGACTAGAGTCCACCTGACTAGACGAGAGTCCACCTGAGGCGGACAAGTGTTGCATAAGAAAATGTTGAAAGCATCTGAAATGGTTCAGATTTTGAATTTGGCCTCCTCTCAATGGATTTATTGATTTGTCATGAAATAACAAGTTGCATCACTTCCAGCCGGATGCTGTTTTTGTTTTTTTAAGTTGTTTATTGTAATCTCATAGATTGCCTTCTCACACCCTGACAGGCACAGAAAGAATTACAGTTTAAGAGCATGTTTTCAATGAAGTAATACCTGAAGTGGTCCTTGGACAAGGTAAATCAAGCTCAAGTCCAATGAACACCTGCCTGTGGGGATCAATGAACAAATACTGCTGAGTTTGGCCGCCACGGAGGCACATTGACACACTCCCGTGTATTTTTATTGCAGACGGGCTCACAGGCTTCAACAGACGAGTGCACATTGGTGCATCGCATGTCAGCGCGGAAAGACGGGCGCTCCCTTATGGCCTCAAGATAAGGTACAGGTAAAGTTGCAGACACATATTCCGGTGGCGTTTTTTTGCAATTAAAGTCGGCCCCACGGCTATCTTTCCGCTGAGTGCACAAGCCAAATATCAGGGCACGATGCGGTGCCGCTTTGCTCCCCTAGTGGAACTAATTAGATGTTCCCAAAGGACAGCCCTGTCATCACATTGTTCTGCCCACAATACAGCCCTCTTTGAGGGGAGCAGTGGGCAAAATAAACTGGCAAGTCAGTGCGTTTTATGAACTGAAACGCAAACGTACTTTAGCACCTGCAGTTTACTCAAGCAGCCATTAACACGTGTTACTGTCCAGCCATTTTACACCGCCTCTATTATTGATGATGCTTGTATTTTCACATCATATTACAACTTAAAAAACATTTTTTCTTTAATATTTCAATTCTACGCTAACCAAATTATTTTTCATAATAGTGTTAGAAATTTATTCTTGTAAAAAAAAATTTTTTTTACAATTTTTTGTCTAAATATTTTGACTTTATTTTTAAATTTTGAACAATTATTTTAGTCATGTTTTACTCTATTTATTAATTCCGTCATTTATTTAGTTTATTATATATAAAAAAAAAATAATGAATTTTTAGAGCAATTAAAACATTTTCAAGTGCATGCATAAATTAAAATAAGTTAAAATTAAATATCACACTAAATAATATGACATACCGGTAATTGAATATTTCATTTACAACTGTGCAATGGATATACGGTCTAGCAAAAAGGAAGGTGACTAAAATATTGACTTTTAAAATGTTTACTTTTTACTTTTTTTTTTACAATTTTTTTCTAAATATTTTGACTTTATTTATACATTTTTAACAATTATTTTAGTCATTTTTACTGTAATTATTAATTCTGTCACTTATTTAGTTTATTATATAAATAAAAAAATAAATGAATTTTTAGAGCAATTAAAAATTTTTCAAGTGCATGCATAAATCAAAATAAATGAAAATTAAATATCACACCGAATAATATGACATACCGGTAATTTAATATTTCATTTACAACTGTGCAATGGATATACGTTCTAGCAAAAAGGAAGGTGACCAAAATATTGACTTTTAAAAACTTTTTACTTTTTTTTTTACAATTTTTGTCTATATATTTTGACTTTATTTATAAATTTTGAACAATTATTTTAGTCATTTACTGTATTTATGAATTATTTTATTAATTAATTTATTAATTTAAAACAATTAAAAAATTTCAAGTGCCCCGCCCCACTTTTACTCATGTTTTAACTGTGTATAAACGAATGAATTTTCTACTTCTATCGTTTACTTGTTTTTATAAGTGTCTTTGAGTATTTTGAAAAGCGCTATACAAATAAAATGTATTATTTATTATTAAGTGCATGCATAAATTAAAATTAATTAATTAATTAAATACCACACTAAATAATACAACATATCAGTAATTGAATATTTCATTAATAGCGGTGCAATAGATATACGGTCTAGCAAAAAGCTAGGTGACTAAAATATTGATCAATTTTACAAGTCATGCATCTCCCTCCCAGAATAACTCACTTTTGGGTCTAAATCCACCAGTTGGGAACCACTGCACGAACCCATCAGTGAGGTTTCCTCAAGAACGCTATTTGTAATTCATTATTATTTGATATTTTGTATTATTATTATTGTCATTTGAAGTTATTATTAGGTGTGTGTAACTCTGAACCCTTTGAAATTAAGATCTCCGCTCTGAGCTAAGCTACTCCTGTGCAGACAAGGCAAGATATAATAGATAATAAACTATTCATTAATTCCACATGAACCCATTAATTCATTTTAAATTCAATGTTGACTGAGGTCCCGTGTGCAGTTCATTATTTGAAGTGTTTCCCATTAGCTTAGCATAATTGGATGTTCCCCAGCAATGCTCATGCTGTGACTCATATGTTGGCTGAAACAAAGCGTCGCCAAGTGAGAGGACACACAATGGGCCTATTATTCCTTGAGACATTATTTGTTAAGCAAGGAGTGGAGTTTGGGCTTCTAAAAGTGATGTGTAGGCTCCGGTCTATTGTTAGTCATTTTCTCATTATAGTGCAACAAAAAAAAATCTTGCGCTTTATCGCCTCATTAGAGGCAGTGGGGAATTTTGACATTTTGGCTTGACAAAAAAAAAAAAATAAGAAGAAGAAATAATAATAAAAGAATATGATTCTACGCTACGCTGCCCATGAGTTCAGATGATGTTTCAGTGATGTTGAATGTGTCATGAATAGAATGTTTTGTCGGAGAAAAAGGAAATATTCAGTGGAGATATTCAGCTCAGTATTCCTATCATAGTGTCTGGACTCTAAACGGCATCATTGGTGAATTTGGCATATAGAGTCGTGCGTCAAATTTTGCCATTTCACGGCTTTTCAAAAATATACACTACCGCTCAAAAGTTTGGGATGACTTGGAATTTTTTTGGGTGGCCGCTTCACTGTTGATACTGACACTGGTGTTTGATGGCTACTATTTAGTGCAGCTGCCAGGTGACCACCTGTCTTAAACTACACACTCTCACATATTTGTCTGCAGCGTTTTTCTGTACTTGTTAGACCCTGTTTGTGTTATTCCAAAGGATTTTTTTGTCTTTCATGATTACAGTCACCCCTGGTTTAATTAATTGGTTACAGACCTGCCAGCGATAAATTAATTTCCACGATATAGAATTCCAAGTCAATAAATGGAATATTTTTGTAGTTGGAACACGGAAAATCTGTTTATGACTTTGTAAATACGAGGGATTTATGTTGCTGATTTTGATACCAATCATCCATGAGTGAAATTGACCGATTCCGACACCGATCATATGGAATAATTCTTGTTTGTTTCTTTGTTTCTTCTTGCACAGTTGTGCAGCGTTTTTCTGTCCTTGTTAGACCCAGTTTGCGCTGCTCTCTGAAGGGAGTAGTTAACAGCATGGTAAGAGATTTTAGTTTTAGTTTTTTACTTTTTTTACTTTTCTAATCATCTATTAGCCTTATAAAATGATGAACTTGGATTAGCAGCCATACCAGGAGATTGATGCAGAGGACTGACAGTTGTTGATAGTAGGCCTCTATGCAAAAATATACATCCTTCTTTCAAAATCATCTCATTCATTTTCATTGTTTGTGAAATGGATCAAATGTTTGTGAAATGCATGAAAATGTGTTTTTCTTTGGAAAACAAACATTTGAAAGTGATCCCAAACTTTCGAGCGGCGGTGTATTAATGAACTCATTCAATACTAGCAAGCAAAACATAATTTCCTATTTGCCTGAAAAATACATCCGTGCCTCAGATTTTATGTAAAAAAATAATCCCAGTTTTTGCATGTTTGTCCCACTTTGTTTGACAGTCCTTGAACGCACCACTGTCTTTTTCCTGTTTTTCTTTCACCTCATATTTGGTCTCAAATGCCGATACTATGTGGGAATGCACAAAGCTAAGGTTTGATGACGTTATTGAGTGCAAAGGTGCATATTTTTGTATTGCACAATCTCGGGTTAATTCATGCTAGCACTTTTCCTGTTAGCACCCAAGTCAAACATCTTCCCTCGGAAAAATTGTAGAGCCCAGAATGAAAGTACACAGAGTCAATTCATGAATCTGGAGGTATTTAATCAACGATTCCGGGAGAATTGGAACATTCTTCAATGGTTTCTATCAATGCTCAAGACTCGATGCCCGATTCTAAGTCTTGCCAACATGAATGGGTTATTTTGCGCTAACTTGAAATAGTCCAAACCGAGTCAAGTGATCATTGTATGAAAACCAATACAATACATCCTTAATCTGATGGAAATTTCATACACTTTACTTAATGGTGGTCTGGTTTTCTAATGAAAATTCCAAATTAGCTTAGCTTTCTGCAGCAGTCCTTCGAATCAGTGATGCAGTCGGCTTCAAAAGATGAGAACTGATTTTTATCATGAACTGACATTTATCATGTTGTAAACTTATGGGTTGTGTTTATGTTCCATACATCTAATGATAGACTTATACTGCATAAATGTTAGCATAATCTCTCATGAATAGCATTGCATGCCTCACCCTGCCGTACAGCAACTCTGATATGATGATACACAAATGGACAGGTGCTCATACCCAGCATGCAAATGAAAGAGAAAGCACAACGAGTACTCGAGCTCGGATGTACTGCACTACCCTACAGACAAATGGGTGCATTGGTGCTGAAGTGACAGCTATTGTGTTTAAATCTGTGTGTGTGAGTTGGGGGTATACCTTTAAAACACTACACAGTATTAACATTTAAATATCGTGTTGATTCAAGCACACGCACATTCGCTTCGATATTGCCGCCATTTATGTGCAAAATACCAACCCGATACCTTTCAAACCCAACAAAAATGTCTCAATGGGACTGAAACATAATTGGACTGCAGGCAAGACCAATCTAGTACCAGCACCTTTGACAATGAAATATTTTCCCCCTTAACAGCCTTGAATGGAAGGAATTGTGTTTGAAAAGGTTATTTAATATATTGTGACATACAATGGAGGTTAATGTTGGTATTATATGAGTAGTGTAAAAGTAACTAAAACCGTGCTCATCATTCGAGATGACTATCAAATTCCATTGGATGCTGACGTAATGGTACGTATTGTTGCACAAGGGCACCTTGATAGAAATCGAATTCTCTTTTGACAATTTCTTCTGTTGAATCCAAAAACTGATCCACACACAAAAAAAGACTTTTTTTCCAACATTGAAAAGTCTGAATGGAAGATTGACAAAGTGTGTACATTGGGACCGTTTATGGCTACCAACCATTCGGCATGTTTACTTTTTTTGGTTTATAGTTGGCTTTGGAAATAATCTTATCCGTTAAGGCAGGGGTCTCAAACACGCGGCCCGCGGGCCAAATGTGGACACTAGTTTGAGGCTGGATGCTGTATGGTATCATGTACCCAGAAAAAATTATTACGTTTGATTCATGTTCATGTTAAAGGTTAAATAACTGTTAATGGTTATCCTCCCTATCCGTGTGGAAGTGGTAATTTTTGGCTATTTAAGTTTAAAGGAAATAACTTGAAAGCTACCGTTTAGGTCGCTAGCTCTCTAGTTTGCGAGTTAGCATGTGTCTCAAGACCCTGCAGTTGCGCAATATGTTGTAAATAAAAAGAGTATAAATGTGACTATAGTCGTGTTTTGTCATGTCTACAGGGCTCTAATAATGCTTTGTTCATTTTAATCTGAAAAAAATCATTTGTCTACCCACCAACTATATGTGGTTTCTTAAGTTTTTATTATTATTATTATATTTATTTATTACTGATTGATTGATTTTCTTTATTGATTTATTTTTCATCTTATTTTGCGTAGAAAAATAAAAATTAAGATATTTGAGAACAGTGGAATGTTTTATCAGAACTTTTATTGTAGAAAATTGGAACCAAAACGAAGTTTTTAAATTTTTTTTGTTTTTAATAAATGTGTTTTTTTGTTTTTTTGGGGGGAAAACCTGATGCGGCCCAGTCTCACCCAGACCCCAGCTCCAGTGGCCCCCAAGTAAATTGAGTTTGAGACCCCTGCGTTAAGGTATAATCTGCAGACAATTCTATTACATTTTGATGCCCAGACTGGTGAAAATGATTTATATATTGCAGTGATCTCATTAATTCATTCAGTCATAGCCATTTGTCAAAAGACAACTTGTTCGGCCATGTTAGATGATTTTGACTGATCTTTCAAGGCAACAATATTGTATTCTATGGCTATTAAACTAGAATCTACCAGTTTTCATTCTTTAGCAATCATTAGTAGAATAAGTAAGTTTCAGGAAAATATCGGTTACCAACTAAAAAAAAAAAATCCGCCTTTTGTGAAGAAATACATTTCAAGCATCACTTTGACATTTTTTCTTTTATTTACTTTTGTGACAGCTCCAATATAGAACAGGTGTAAATCTGATGCACATTATACTTCAAGGCTCTCACAAGATTTTATGGAAATGTAATTGTCGGAAAATGCAGAATAAATGAGGCATCATCAGGGAGAGTGTTTGTAAAAGATGCTAAGTGTAATGCAACATCTTCTCAATTGTTTTTTTTCCCTTTTTTGGATTGCTGTGCAAAGATTTATGACCGCGGGTTTAATCAACAGTTTGGCTTTTACTGTTTCAGCTCATTGTTTTGCTATCTGACACGCCACTTTTTCATTTTTCACCTGCAGCATAGAGTTCAGACAAAAAAAAACAAAAAAAAAAAACGTGTGTAATGGCCCTCCCGATTCTACTGCATGACCTGCAGCATCAAACGACAAACGGGCTAAGTTAGCAGCAATCTGGTGAACGCAGTATAGAAATTAAGCAGAAACAATATAGCATTTTTTTTCCCTATTCAGGAGTTGTATAATACAAATAGAACTACAGTATAAACTATTATTAGTGAAGCATAACGACATAAACATGTAACATTTGTGGTTTTCTAAAAGTTGTACTAAAAGTATACTAGACAATGTATCTCTATGGACTTGTATTTTAAGGTTATTACAGACTTTTTTTGGCACCCCAATTGGTGGAATGGAAATATTTTTCCATTTACTGTAACTTTCTGCCTATTCTACAGGGTGACATGCCTCAAGGAGAAAAATGCTGGGTTGCTGGTTCGATCCTTGAACACTCATTGGATTTACGTATTTGTACATTTGAACATTCAGTCTTTTTTTCTGCACTCTAACATTTCCGATTCTGATGTTTTTAGTCTACTAAAAACGAATAGACAAATTAAATATTGAAGATTTACAATTACTAAGTCTACATTGGTTATGCGGCTGAAGTTGTAGATTAGTCGTCTTCCCAACCTGATGGTTGATGGTTCAGTCCTCATGGAATCACTCAACGTATGTACACAATGTATATAATTTTTACGTACATATTTTTAAAAAATGTACCCAATGCTGCTACTCCCACATTTGTCAACCACTTCAAACCGTTCCGAATTTTACATAATTACCATACTTTTCGGACTATAAGTCGCACTTTTTTTTCGTAGGTTGGCTGTTCCTGCGACTTATACTCCAGAGCGACTTGTAAATTAAAAAACACTGGGCATCTTTTCTGTTCATGTTTATTTTTTTCTGTAGCTGAATAAGCATTGTGTTAGCATATCTTATATATATTCAGTATGTTCTCTATTCTTCGATTAATGTTAGAACTCGCCTTCCAAGATGACGTAATGTCTGTTTTGGTCAAGTAGTTTGGAAAATAAATTACCCGCAAAAAAATGCGACTTATACTGTGTATATTTTTTTCTACCTAATTATGCATTTTTGGCTTTGTGCGACTTATACTCCGGAGCGACCTAAAATACGGTATATATTTTCTGTGAAATATTCCCATTTATTTATGAATATTTTTTACAGTCGTGGAGTGATGCTTTCCCAACCTGACAGTTGCTGGTTCGATCCTTTGTTGGTGAATGGATTTCAACAATGCATTTTAAGGATATTTCAACATTCTGTTCCGCTTCCACATTTCAGAATTTGTACTGGAATTGCTTCATCTATTTTTTTTCTTGGTGAAATTAAAATGTACAAATGAAATACAAAAAAACTGCCATCTCACAGGGGTGCACGAGCACACCGAGGGAAGCGATCATGTATAATCTAGATTCATTATATGCTATGTTTGAATTGACAGCATGGTTAAAATAGAACATAACGCAAATGAAGGCAAGGAACATAACTGCTTTGCAAAGCTGCCCATCAGCGCTGGTTGCCAAGAGAATCATTTGTATTTATGGCTCATTCTCCGCTGAAGTTTCGCTTGGAAATGTCAAGAGTGGCCTTGTCCAATTAAAGAGCAGTCTTCTACATCTTCTGTTAATTCTCATTCCAGGCATTGGCTGTCTGAATAGGCTGACAAATTACATTTTGTTCCCTTTGATTCATTCCTTTCCTCTTCTTTAAGGTGCGGTCTCGCTCAGTCCAAATGGCCACAAGTCCCCGTCTCCTTGTCTCTCGTTGTTTCAAATGAAATGATAAATGTGTGTTGAATATTTGATTGATCAAGAGCTGATTTGGAAACGTTTAATCACCTGATTATCTAGATTAACAGGGGAGGTTCTGCTCGGCGCGGCTTGAGACCATGCAAGCGATTCTTACTGTTTGAAGGTCAATGGGCGTAGAGCTTTCCAGTCTCTTCATTTGCATTAATCTCGTGTATGTTGTTGAGGCTATAAATGCAATATAATTTAATCTTAGACCAAAGACTTTATTGTATACGGATTTTTAGTTGACCTTTCCTGTCATATGTAACAGTTCTTAGGCTTCAAAATGGGATGAGAGGCCATTCTAAATATTTAAGATAATCTATGGACAATCATCATATTTTTTTAATAGACTAGTAGGTGGTTTATTCAGTTCCTTGGACTATGGTTACATACAGTTTCTCACCTGAAGTCTCTGTTTTTCTTTTGATCGCAGCTGCAAAATAACTCAACAGATTTATGTTGTGGCATAGTTATATGCAAAATATATACGATACCGCTCAAAAGTTTGGGATCACTTGCAAATGTCTAATTTCACGAACATTTTTTTCCATTTCACAATCAAGAAAAATGAATCAGATGGTTTTGAAAGAAGGATGTACATTTTTGCATAGAGGCCTACTATCAACAACTGTCAGTCCTCTGCATCAATCTCCTGGTATGGCTGCTAATCCAAGTTCATCGTTTTATAAGGCTAATAGATGATTAGAAAAGCCATATAAAAAATCTCAACTAAAACTAAAATCTCTTACCATGCTGTTAACTACTCCCTTCAGAGAGCAGCACAAACTGGGTCTAACAAGGACAGAAAAACGCTGCACAACTGTGCAAGAAAAAACAAAGAAACAAACTGAAATTATTCCATATGATCGGTGTCGGAATCGGTCAATTTCACTCATGGATGATTGGTATCAAAATCGGCAACATAAATCCCTCGTATTTACAAAGTCATAAACAGATTTTCTGTGCTCCAACTACAAAAATATTCCATTTATTGACTTGGAATCCTATATCGTGGAAATTAATTTATCACTGGCAGGTCTGTAACCAATTAATTAATTAAGACAAAAAAATCCTTAGCAATAGCACTAACTGGGTCTAACAACGACAGAAAAACGCTGCACAACTGTGCAAGAAGAAACAAAGAAACAAACAGGAATTATTCCATATGATCGGTGTCGGAATCGGTCAATTTCACTCATGGATAATTGGTATCAAAATCGGCAACATAAATCCCTCGTATTTACAAAGTCATAAACAGATTTTCCGTGCTTCAACTACAAAAATATTCCATTTATTGACTTGGAATCCTATATCGTGGAAATTAATTTATTGCCGGCAGGTCTGTAACCAATTAATTAAACCAGGGGTGACTCTAATCATGAAAGACAAAAAAATCCTTAGCAATAGCACAAACTGGGTCTAACAAGGACAGAAAAACGCTGCAGACAAATATGTGAGAGTGTGTAGTTTAAGACAGGTGGTCACCTGGCAGCTGCACTAAATAGTAGGCGTCAAACACCAGTGTCAGTATCAACAGTGAAGCGGCCACTTCAGGATGCTGGACTTCATAGCAGGACTGCCAAGAAAAAGCCAGATCTCAGACTGGACAAAAAATTTCGAACTGATCCCAAACTTTTTAGCAGTATATGGCTATATTTTGCTGAAACTTACCTATGTTCGGAAACAGGTAGAAACCCAAGAACACAATATTCTATGTGCCTTAAAAGGTCAGTCAAAATCCTCGAATGTTTTTATAAAAATGGCTGACAGTGAATGAGTTAACAGTGGTTAACATTCCAAATAACAAGTCATTCATTTGTTTTCTAAATATTATGAGCTTAAACTACCACAATCAAAGCAAACCAAATGTGATCCGCAAATCTTATTCTCTTAAAAAAATGAATGACGGTTCTATTATTTGTTTTCCAAATTCTCCCACAAAAGCCTGTTTGATGAAAACCAGAAAGATCGCAATTATTCTTTGATCACTGTTCTGACATCCCAAACTATGCATGTGAAAAAGAAGAGATGATTACAAGGATAGGAAAAAAAAAAAACTGACGCAAGCAGGAAAATAAATTCAGTGCAAACAGCTTTTGTTGACATTTTATTCAAATTACTAACAAATTCATCGCGTATGAGTTGGCGGGCTGCAGGTGACTCCTATTTAAGTTTGGAAAAGAAAATGTAAATGCGGGTGCAAATGATGCTGCTGCTCGGCTGCTTCACCCTTCTTCCACACTGAGTCACAATACCGTTCTTCCAACACAAAATGTCATTTCTTGTGGGAGTGGGATTTATAAATAATTATCTCAACATACCTGTATCCTTTCTGTTTTGGTTAAATCTAATTTGCATGAAAAACAATAACCTTTTGACACCAAGAATGGAAATTTTTTGTGAAGCCTAATACACTTTGCAGTTCATATTCAGAAGCTTCAGGGTTTGTCAAAAATATATTTTGTGGTTCTTATTCATCAGACATACACATAATTAAGCTAATGTTACATATTTTTGCATAAATTAAGCATTTTCAAGCATTAAATGGCTGAATTAACTAAAATACCAAATATAACGAAATTGACATAGTATTGACAGAGTACAGTGGTCACTAGACTTGATCACCACAAATCTCATTTATGTCTTAAATTGATTATTTACTCTTATTAACAGGTTTTCTATTTATTTATAAATAAACTTATAAATATAAATTTTATTTTATTTATTTTATTTATTTTATTTATTTTATTTATTTTATTTATTTTATTTATTTTATTTATTTTATTTATTTTATTTATAAATAATCCTCAAACTTTGAGATACCGACTAAAAGACTTAAACAGTGGACACTAACGAGAGTCACCAAGATGCTTATTTGCTCTCAGCATTTTGTTGCCTGAGGACTGTGATGAATTTACCGCCTAAACGGGTAGCGCTAATTTTGTGCTGGAAGATACAACCATCCCGTCGGTCAGCATCTTAATGTAATCCTCCTGTTTTTCATTTTAGCACTATAATGCTACAGGATAACGCTAAGTAGATCTGCCTAGCAACCAGCAGTGCAAAAGTAAAAAGTAGTCGTCGTCGTCTGCAATCAGGAAGTATGCTACGATTAATGCTAGCAAACAAAGTCGTTGGTATGGGCTGAAGAAATACTAAGTGACAAAAATACCGTCAAACATTCTAGTATGTTACGAATTTGCCTAGTACTACATGTTCACAGCACGTATATCAAACAATGAAACGGTATTATTAATATTATTGTGTCATGCTAGCAGTTTTTCAATATCTAGAACACACAGAAAATAAAAAGATGCATGTTAGGATTGTGATTGAGGGGCAAAATTTCTCCCCAAAAGTGCAATGCATCCACCAAATAGAAGTCGGTAACTCACATCTTGACCGTTTCCACTCGAGCCAGAAATCTGTATCGCTTATAAGAAGCAGGAAAATATTTTGTAATACAGTAAAGTCTCGTTATATCGATATCGGTTAAAACGAATTACTACTTATTACGATACTATTTTCATTTCCCGGCAAATTTCTAGTCTTTTATGATATAATTAGCTCCGTTAGTACGATACACGGTTATTATGATAATCCGGTTACTAGGATGCCCTTTTCAATTTGGTCTGCTTATATCGATACAAAAGCAGCTTAAATCAATCTTTGCTTAAGGATTTCAATACCAAAAAAGAACACGGCGAACGGCTGCTTCCAGTCAACTTTATTTTTCACACTTCCACCACCAGAGTGCAGCACACACAGCGGAAAACACCCGTCCCTCGCACCTACCCCTCCGGGTGGCAACACCTTCCCTATCGATAGTTCCGGGGTGAATTATGTCCCGGTAACCGGTAATCACTACAGCGTAAGTTTATTTTTATTTACTGTAGTACAAAATGTAATGTAGTACAAAAGCATGCTAGATACGCAATCCATGAACTCAAGGAGAAAATTACATGCCATATCAAAGATCCGCCCACTTTTAATGCAGTTCGGCGCAGGGTCGGATATATGGATAGTCCGGTTATATCAGTATTTTTTCCGACTCCCGAGAATATCGATATAACGAGACTTTACTGTATTCCAATATCCAATCTGAATTATCTTTTTTGACACAAATATTTACATATCACTGCTCTACCCAGCCATGATGGAGCATCCTACCTGGAGGTTGGACCCCCCGATGGTCCAGACCGACAAACCCCCGTTAACCATCATGACATAAAACTCTGCTGGCTTTGCGTTTAATGAGGCGCTACTGTATATTCATTCAATAATAACTACCATACGGCTGTCATTTCTGAACATGCCTCCCCACTTTGCTGGAGATTTCAGCACCATCTCCAAGGAGGATCAATTAGCATAGCGATGTGCAGTGCATTTGGGATAAGCTGGGGTGTGCTTTTCTTTATGTCTGATAATTGATTACTGATAAGATAATGATTTCTCCATACTAATGTAAATGTGTTTCAGAGGACCGGGTTTTTTTTCTGAATTTTTTGCCTTTAAATATCAATAAAGGAATTTACGATAGTGCTGTACAATACCGTAATAACATACAAACATGAATGGGAACATACAACATGGCAGAAACATATGCACAAGTGCACAGCAGATGACCAAAACCAACAATAAACAATTTGGAAATTTGTGTACCCAAAGCTAACTATGCATCTAAATAAGGTCGAGTCACAAAAGTGAAGAAATGCAGAATATAAATCTTCGGTGCCATTGTGCCTCCCTTCCTCTCCTCTATGTCTCCAGCTATAAAATATCTCCATTTTTTGCTTCGGCGACACTTAGCCGAGAAGCAGCAACCTCTCTTTGTATGCAGGCTTCGGCACATGATCATTTCCATTACAATCATTTGGGTGAAAATATTCAGCAGGCACAAACACGGCATTAATTTTAATGCGATGGTGCAGCTCTGTTCAATTACATTCCATAAAATATTTACACAGAATCCATACCTGCCAACATATTAGTTTCAAAATGCAGGAGGTTTTGTGCGTTTGTGTGTTAGAGTACTTGTAGGATTTTCCAAAAGCGATCGGTGTCTTAACCCTGAATTATTTTCTGTGGCTATTTAACTTAAACAAGAAGGACAAGAGTATTTCTTGATTTTTCTCCAGGGGAGAGGCGGGGTACACCCTGGACTGGTGGCCGGCCAATCACAGGGCCCATATAGACAAACAACCATTCACACTCACATTCAACTATGGATAATTTGAAGTCGCTAATTAACCTAGCATGTTTTTGGAATGTGGGAGGAAACCGGAGTACCCGGAGAAAACCCACGCATGCACGGGGAGAACATGCAAACGCCACACAGATTTGGCCAAATGTGGAATTGAACTCGGGTCTCCTAGCTGTAAGGCCTGCGCGCTAACCACTCAGTTCATTCATTCATTCATTTTCTACCTCTTATCCTCACGAGGGGTGCTGGAGCCTATCCCAGCTGTTTTCAGGCGAGAGGCGGGGTACAACCTGGACTGGTGGCCAGCCAATCACAGGGCACATATAGACAAACAACCATTCACACTCACATTCATACCTATGGACAATTTGGAGTGGCTAATTAACCTAGCATGTTTTTGGAATGTGGGAGGAAACCAGAGTAAACCCACGCATGCACGGGGAGAACAGGCATCAGTCTTTGCTGACCTCAAATCTCCATGGCGACCATTGAACTGTTCACCACTTTAGTCCACAAAAACAGATGTATGGTGGCACCCCTAAATAATCATAATGTTGTTTCTACATATATTGGAATTCCTTTAGTACCCATCCATATGAAAATTCAATAATTGTGTTTTTTGATGCACCCTACTGTCCGTTTTTACAAACAACCGCAAAAATGTGTGACTATTACTAAACAGTTCCTACTCTTTACCCTGTTGTCGAAACAGAGTACACGTCTTGACAAAGAGAATAAAGCATGTGCTTCTGGAAGAGAATAAAATAATAAAAATCACTGTGACACCAAAAACATGATCCACGGGGACACCACAATGAATGCTGATGCCGAGGAGCTGCAAATAAAAAATTCCTGTCCCGCTGACAAACTGTCACCCTTCAGGTTTTTGGCCATGAATCATATTCTTCATGTAATGCTATAAGGGTGAATGACTTGCGCTCCAGCAGGACTGTACAATAAGCTGAATAACAAAAATACAGCAGGGACAATCGTCCTCTATCATTGTTAGAAAGTGTCAACTTCCTGCTAAAAACAGACTTTCTGTTTGAGTTTGTGTCCTCTAAATTCCTGTTGTTGGACGGATACATTAGTGACGAGACGTAAAGGTTATTTTCTTCTTCTTGGCATGAATGAGCTGTTGGTTGTTGCAGATGCAAAGGTTTTGAGGAGTCACTCCATCGGAATTTGACAACCCTTTTGTGTAAATTGCAAACACACAGCAACTAGTACCGTATTTTCCGTACTATAAGTCGCACTTTTTTTCATAGGTTGGCTGTTCCTGCAACTTATACTCCAGAGCGAATTATAAATGAAAAAAACTACCATATTTTCCGGACTATAAGTCTCACTTTTTTTCATAGGTTGGCTGTTCCTGCAACTTATACTCCAGAGCGACTTATAAATGAAAAAACTGTTTATGTTACATAAACACTGGACAGCTTCATATATTTTTTCCATACTTACTTTTTTTGTTCATAAAATGCGGCATATTTTACAAAAAGTTGCAAATCCTGATTAATCGTGATTGATTAATTTTTTGATTAATTTTTAATCATTTGGCAGCCCCTAGTTTTGACACATGGTATTTCTGTATTCATATTTATTTACATGGGCTGCACGTTGGACGAGTGGTTAGCATGCAGGCCTCAAAGCTAGGAGACCCGAGTTCAATTCCACCATCTCTATGGAATTGTCCCCATTCTCCCCCATGTGTGCGTTTTCTCCGGGTACTCCGGTTTCCTCCCACATTCCAAAAACATGCTAGGTTAATTAGCCACTCCAAATTGTCCATAGGTATGAATGTGAGTGTGAATGGTTGTTTGACTATATGTGCCCTGTGATTGGCTGGCCACCAGTCCAGGGTGTACCCCGCCTCTCGCCAAAGTCTGACATTTTTGGGATGAATTTATAACAAAAAACTGAGGTACCACTGAATTGAAGGCAAGTCACCCTGGCTTCTGAACCTCTAAAGAGGCCGCCATGCTTGCCATGCGGACAAAGTACCTGCTGGTTTCTAGAAGGTCTCCTAGAACACTGTTCCAGTTGTCCCTGGTTTGTTGCCAGACCCGATCGTGATTGAATTTTCGCTAACTAGGATCGCTTACCACTTACAGGTGGCAGTGGCTTCACCCAGTCGTTGTTGTGTCCCTGGGCAAGGCACTTCACCCACCTTGCCTCCAGTGCTGTCCATACTGGAGTTTGAATGTGAATGAATGGTTGGTGGTGGTTGGAGAAACCATCGTGCAGATTGGCAGCCGTCAGTCTACCCCAGTAGTTACCACCATTGTGTGACTGAGGACTCAATGAATAATGGATTCACTTCATTGTGACGTGCTTTGGGTGCTATTATTATTAATTTAAAATGTAATAGTTTCATAGGCAAAAAACGTAAATAGTTTTTTTAAAACATTATTAGAACTCTCTCGATATGAAATAGTTACCTTATTACCAAACAAAGTAGACATAGTTAGCATCCGCGAACTCTTTCTTTCGGTCACGACCCAAAGCCCATGACCACCGGTGAAGGTGGGGGCATTGATCAACCGGTAAATTGAGAGCTTTGCCTCCAGCTCAGCTCTCTCTTCAACACGACGATCCGGAACAGTGACCACATTACTAAAGATGCTGCGCCGACCTCAAACTCCAACCTTCCCTCACTCGAGATACTTGAAATCCTCCACTGGGGTGCAATGTACTACCTACAATCTAAAGTTTGCTAAAGACAAATATTTCTTTATTGAACATGATGAGTTTTCATTGGTTGGTTGGTCTGACTTGGACATGTCTTCCACGTTTTTATCGTTCTTATGCAATTTTCATTTTGGGATCAGTTATTTTGAATAGCATGACATTGCGGTTGTGGTGTGTACAGTCAGTTGTTTATGCCTAGTTTGTACTGTCACCGAATAGCACAAATCCACACCGACTGGCATTACTGACTTGTTTCCATGTGGTCGTTACTGAAAAGCCATCCTTTGTTCTGTTTTTTTACTAAAAGCTAGAAGACTAGAGTATCTTTGACTCATGGGAGCTCGAAAAAGACTGGAGTATTTTTGACTCATGGGAGCTCGAAAAGACTGGAGTATCTTTGACACATCGGAGCTGGAAAAAGACTGGCGTGGCTTTGACTCATGGGGAGCTCGAAAAAGACTGGAGTGTCTTTGACTCATGGAACCTCAAAAAAGACTGGAGTGTCTTTGAGTCATGGGACCTTGAAAAAGACTGGCTATATCCTTGACTCATGGAAAGACTGGAGTGTCTTTGAGTCATGGGAGCTCGAAAAAGACTAGAGTATCTTTGACTCATGGGAGCTCGAAAAAGACCGGAGTGTCTTTGAATCATGGGAACTCGAAAAAGACTGGAGTATTTTTGACTCATGGGAGCTCGAAAAAGACTGGAGTATCTTTGACACATCGGAGCTGGAAAAAGACTGGCGTAGCTTTGACTCATGGGGAACTCAAAAAAGACTGGAGTGTCTTTGAGTCATGGGAGCTTGAAAAGACTGGAGTGTCTTTGACTCATGGGAGCTGGAAAAACTGGAGTGTCTTTGACTGATGGGACCTCGAAAAAGACTAGAGTATCTTTGACTCATGGGAGCTCGAAAAGACTGGAGTATCTTTGACTCATGGAACCTCAAAAAAGACTGGAGTGTCTTTGACTCATGGAACCTCGAAAAAGACTGGAGTGTCTTTGAGTCATGGGAGCTCGAAAAAGACTAAAGTATCTTTGACTCATGGGAGCTCGAAAAGACTGGAGTGTCTTTGACTCATGGAACCTCGAAAAAGACTGGAGTGTCTTTGACTCATGGAACCTCGAAAAAGACTGGAGTGTCTTTGAGTCATGGGACCTCGAAAAAGACTAGAGTATCTTTGACTCATGGGAGCTCGAAAAGACTGGAGTGTCTTTGACTCATGGAACCTCGAAAAAGACTGGAGTGTCTTTGACTCATGGAAAGACTGGAGTGTCTTTGAGTCATGGGACCTCGAAAAAGACTCATGGAAAGACTGGAGGGTCTTTGAGTCATGGGACCTCGAAAAAGACTAGAGTATCTTTGACTCATGGGACCTCGAAAAAGACTGGCTATATCCTTGACTCATGGGAGCTCGAAAAAGACCGGAGTGTCTTTGAATCATGGGAACTCGAAAAAAACTGGAGTATTTTTGACTCATGGGAGCTCGAAAAAGACTGGGGTATCTTTGACACATCGGAGCTGGAAAGAGACTGGCGTAGCTTTGATCCAGGAGAGCTTGAAAAGACTGGGGAGTGTCTTTGACTCGTGGGAGCTCGAAAAAGACTGGAGTATCTTTGACTCATGAGATCTCGAAAAAAAAAACGGCATATCTTTGCGAGTACTCAACGAAGACTGGAGTTTCACTGGCCGACAGGTACAAAACAGCACACAATTGAATGCACGCTGATATTTTTTCCACGTTTTTATCATTCTTATGCGATTTTCATTTTGGGATCAGTTATTTTGAAAAGCATGACATTGCAGTTGTAGTGTGTACAGTCAGTTGTTTATGCCTAGTTTGTACTGTCACCGAATAGCACAAATCCACACCGACTGGCATTACTGACTTGTTTCCATGTGGTCGTTACTTAAAAGCCATCCTTTGTTCTGTTTTTCACTAAAAGCTAGAAGCTTTTTACCGCATGTATGGTCCTCAGTAGGGGAGACCAACCTTACAATTATAATACATATGCCGTGTTTCAGTCACTGGAGCTATAATAAAAGGTGTGGAAATATCAGGAGAAAATAGTTTGCTTTGTACCTTCACCCTGTTTTTCTACATCATTGGTTTGTGGTTCTGTGGATAGCACACACACAGTCGGTCAAGGTTAAAACATTGCAGGGTAATTGTTATAAGAGCCATACCAGCGTATAGCCGGTATATGCAATCTGCGATACGCCATTCTACGATGAAATTCAAACCAGCTTTTGTGAAGCTGGAAAATTATCCCAATCCATGACTTATTTTGTCCTATTCGTGAAAAAGTCCTTGTTGCTCTCCTTGAATGTGTTTTCCTTTTCTCTCTTGCTTCTCTGTGAGTAAATGCCATGCCTTTCTAGACGTCCATGGAGAAGGTTTTATCAGTAGTAGCACCTGGAAGTTGATCCCCATCTTGCTGTTCGTACATGTTATCAGACTATCTTCACTTTTGCTTTTCCAGACGGGATTTTTCCTACTTTTTATACACCGTTGCATTTCTCCATCATTCCGAAAGGAAATACACCTTTACTTTCTCTAAATAGTGTGAATGTCATACTACAGATTATGAAATCCTTATCCTCACAAGGGTCGCTGGGGTTGCTGGAGCCTATCCCAGCGGTCATCAGGTACACCCTGGACTGGTGGCCAGCCAATCACAGGGCACATATAAACAAACAACCATTCACACTCACATTCATACCTATGGACAATTTGGAGTCGCTAATTAACCTAGCATGTTTTTGGAATGTGGGAGGAAACCGGAATACCCGGAGAAAACCCACGCATGCACGGGGAAAACATGCAAACTCCACACAGAGATGGACGAGGTCGGAATTGAACTCGGGTCTCCTAGGTGTGAGGTCTGCGTGATAACCTAGCATGTTTTTGGAATGTGGGAGGAAACCCACACATGGGGAGAACATGCAAACGCCACACAGAGATGGTGGAATTGAACTCGGGTCTCCTAGCTTTGAGGCCTGCATGCTAACCACTCGTCCGACGTGCAGCCCATGTAAATAAATATGAATACAAAAACACCATGTGTCAAAACTAGGGCTGCCAAATGATTAAAAATTAGTCAAATTAATGATTAAAAATTAATCAAATGAATTAATCACGATTAATCACGATTTGCAACTTTTTGTAAAATATGCCGCATTTTATAAAGTATGGAAAAAAATATATGTATCAATTAATAGCTCCCGATGAACTGAAAACTGTCACTTTAAATGAATGTAAACATTGAAAAGAGGCATTCAGTGATAATTAGGCAATTGCAAATCCTGCCCCAAAATCATATTGCAGTGGAGAGCAGCGTGAGACTGCCTGTTGTCTGCTTGTCTATTCTAAGGACCACATGTTCGTGCAACCTGCCGTTTTTGACCACATTAGATTTTAATTCACCAGTTGTTTTTCACAGCAAGCCAGCCGATCAAACAGACCCGGGAAGAGCTGGTGAGTCTTTCAAAATGTGAGATCAAGGACTTCTGACACTCTTGTTTTATACACCATCATAAAAGTTCAATGTCCAGACTTTGTCCAAGATTCGGGGTATATTTTGTCCAAATTGTACAAGCTTTCAATTGTTGGGGAACCGTTGAAGGTGATGCTCCAGAAAAGATAACATTCTGACCTCCCGATGCTGTTAGGTGCTACTCACATGTTTTCACCCTGTCGGTAGCCGCATTCCCTTTCCCAATCCATCTTGTTCCCAGCAAGGGGTGGCTTCGGAAGCACAGTTGGTATTCAGGCCAAAGGGCACCGGAAAGGTCCAAATGCCGTGTCATATCACGTGTTGTCATCTCAGACCTTGAGACTACCATCCAAGCATATGCAATATGTGTGTGGCTAACAGGAACGCGGTGATGAAAAAAATGCTAAACTGTTGGTTGTTTGGCGCAGAGGTGGGAGAAGTTGCAAGGCTCAGGAAAAGACATGCAAGTCCAAGCCAGGTCTCAGGTCTAAACAAAACTGGTTGAGTAAAGTCCAAAGTCATAGGCTTGAAATTACAGAGTCTTTACAAGTTATAGGCACTGTTTCGTGTGTCCCAAATAAATTATATCAACGTAAAAATCTAATTTTAAAATAACATAATAACTGTGACCCTAATGCAGATAAACAGCATGGACTTTAATCGATGCGTTCAATGCCAGATTATGCTGTAAAATATGTTGTCCTATTGGAAATTACATCACGACTACACATTTTACTCAACATATTTACTGAAAATGTGCAAGTCAAAGTCCAAGTCGAGTCCAAAGTCATCAAAATTGTGACTCAAGACACCTCTGCAACTGTGATTATTATTTACAATAATTGTAATCTTGGGTCGTTTATCTGTCTGTGACGTTCCCCTAAAATGCCCGATATTAGTAACACCTTTTTTTATTTTGCACTCCGAAAAAGCGATGAGTTATTAGTAATCAGATGTCAACATGACCTCCCAGAAACACGCTCATGCTGACAGCTTCAGGGTTGTGTGTTTAAATTTGGCGTATGACAATTTGTTTTCAATATTGTTTCAAAAGAATGACATGTTAACACGACCTGAAAGGTACAAGATGAATTTCACTGAGGTATTATCATGCTCATCTAATCCTCAGTCGGACATGGTCAAGGTCACTGAGACCTCATCTGATACATTTATAAAGAAGACAAATATCTAATGGAATAAAATGATGATGTGATGACATCTTCAGTCCAAAAAAATACTTTTTTTCCATAAATATGAAAATGTGTTATAATGTTAGTCAGCCACCACATCGTTTGGGATTAGCAAATAGCTGAGTGCATCAAGGAAGACCGCCCGGCAGTCATACCTTCAATCAAATTATGGATGGATTCTTATGATTTTGTACTATTTGTACCACTTTATTTACAAACAATGCCAATTTTGTTTCCTTATAGAGCTTTACAACATTTTATTATTATTATTATTATTATTATATATCACGTTTGTCTCTGACTACTCGATTTATTTTCATTGTGGTTCCTTTTTTCTATGATGACAATAGCCACGTTTACATGAGTTTTTCCTCTTTCCGAATGGAATATTTCTGAATGACTTTTCCGAAAACAATTTATATCCATGGAAAGGAATATTCCAATCTCTTGTCTACATGCAACCAGAATAGTCAATGGGGCATGCCCAGTAAAACGTAAACATCAACATCACGTGATACCGACTTCCGTGAGTTTTTCTTTCACTTGTTGGAATAACTCCGCATTGCCAGTTTTCCATTCGTCCGGTCTTGAAATTTAGTTTGGATCAAAAACAAACTTTGCTTAGCAGTCCGGTGCCGATTGCTGGCCTCCATTTTTAAAACCGAAGAACGTCTCGAGCTGCGTGTTACGTCATATCTCAGCATTTGCTGAAAGAACGCACCCAGGATAAATTTAAACAGGAAAAGATCAAATTCAATCTTGCTAATATTTTATAATTAAACTCGGGACATGTTTTTCTTTTTTGTGAATAAAGAATAGAAGGGTTTAAATTCTGTTCCACAGATGGCGCTAATGCACACGAAAGCTGTGTGCCAAACACAACGAAGAAGAACGCAGTCTGACAACTTTCCGATTGAGCGGGTACAAGATACCTCAGTCGGATTGGGGAAAGGAATATTCCACCGCCGGGAATCCGATTATATGTTAATTCTTTCGGAATGAGGTGTATACAAAGGTTACATTCTTTCCGTTTGAGCAAATAAACCGAATGCAATTGGAACATTTGGGTCCATGTATACGTGGATAATGACTATTAGAGGACAAGGAAAACCTTAGTTGTAAACGTCTTGATCATCAAACATAACATTTGCCGATGTAACTGCACACACTTAAATTGATTTTGATGTTCTGGTCTGTCACCTGTATCCCTGCAGTCAACTGTGGCGTTGCAAGACGGAGTGGAAAAATCCATATCTTCAGTGTACCTTGCATGTGAATGATAGCAGGGTGGCAGCGGCATACAACCGATAGGCTCCGACATTGAATCATGAAAAAAAACAAGTCACTCTCCCCCGTCAAAGTCACTTTTTATAAAGGTAGTGTCGGTGGAACAACCTCTTTCGCTCAGACTGATATTGTGGCAGGGACAGAGTGAACTAGACAACAAGACTTAAATAGTACAGGGCGGCTATTTTTTTTAATACAAGAAGAAGCAGCCACTCTTTATTTTCTTGGCGCCAGCGCCACTGAAAATGCCAAGCAAATTCCAAATGTCACATTTGATCCACTCAGACAGTGTTGAAGGACTATAATTGTCTGGATGTGGAGACTGCATCTTCTAATGTGTGATATGTTCCACTCGCAATAAGAAAATATTGAACTTTGACTAGAAAGGACATCTTTAAGGGGCTACTTTCAGAGTTACTGCACTTTATTTTGCTATTATATACAACAAATAATGGCTCCTTTTTTTGGTTTGAACATCAATTCTTGAACCAGTAAGAGTTCTGAAAATGTTTGACCATAACAACGTGGTGTCAAGAGAATAAGAACATGAAAAAAGAAGAAACTTTCATCCAGGATTACCGAGCGTCTCCATAGCTGTTAACTGGGCATAAGTGTTGGTTCTGTTAAGAAAACCAACTTTCCTCTTCCTACCTGAGCTGCATTATAGGTGCTCGACAACGACTCAAGTTTCACTGACTCACGGGTACTCGAAGAGGGCTGGCGTTTGACTGATCCACAGATATTGGACAAAGACCTGACTTTCACTGACTCCCGGGTATTCGGCTGGTGTTTCATTGACTTGCAGGCGCACAATGAAGACTGGAGGTTCACTGACTTGTGGGTCCTCAACAAAGACTGGAGTTTCACCAACTTGCAGGTGCTTGAAGAAGACTGGAGTTTCACTGACTCAATGCTACACGATAAAGACTGCCGTATCTTTGATTCATGGGGCCTCGAAAAAGACTGGCGTATTTTTTACTCATGGGACCTCGAAAAAGACTGGAGTATCTTTGACTCATGGGACCTTGAAAAAGACTGGAGTGTATTTGACTCATGGGAGCTCGAAAAAGACTGGACTGTCTTTGACTCATGGGACCTTGAAAAAGACTGGAGTGTATTTGACTCATGGGGCCTCGAAAAAAACCTGAGTATCTTTGACTCATGGGAGCTTGAAGAAGACTGGAGTATTTTTGACTCATGGGAGCTCGAAAAAGAGTGGAGTATATTTGACTCATGGGACCTCGAAAAAGACTGGAATATCTTTGACTCATGGGAGCTCGAAAAAGACTGGAGTATTTTTGAGTCATGGGAGCTCGAAAAGATTGGAGTGTCTTTGACTCATGGGAGCTTGAAAAGATTGGAGTGTCTTTGACTCATGGGACCTCGAAAAGAGTGGAGTATCTTTGACTCATGGGACCTCGAAAAAGACTGGAATATCTTTGACTCATGGGAGCTCGAAAAAGACTGGAGTATTTTTGAGTCATGGGAGCTCGAAAAGATTGGAGTGTCTTTGACTCATGGGAGCTTGAAAAGATTGGAGTGTCTTTGACTCATGGGACCTCGAAAAGAGTGGAGTATCTTTGACTCATGGGACCTCGAAAAAGACTGGAGTGTCTTTGACTCATGGGAGTTCAAAAAAGACTGGACGGTCTTTGACTCACGGGACCTTGAAAAGACTGGATATATCTTTGACTCATGGGAGCTCGAAAAGAAAGGAGTATATTTGACTCATGGGAGCTCGAAAAAGACTGGAGTATCTTTGACTCATGGGAGCTCGAAAAAGACTGGAGTATTTTTGAGTCATGGGAGCTCGAAAAGATTGGAGTGTCTTTGACTCATGGGACCTCGAAAAAGAGTGGAGTATATTTGACTCATGGGACCTCGAAAAAGACTGGAATATCTTTGACTCATGGGAGCTCGAAAAGATTGGAGTGTCTTTGACTCATGGGAGCTTAAAAAGAGTGGAGTGTCTTTGACTCATGGGACCTCGAAAAAGAGTGGAGTATCTTTGACTCATGGGACCTCGAAAAAGACTGGAGTGTCTTTGACTCATGGGAGTTCAAAAAAGACTGGACGGTCTTTGACTCACGGGACCTTGAAAAGACTGGATATATCTTTGACTCATGGGAGCTCGAAAAGAAAGGAGTATATTTGACTCATGGGAGCTTGAAGAAGACTGGAGTATTTTTGACTCATGGGAGCTCGAAAAAGAGTGGAGTATATTTGACTCATGGGACCTCGAAAAAGACTGGAATATCTTTGACTCATGGGAGCTCGAAAAAGACTGGAGTATTTTTGAGTCATGGGAGCTCGAAAAGATTGGAGTGTCTTTGACTCATGGGAGCTTGAAAAGATTGGAGTGTCTTTGACTCATGGGACCTCGAAAAGAGTGGAGTATCTTTGACTCATGGGACCTCGAAAAAGACTGGAATATCTTTGACTCATGGGAGCTCGAAAAAGACTGGAGTATTTTTGAGTCATGGGAGCTCGAAAAGATTGGAGTGTCTTTGACTCATGGGAGCTTGAAAAGATTGGAGTGTCTTTGACTCATGGGACCTCGAAAAGAGTGGAGTATCTTTGACTCATGGGACCTCGAAAAAGACTGGAGTGTCTTTGACTCATGGGAGTTCAAAAAAGACTGGACGGTCTTTGACTCACGGGACCTTGAAAAGACTGGATATATCTTTGACTCATGGGAGCTCGAAAAGAAAGGAGTATATTTGACTCATGGGAGCTCGAAAAAGACTGGAGTATCTTTGACTCATGGGAGCTCGAAAAAGACTGGAGTATTTTTGAGTCATGGGAGCTCGAAAAGATTGGAGTGTCTTTGACTCATGGGACCTCGAAAAAGAGTGGAGTATATTTGACTCATGGGACCTCGAAAAAGACTGGAATATCTTTGACTCATGGGAGCTCGAAAAGATTGGAGTGTCTTTGACTCATGGGAGCTTAAAAAGAGTGGAGTGTCTTTGACTCATGGGACCTCGAAAAAGAGTGGAGTATCTTTGACTCATGGGACCTCGAAAAAGACTGGAGTGTCTTTGACTCATGGGAGTTCAAAAAAGACTGGACGGTCTTTGACTCACGGGACCTTGAAAAGACTGGATATATCTTTGACTCATGGGAGCTCGAAAAGAAAGGAGTATATTTGACTCATGGGAGCTTGAAAAAGACTGGAGTATCTTTGACTCATGGGAGCTCGAAAAAGACTGGAGTATTTTTGAGTCATGGGAGCTCGAAAAGATTGGAGTGTCTTTGACTCATGGGACCTCAAAAAAGAGTGGAGTATATTTGACTCATGGGACCTCGAAAAAGACTGGAATATCTTTGACTCATTGGAGCTCGAAAAAGACTGGAGTATTTTGGAGTCATGGGAGCTCGAAAAGATTGGAGTGTCTTTGACTCATGGGAGCTTAAAAAGAGTGGAATGTCTTTGACTCATGGGACCTCGAAAAAGAGTGGAGTATCTTTGACTCATGGGACCTCGAAAAAGACGGGAGTGTCTTTGACTCATGGGAGTTCAAAAAAGACTGGATGGTCTTTGACTCACGGGACCTTGAAAAGACTGGATATATCTTTGACTCATGGGAGCTCGAAAAGAAAGGAGTATATTTGACTCATGGGAGCTCGAAAAAGACTGGAGTATCTTTGACTCGTGGGAGCTCAAAAAAGACTGGACGGTCTTTGACTCACGGGACCTTGAAAAGACTGGATATATCTTTGACTCATGGGAGCTCGAAAAGAAAGGAGTATATTTGACTCATGGGAGCTCGAAAAAGACTGGAGTATCTTTGACTCGTGGAAGCTCAAAAAAGACTGGAGTATCTTTGACTCATGGGAGCTTGAAGAAGACTGGAGTATCTTTGACTCATGGGAGCTCGAAAAAGACTGGAGTGTCTTTGACTCATGGGAGTTCAAAAAAGACTGGACGGACTTTGACTCACGGGACCTTGAAAAAGACTGGATATATCTTTGACTCATGGTACCTCAAAAAAGACTTGAGTGTATTTGACTCATGGGAGCTTGAAAAAGACTGGAGTATCTTTGACCCAATGGACTTCGAAAAAGACTGGAGTGTCTTTGAGTCATGCAACCTCGAAAAAGACTGGAGTATCTTTGACTCTTGGGAGCTCGAAAAAGACTGGAGTGTCTTTGACTCGTGGGAGCTCAAAAAAGACTGGAGTGTCTTTGACTCGTGGCAGCTCAAAAAAGACTGGAGTATTTTTAACCCAGGAGAGCTCGAAAAAGACTGGAGTTTCACAGACTTGCGAGTACTCAACGACGACTGGAGTTTCACAGACTCATGGGGGCTCGACGAAAACAGTTTCACTAACTTACGGGCATCCAATGGAGACCGGAGTTTTCAAATTCAAAGAAATGTGAGCTCAACCAGTGACACAGGACTGATTGTGTTTGACTATGAAGGTTTCACTATCAATGTTTTTTCTAGAAATCTCCTACTGACCAACCGTCCAAATAAGCGGATGAAAAATTTGACGTTTTCCGTTGATTGATTTGCCTCTGTTTTCCTCCTGGCAGATACATGTCACATCTGTGAATGTATTTGTTCATATTGGCTAATCCACTTGGTAAAATGTTGTCAATCACTTGATGTAACAGCTGAGTTACACAGCAGTTGTATTTTTAATATCAAATCTTCCATTTCTCACACCGCCTCCTTATCCACGCCGCTCACTCGTTTCTCTTCCTTCCTCTCTGTTCTCCATCTGTGACAACCTACACCTCCCTCCCACATTTCAAGTTTGCCCATTTGTGGCACTCGCTTGCAACCCAGATGCACACCGCCACTCACCCATGTCTACCAGTTATTTGTTGTTTCACACTCACCATCTCCAGGCTCTCTCCTCGGGTACCTCAACGATGGCGTTCTACTGTGAAACACTTGTTTGCACTTTGCACATCATGCGTGGGTGGAATCAAATGTTTTGTGTTCCGGCTCTGAATGCGTAATTTCTTAATGTTCCTGTACAAGTGAACTCGAGCAGTCTCAACCTGGACGTAGGACATTTTTGTTGTGGTTGAGTTTCATCACCATTTTCTGGAAGTGGAATAACAAAATATACTGTGTTGTTTCCTGGGGGTCAGTCAATTGTCACTGTCCTTCACAAGGACAACGCACAACAAAAAGACTCAAAAAAGAATTTTCAATTTTATTTTCAATGTTCTTCCCAGAACAGCACAAAACATTTCAGTGTAATCAATGAACAGAACAACTATTACTTCTGTGGCTGCCTGTACACAAAGTTTCACCATGTGAAAATCATTACAGGAACTGAAATCTATAATAATTGCAGCATACAATAATCCTTCCTTTATCAGTTCCAGAACGTCATAAATGCATTTCCACAATTTTTTTTACTTAGAGCAAAGAAACAGTGCTTACGACTTTCTAAATACAGTAAAGTCTCGTTATATCGATATTCTCGGGAGTCGGAAAAAATACCGATATAACCGGACTATCCATATATCCGATCCGGCGCCGAACTGCATTAAAAGTGGGCGGATCTTTGATATGGCATGTAATTTTCTCCTTGAGTTCATGGATTGCGTATCTAGCATGCTTTTGTACTACAATAAATTTTGTACTACAGTAAATAAAAATAAACGTACGCTGTAGTGATTACCGGTTACCGGGACATAATTCACCCTGGAACTATCGATAGGGAAGGTGTTGCCACCCGGAGGGGTAGGCGCGAGGGACGGGTGTTTTCCGCTGTGTGTGCTGCACTCTGGTGGTGGAAGTGTGAAAAATAAAGTTGACTGGAAGCCGTTCGCCGTGTTCTTTTTTGGTATTGAATCCTTAAGCAAAGATTGATTTAAGCTGCTTTTGTATCGATATAAGCAGACCAAATTGGCCGGCGGGAGATGAAAAGGGCATCCTAGTAACCGGATTATCATAATAACCGTGTATTGTACTAACGGAGCTAATTATATCATAAAAGACTAGAAATTTGCCGGGAAATGAAAATAGTATCGTAATAAGTAGTAATTCGTTTTAACCGATATCAATATAACGAGACTTTACTGTATGTTTTTTAAAGCCATCTCGATGAGAAGTAACAACACAATAGTGACTTTTACACTTATATTACCCAATATAGTTCACACAATAAGACAAAATATGACATATAAGACAGAAATAAGAGCAGTTTCTGTACTGTACTTCAAGTGGTGGATGTCTAAATCAATGCAATATAACAGACCAGTGTAGAATACTACATACCGCATGTCTTTCAATGCGTCTACTGAATGTCTTAAGTTCGTAAAACTGGCAGTATGCGATTTTTGAGTATGCAAGAAGTTCCCACCAGAATGTTGTATATGTATCATGAGCTTACTACTCACACTGAAATTACCCAGGATGCAATGCAACATAGCGTCACCGCGAAAAAAAAAAAAAAAAAAAAACGTTGGCTGAACACTGAGCAGCAGGATGGACCAAACGGCAGTTTCAAGCAGGATATATTGCGACTTGGTTTGCTTCTTGTTTTCAAAGTAAAAGCATTAATTTATCACTATGTTTTTTTTGTATGATAAAATTAAGGGGATGTTTTATTTAGTGAAAAGTTGCTCACAAGCTAGCTTAACAAAATTGTAAACGGTGGGTATTTGGACAAATAAATGGCACACTCGAGATCTAAACAGCCACTTTCTTGAATGATTTAAAAAAAAATCTCAATAAAGCGATGTATTCAAAGAGTTTAGCGCTAACGTGAAATCAGCTTCAGCCTGTTGATTTTGGTTCAGGTCGGAGCGCAATGCATTGTGGGTTATCATGCAGTACGCTGCAGTGTAAAGGCTTTGCATACTGTCTGATGGTTTGAGTATGCAGTATGGATAGTATGGACATCGTAGTTAGCATGCGGTTTTCGAACGCAGTTGACGACAAACATAGCTAGCTAGCTAGCGCACGTGTTACGTCTCAGAAAGCGACTCTTTAAAAGTGAAAGTTAAGTTTGTGTAGAACTGAGAGTTAAGCTTGTGTGAGTGACAAATAATGCATCGACTGTTTGTCTCCCAGTATTATTCCATTAGTCCTATGTAAGTGTTGCACAACTCCGATTATGCTATGTGAGTGTTTGTGTGTCAAGAATGCCTTCTATGAGAACCTATTAGACTGAAGGTGCACTGAGATATTAGACCGAATCTAATATGATAACAATAATTATATCAAACAGTGTGATTATAATACTCGCAGTACCTTCAAACGTGAATGTCACATGGTCAAGTAAATGCGCTATCTCAAAGAAGGCATGCTAATAATATTATTTCAATGACTAAAACAGAATTTTTAAATTTAGGATCCTTTAGTTTCAGATCACTTAATAATCTTTGTTCATTTTATCACACCAATGGGCACATTTGCATGCGTTTCAATAATAATCCCATAGTAATTACAAGTGAAGCTCATTATGACCGCATAATCATCACAAATAAATAAATATCTGAAAGCCAACATAGCATCAGCGAGTACATATCACAAACAATGACACGGAGCGTGGTAGAAGAGATGGAATATTTGCAGTGCGTTTCCAGGGAAGCATCTGAAACCACGCTGAGATTGATAAATTGATTGAAATAATGACAAAATGCAAATATCCAGGTGCCTCCAATAACAATGCTGTGATAAAAATAATACCACTGGAACCAGCTCAGAGAAGCAAGTAGGTTTGGTTGCTATGGGAAACTGCCTCACAAGGGAGTGGCTGATGTTGTCTATCTGAATGCATGTTGTGAAATCTACCTCTAGCATAGCCGTTCTACAGAATTGTGCCTTCCTAAAAGCTAGTATAGATTTAAAAAAAAACTTGAACGTGAGTTTCAATTATTCATTCATTCATGCGGGGGGTGCTGGAGCCTATCCCAGCTGTCTTCAGGCGAGAAAGGCGAGGTACACCCTGGACTGGTCACCAGCCAATCACAGGGCACATATAGACAAACAACCATTCACACTCACATTCATACCTATGGACAATTTGGAGTCGCTAATTAACCTAGCATGTTTTTGGAATGTGGGAGGAAACTCGAGTACCCGGAGAAAACCCACGCACACACGAGGAGAACATGCAAACTCCACACAGAGATGGCCGAGGGTGGGATCTCCTAGCTTTGAGGTCTGCACGCTAACCACTAGACCGCCGTGCAGCCGAGTTTCAATTATTCATTCATTCATTTTCTACTGCTTTTTTCCCTCATGAGGGTTGTGGGGGGTGCTGGAGCCTATCCCAGCTGTCTTCAGGCGAGAGAGGCGGGGTACACCCTGGATTGGTCGCCAGCCAATCACAGGGCACATATAGACAAACAACCATTCACACTCACATTCATACCTATGGACAATTTGGAGTCGCTAATTAACCTAGCATGTTTTTGGAATGTGGGAGGAAACCAGAGTACCCGGAGAAAACCCACGCATACACGAGGAGAACATGCAAACTCCACACAGAAATGGCCGAGGGTGGGATCTCCTAGCTTTGAGGTCTGCGCGCTAACCACTAGACCGCTGTGCAGCCGAGTTTCAATTATTCATTCATTCATTTTCTACTGCTTTTTTTCCTCACGATGGTCGTGGGGGGTGCTGGAGCCTATCCCAGCTGTCTCCAGGCGAGAGAGGCGGGTTATACCCTGGATTGGTCGCCAGCCAATCACAGGGCACATACAGACAAACAACCATTCACACTCACATTCATACCTATGGACAATTTGGAGTGGCTAATCGAAGACCACACAGAAATGGCCGAGGGTGGGATTGAACCCGGGTTTCCTAGCTAATTTTTCCGCCCTCTGATTAGTTGATCAGTGTCACGATGTGGGAGTTAGCCTCTGTGACGGTTTGTTTTGTTTCCTTTCATGCCCTTATTTTGAATTCACTTCCTGTGTTCCTCTGTTCTGTTTTCCATTGCTTTGCATTTATCCCTCGCACCTGTTTCCCATTTGAGTGACGTCTATTTATTTCAGGTGCGTGCTCCTTACTTTGTTGGATCATTGTCGGTTTTTGTGTTCATGCATGCTAGTTGTTTTGCAAAATCGTATATTATTATTATTGTGTGAAAAACCACAAATAATCAATATACCCGCCAAAATGTCCAGATTTTACACATAGTATTATGTTCAACTTGCCTGCACATATACAGGTATCCAGAACCAGGTTGAAGTCTTGCTTGTACACAAAGTGGCTGCAAATGCCAACAACACGACTGTACTATATGGTCGGATCGCGTTCTCAGATTTCATTACAAGAAAACTAGAATTGTCGCATGTAAGGCGGCCATGAAAGTAACACGTGCCTTTGTCTCATGTTATTCTACTCCACCACCTTTTTACCGATCGATTGTGTGTCATTGGTAGCAGTCGGAGTGACCCCTCACTCCTTGTTGAGTTGCTGTCTCCCCTCCCATTGTGTTGGGACAATGCTCACACGGACCTGCGAGGTTGTTTAGTTTGCTTTTACCGCCAGAAGCTAGTATTTGGCCTTGATGGCTTCTCGCTGTGCAGATCCAATAAACGATGGATGAATACACTTGCGCTTTGAATACGCTTGGGCAGAATCAAAAGTATTACCAGAAAAGTATTGTTGAAAGGAAGAGTGACAGTTATGCGAGAGGAAGTACAATTGAGGTATTGTGACAGGATAGAGTGCTTTATGTTGTATTGTTCAGGCATCCCAATATTTGTCCATATCCTGTGGCTTGTATTTTCTAACTTGCCGATATACACTACCGCTCAAATGTTTGGGATCACTTGGAAATTTTATTGGCCAGTTTGGGATCTGGCTTTTTTTTGGAAGTCCTGCTATGAAGTCCAGCATCCTGAAGTGGCCGCTTCACTGTTGATACTGACACTGGTGTTTGACGCCTACTATTTAGTGCAGCTGCCAGGTGACCACCTGTCTTAAACTACACACTCAGCGTTTTTCTGTCCTTGTTAGACCCAGTTTGTGCTGCTCTCTGAAGGGAGTAGTTAACAGCATGGTAAGAGATTTTAGCTTTAGTGTAGATTTTTAGATGGCTTTTCTAATCATCTATTAGCCTTATAAAATGATGAACTTGGATTAGCAGCCATACCAGGAGATTGATGCAGAGGACTGACAGTTGTTGATAGTAGGCCTCTATGCAAAAATATACATCCTTCTTTCAAAATCATCTCATTCATTTTCATTGTTTGTAAAATGGAAAAAAATTGTCAAATGCAGGAAAATGTTTGAAAGACATTTGCAAGTGATCCCAAACCTTTGAGCGGTATTGTACGTGCATATTTTAAATCATCTTGGATTTGCATGTTACTGAAAAGTGAACAGATACAGGTAGTCCTCGGTTACGAACTAGTTCTGTTCCTAAGGTGCGTTGTACACTCACGGTGCACTCAGAACACGTGAATGAAATGAAAATACTTAACTTAAGTCAGGGGTCGGGAACCTTTCCTATCAAAAGAGCCATTTTATCCCCACGCTCACTAAAGGAAAATAAACATAGACACAAAAACAATATCTTATAAACTTTTGAATGTTTGAATCTTTCTTCAATTTACCACTTTTAACAGCAGAATCCAACAAATAGAAGCGCAGTATACATGTGTAATGGATGCCAACCCTCAGGTAATGACAGTATCATCTTGGTTAAACCTCAATTCCAGAGCAAATTGCGAATCTCCTACGATTTTGATTGACTTCCAGATTTTGAGGGAATTTTGGGGTATCAAAGTAGCTCAGAGAAGAAAAAGAGGAGTTGATTGAGTACTCTTGCTAGTATCGAATCTTGCTACTATATAAGATATATGAGATAAATGTACATAAATCTGTGTAAATTAAAAGTAATCTTACCCGGTAACAAGTTCGGGTGTTAAATACTTAAATACTTGAGTATTGGGAAGGGAGCCACAACAAAGCCACATGCGGCTTTGGAGCCATGGGTTGCTGACCCCTGACTTAAGTATTACAAAACAGAACAAAAAAAAACCAAAAACACACTACTTAGTTGTTACTGTAGTGACCTAGCAAATTCTCGAGGGAGTTTTGTGGTCACGGACCAAAATTTAAAAAGTTATTAAATCACAGCCATTTTTCCTAAGACAAATGTTTCAGTTCCGGCCAAGATTTTGATGATTTTGATTTATCTTTCAAGGCACACAGAATATTGTGTTTGATGGCTATAAAAAAACTACCAGAAGAAAATTTGACTTCTGTCTTTCATCAGGGAAAAAAAAACGTTGTTTCTACCTTCCTCCGTCCTTTAGTCACCAGGAGTCGAACATAGATAAGTTTCAGGAAAATATCAGTTCCCGACAAGAGCATAACTTTAACTTTGGCACAAATATGTTTGGCTTTTGTGACAGTTCTAAAGTCTAAACAGCTATACCAACATAAACAACCTAAAAATAAGTTTTACATAAAAAAAATAAAATTTATTTACAAATGTAACACCATGGACTATTTACAATATTCACATTTGGGACTGAACTACGTGTGTGCATGTGGTAGAACTTGCAACCTTGTGGCCGTTTTTATAGATTAAAGGCGCTCTGCAGTGTTAATGCATTTGTGGAGAGTTGCATCATCACCTCTTTTTTTGCCTCTTGCACAAAACAATGTAAAATACGTATAAATACATTGTTGGGATGATTGGGTGTTCGAGATTAATTTCTTTATGGGAGTGATTTCATAACACATAACACTGTAAATCGAGGAAAGAGGTGGAGTGATGTGATAACTATGTGCGGACACTGAACACGCCGACCTACAGGTGAAAGGTGAGCAATCGATTAAGAGGACCATAAAGGACAAAGATGAGTGTGTTGGTTTGAAAAATGAGAGGATGGAAATAGACAAACAGAACGGTCGGCTAAGAGAAGGATGAGGCAGACAAGGAGAGCAGATGGACGGACAGATTGAGTTGGTGTTCAGTTTTAGCGTGATTAAGTTCCTATGGCTTTTCTCTGCAGTTTCTTTATGTAGTCGTGCTTCTCTGTCTCCTATACATTCGCTTTCAGGCGGCATTTTCATGTCTTTCACCGAAAAGAATAGCAAGAACCCGTATGTCGCATCGATATGGAAATAATACTGCAATGGTGCACTGCATTTCTCGTACTTCTATATCATTAATAACCTTACTAAAGGACTCTTACTTTGTGGAAAAATTCACTTATCACTGTCAGGTCTGGAACTGATGAACTGCGATAAATGAGGGATGAATAAGACTTGATTCAAACCTATGTCAGTGCATTTTCACGAGTTTCAAGAGTTTCTCATGTAAGGCCTTATTGACACACACTCACATAGCACAATCGAGTCCCAAAGGCTGCTTTAGACCAGGGTCCGCAACCACCAGAGACAAGGAATCAGTAGACACCAAGATTTATTTTTTATTTTTTTGTAAAATAACTACATCAAATGAAAACTAAATATAATCAATGTGGGAAGTAATGTATTTTACGAAATAAAGCTCCAAAAAGACTTAATCCATGTGTAATGTTAATTTTCTTTCAGTTGGCCGTGAGAAATAATGCATTTACTATTGTTGATATGATTTTAAATAAATTAATATTATTGTCTACTGGAAGTATTATAAGTCAGTTTGGTACGTCAAACATTTAATCTCTCATTTTGGTCTTTTATAGTCTGTAGCTGCATATTTTTCTCAATTTGATGAGGTAATCCTTGCCAAAATTACCCTCAGGCCACAGGAAAATGTCCCAGTGGGCTGGAGCTGATACAAAAAAAGCTTTTGGTCTTCAAGCAGGTGTTCTCCTCTTGATCTCGTTGTATTTTTGTTTACAAATGCATCTCAATAGAGCCTTATTTCACCAAGCGTAATGGCTAATCTCAGTATCATTTTGCAGTGTCTTATTGGTGAAAATATGCGAATATGCTTGTGAGGATCAAATGTCCCAAATACTGTGAATGACACCTGCCACAAATATCACAGTCACATTTTCTGTTACACTTCAACATTTTATTTGCAGCTTGATTTTTTTTTCTTTATTCAGGAAACATCTTGAATTTTTTTTTGTAAGAACTATACCAAAAATAGACCTACAGTATACTACGCTTGCCACAACAATTAAAAATATTGTACATAAATGGATAATTAAATACAGCAATCAACATCAAATAATAGAATCACACAATATTCACACAATACTGCTATATTTAAGCTGCAGTCACACAATAAAATAACGATATGCAAAAAAAAGGTAAGTAATAGTCATCACAAATCATTGGCATTTCATATCTAGAAGGCTCTAATAGTGCTAAAACCCATATGCAGAAGGTCCTATACATGTTGTCTAAGCTGTAACTACAAAAATATTCTATTTATAAATAAGGACTCTTACTTTGTAGAAATTCACTTATCACTGTCAGGTCTGCAACTGATGACCTGCGATAAATGAGGGATGTATAAGACTTGATGCAAACCTATATCAGTGCATTTTCACGAGTCTCAAGAGTTTCTCATGGAAGGCCTTATTGACACACACTCACATAGCACAATCGGAAAACGATTACAAGTGACTAATGGAAAACTACTAAAAGAGGCAAACAAAAACTTAACTTACAAGTGTAAAGGTGACTATAGATAAATAAATATCAAATACCACCTGTATTTGATATTTAGAGGGCTCTGATAGTGCTAAAAACCATATGTAGAAGGTCCTAAACATGTTTTCTAAGCTGTAACTACAAAAATATTCAATTTATAACTCTTACTTTGTGGAAATTCACTTATCACTGTCAGATCTGGAACTGATGACCTGCAAGTGTAAAGGTGACTATAGGGTTGGTATTTCATATTTAGTCAGGAATATATATATAGGATATTCAGAATATCCTAAACATGTTTTGTAAGCTGTAACTAAAAAAATATTCCATTTATAAATAAGGACTCTTACTTTGTGGAAATTCACTTATCACTGTCAGGTCTGGAACTGATGAACTGTGATAAATGGGGGATGTATAGGACTTGACGCAAACCTATGTCAGAGCATTTTCATGAGTTTCAAGAGTTTCTCACGGAAGGCCTTTTTGACACACACTCACATAGCACAATCGGAAAACGATTACAAATGACTAATGGAAAACTACTAAAAGAGGCAAACAAAAACTTAACTTACAAGTGTAAAGGCGACTATAGATAAATAAATATCAAATACCACCTGTATTTGATATTTAGAGGGCTCTAATAGTGCTAAAAACCATATGCAGAAGGTCCTAAACATGTTTTCTAAGCTGTAACTACAAAAATATTCAATTTATAACTCTTACTTTGTGGAAATTCACTTATCACTGTCAGATCTGGAACTGATGACCTGTGATAAATGAGGGATGTATAAGACTTGATGCAAACCTATATCAGTGCATTTTCACGAGTCTCAAGAGTTTCTCATGGAAGGCCTTATTGACACACACTCACATAGCACAATCGGAAAACGATTACAAATGACTAATGGAAAAATACTAAAAGAGGCAGACACACAAACTTAACTTACAAGTGTAAAGGTGACTATAGGGTTGGTATTTCATATTTAGAGGGCTCTAATAGTGCTAAAAACCATATTCAGAATATCCTAAACATGTTTTGTAAGCTGTAACTAAAAAAATATTCCATTTATAAATAAGGACTCTTACTTTGTGGAAATTCACTTATCACTGTCAGGTCTTGAACTGATGAACTGCGATAAATGAGGGACGTATAAAACTATGTACAAAAAGGTGTGCACAGGGACATGTACAGTATGTGCTATCATTTGTAGCTATGTAAATTCAGCATTGCTTTACATATATTGTACAATCTGCCTACATCGCATCGATATGGAAATAATACTGCAATGGTGCACTGCATTCCTCGTACTTCTATATCATTAATAACCTTACTAAAGGACTCTTACTTTGTGGAAAAATTCACTTATCACTGTCAGGTCTGGAACTGATGAACTGCAATAAATGAGGGATGAATAAGACTTGATGCAAACCTATGTCAGTGCATTTTCACGAGTTTCAAGAGTTTCTCAAGTAAGGCCTTATTGACACACACTCACATAGCACAATCGAAGAACAATTACAAATGACTAATGGAAAAATACTGAAAAAGGCAGACACACAAACTTAACTTTCACTTTTTAAAGGGGCATGGCAACTAATCCTGGGTCCCAAAGGCTGCTTTAGACCAGGGTCCGCAACCACCAGAGACAAGGAATCAGTAGACACCAAGATTTAATTTTTTTTTTTTTTTGTAAAATAACTACATCAAATGAAATCTAAATTGTAATGTAAATTCATTGCTTTACATATATTGTACAATCTGCCTACATTACCTGCTATATGTCATCATAAAAAACATTTTGACAGTCATCTACTATATGTTAGCAGTTATACACAACCAGATCCCATATTTCGAGCTCTCGTTGTTGTGGAACTTTTGCTAAAATAACAAAACAAACAATCTCACATCTGGAATCCCATTTTCCAATGTTTCCCTTCACTTGGAAGAGTAACAAATAACTAGAAAAGACTAACAAAAAAGGGTTGAGTGGAACATCTGGGGTGTGCTGGAGACTGAGGATGTTCCCAGCTGCTCTGTGGACCAATGTGCCAACGAGAGGGCCATGGGAATGGCCTTGCGGCTGCCAGGGTCGGGAGCTGGATCTACTTGTTTTACCTCAAATTGCCTTTGTCTCTTTGTGTCTTTGAAAGCAGGGAATTCTGAGTTAATTCTTATACCTTTGAGGTCTCCTCAAGGGGACTTTTTCCCAACTGTCCATCAGAGGCTTGGCTTGATATCGATATTTCCCGAACACAAAACTAAGGTTACAGTAATCTTAGCAGGTGACGGCAGCCATGAGACAAACCAATCAAGGCGACCAGTTGGCCATTAGTTTAAGAAAACGAGTTTCCTGATCACAAGAATGTGAACGTCAAGGACAGTCTGACAATCTACGCAGCAGGGATTATCCTCCAATTTTAGCCGAACATACACTGCACCATTTTGGAATGTTGTTTTTAGACTCGTCTAATGTCTAAACAGTCTGCCGCTCAAGGTCAAAGCTACCGATTTGAGAGTATTGACTGCGCTCGCTCTTTGGATTGGTGCAGTTTCTCTGAAGTCCTGCCAAAATATGTATTTAGAAGCAAAACTAGTCAGAAAAAAAAAACTTTTGAGAATGCAAATTGCAATGCAAAAATACTAATCACTCCTGGGATCCACTTGTACCCACACTGTAAACCGTGTCCAATTTAAGTCTTGATTGAAAAGTCATTTACTCAGAAATTGGGCTTAAACGTGGCATCATCTGCATAGTGTATTCTGAACTTAAATGACTCACTTACAATTTATTTGATTTTTTTGGGGAAAAATGTATCTCGAGGAACTCTGTCTTCTTTGCAGCAATTGGAATCCGTTAAGTCATTGATTTTTCCTAGTAACAAATAACCTTAATTCATTAAATAGTTGAATACAGCCTATAATTCATTAAAAAATATGTATATTTAAGCAAATGTTAAGAATTTCCAACCATAAAAATGAAGTAAAATCCACTGGTCACAAGGTTACTGAAATGTTCAGTGAGACGCACAAGCACCAGACTTGTCAAGCCAACAAGCTTTTTGATTGCAGGTTTTTGAATTATTGAACAACAGGCACAATAATTTCTAATAAAAACACAGTCTACTGTTGCGGACGTTCCGCGGTCCTTGAAGGCACCGTAGTTGCTGTGTACTACAGCCATCAGTTCTTGTCATATTATCATTCATTCGTGGTGAATACCTATACATTTTATACGTTCAATGCAATCAATGCAGTGCATTTTTCTCATTTTCCCACCATTTCAAGCAGCCTTGACTTAGTACGCACCATTCTGTCATATCTAAAATTATGCTTGTCTGCAGAAAATGTGTTCATTTCCTTGAAAAATGAGTTATTTCTTGCAGAATTCTCAATGTAAACAAACATCGGTATTCTTTTGTTCCAACGGTCGCCACCGAGGGATGCTTCTTATGTCAGTTGTTGTTTAAAACCCCAACATCTGGCTCCGTTGGCAAACACCGGTGTTTTATCTCTGCCTGCTCAGTAAAAAAAAAAAAAAGTTGAGCTGTCACTAGGCTGCAGATTTAAAATGTGTATTTATAAACCCCATGCAGATTTCAGTTGTAAAGAGGGTAACAGATTGGAGGCAGTAATAATGGGAACGGGGAAGCACCAATTAGCTCCCAAGGAGGAGGCACATTTACACACGGGTGGATCTTTATTTAAACATCTGTGTGAGTCCAAGTGCAAAAGTGCAGTAAAAATCAATGAGTGGTAGTCAATGTCTTTGTTTGGGTGCTTCTTTCCAACTGATTTATGGAGTTGTGAACCTCCGAGTATGCATGTACAGTAGGGTGCATCAAAAAACACAATTATTGAATTTTCATATGGCTGGGTACTAAAAAAGTTCCAATATATGTAGAAACAACACATAGAAAATATTTTTCCAATACATGATTATTTAGGGGTGTTTTTGTGTACTAAAGTGGTGAACAGTTCAATGGTCGCCATGGAGATTTGAGGTCAGCAAAGACTGCAGCTCAAGAACTCTCATGTGATCTTTATTTTTTTGTTGGTATTTATACTCCTATTACATATTACTAGTAAATTTGTGGTTTTGTCTTTGTAATTTGATGATTTGTAGTCATATTTATAGGTATTTATTGCTCATTGTCTCTAATCTAATCTAATAGGTAAGACTCTACCTGGGGGCCACCGGAGCTAGGTTCTGGGTGAAGCCGGGCCGCATCAGGTTTTCAAAAAAAAAAAAAACAAAATGCATTTATTAAAAACTGGAAAAAAAAATCAATAAAAAAAACTATCTTCAATGCTTTTGCTTCTGCTATACCCTAAACTTTTTCAGTACTTTTGTTCCGCTTTTCCACACCAAAATATCTCATAAAACATTCCACTGTTCTCAAATATCTTAATTTTTATTTTTCTATACACAAAATAAAATTAAAAAAATAAACAAAATAAGAATAAAGACAATAAATCAATCAATCAGTAATAAATAAGTAAAATAATAATAAAAGAAAAAAGTAAAAAACCACATGCAGTTGGTAGAGAAATTATTTTTTTCATATTCAAATATACAGTATTAACAGTTATTTAACCTTTAACATGAACATTAATGAAACTTAATAATTTGACCTAATTAGCAAGTTAGCATCGTACTCAGTTCCATCTGGGAGCAGCAGCGTCGTAACTTTAACAACATGTTTGATGAGATGCTTTATCTTGACGTGTATTTTCCCTTTTTATTCCAAAATCATTTCCTGCATTTATTTGTACCCTAGCGTCATAAGCCTTTAGCTTCATTGCTAATCCAAAGCAAAACAAGGTAGGGTAACAGTATGGGCGGGGCCAAATCATGTTAATTGTGTTTCCGGTGTGCACACAGCTTTAAGCTGTCATTTCAACATTAAACTTTGGTATCAAGGTGGGGGCCTCAAAGTAGCATCTCGCAAGGGGGCCGCAAGTTTGAGACCCCTGGTCTATATACTATAGCAATTGCTGCGCTCCTCTAGAAAGTGAAACTTGCGTTTGTGTAAAAGTGAAAGCAATGCTTGTGTGTCTACCAATAATGTGTCTTCTCAACCCAACCTTTTTCATATGTTACTTTTTTGTTTACCGAGTAGAATATTCATATCCATCACAACCCTGAACTAATGCAAATATGCAATATTTCCATCACTGCCTCTGTTACTACCTCAAACATATTTATTTATTTAACAACCCAATACAATACACTCATATGTGACTTTTATATATGTATACACCAGCCGTTATTTGCACTAAGACCCATTTATCATTGCACTAAAATTAATATATCTGCAATATGTCTGCTCCTGCATATGCTACTGTGCAATATTATGTGTATATTTCGGATATCTTGTTAAATTGTGTTTTTTTACTTAATTTTTTTATACTTTTTTTAACTTGACTACTGCACTTGAAAGTAAAAGCTCTCCAATCTCGTTGTACATCTTGTATTATGACAATAAAGGCCATTCCATTCCATATTTCAGAGGCAATAATATTATTTATGAGCAAAAAAAAAAAAAGTATCGATTAAATGAGTGAGAGTCAGTTTGGAGTTATCGGGTTTGTCGGTTTGTAGGTTTTTTCACCCGGACTGTACATGACTTTTGTCAATAAACTTTGAACAGTTTCATTTTTTTCAGTGGCAAAACATCTCATTTTGTTGACATAGGAGCAGCAGCAAGGGTTGTGAGGGGGGGGGGGGTAAGGCTACTACCAGGAAATAAATCCTTTCATAGATTATATGTCTGCCCAGTATACCGTACGTGCTCACCTGTAATAGTGTTAAATGAGCACCATCATGTCTTCCCCTGATGGAAAAGCTGCATTGGAGGAGGCAGGTATATATAGAACAAGGGTTGCGGGGGTGATAAGTTGTGTACAAGACCCCTGATGGGAGAAGCTGGCACAGTTGGAGCCAGAGAGTCAGCGAGCAAAAGTAGATGTCAGCTGTGCTGCTCAAGAGCGCCCATGGGGGTCCTCGGGGCCTTTGGCAGACACTAGCGCTCTCTCCACTTAAGTCAGCAATTAGTTTAATGGAGCAAAATATCAAAACATTTCACACCATCACAACTATTAAAAGACGACATGGGAGAGCGCTGTTACGCCGGGTCTCAGTCTGGAATAAATTTTTGTTATTCAAGGTATAGTTTGGATTTTTTTTTTTTTACAGTTTTTTTTTAATCCGTTATAGATACATACAAGTATAAAACGAGTACATTTTTTCTTTCCGAATGGAATATTTCTGAATGACTTTCCGAAAACAATGGTATCCATGGAAAGGAATATTCCAATCTCTTGTCTACATGCGCCGCTATAATAAAACAGAATAGTCAAATGGGGCATGCCCAGTAAAACGTAAACACCAACATCACGTGATACCGACTTTCTCGAGTTTTTCTTTCACTTGTCGGAATAACTCCGTATTGACAGTTTTTCATTGGTACAGTCTTGAAATTTAGTTTGGATCAAAAACAAACTTTCCGCAGCAGTCCAGTGGCGATTGCGCGCCTCCATTTTTAAAACCGAAGAACCGAACCGATGAACACACATCCACCGTGCAGCCACTTCTGATCGATTCAAGTCAATTTCAGACTTAAAAATAATGTACTTATTTAAGCCCGGCACATTTTCCCAATTAAGTCACACCCACTTTGATTTATACCCCGCCCACTTTGAGTATGGCTAAGGATACAGATCATTTAGATGCGTGAACAGACTCGCTCATCCCCATCAGCAGCGTAGTGCAAGTTGTTGGTGGAGTCACTTAAATAAAGCATTCTGCTTCTTAAAACAATATGAGTTCAAAAGAGTAAAGCATTTGCATTACAAAACCGTTGCCCGCAAAGAACGCCAGACCTCTCAAACACCTGCCGTCATTTTGTCTCCAGTAAAACGAATGGAGCCTACCATTACTAGCGTGTAACGCTGTCTTTGCTCATCATATCACGGGGAGTCTCGTACCAATCAAAATGACAGCTCTAGTATTAGTCTAGTCTACCTGTGTGCTTCTATAGATGTAGAGAAGCTGTGTATGTCTCATCTGTCATGCTACAAGATAGCTCGAATGCCCATTAAAACGTAGCAGTGAGCCATGCCGCCAATTACAGCCTTCGCACTTGGCAGCAGACGAGACTCAAAAAAAGTGTTGGTGTCGAGGCGAACGCGTGGCAGCGTTTGCTCCTCCGACAGTGAAGAATAGGATCTGAGTCAGATTTATTTGCGTTCTGTACAACAAGCAGCCAGATCATGCATGTATACATTAAAAGAGATACATGGGAAGATTTGTTAAATATGCTGGATTCATTGGTTTTACCACTCGGTACTTGGTTAGTCTGGTCTAAGTGTGTTTCGATTGCCATGTTTGTTCCTATTTTTTTTTTTTTTTTGGTGTTGCATAATAGGAAGTCACAAACAATTTGGACTTCTGTGCATTTTCTGCTGTCATATTAATACCGGTCCATGTCTTTGTTTGTGTAGTGATATCACTTAAAATTGAAGTGAACCAAAATTGGAGTATGCTATGCACCAGAGTTCAGACGATAATGTTCACTTTTGAGCAAACAAACCGCACATGAGTGCAATTTCACTTCAAGTGCAAGCGCAGCCTTACTTTGAGAGCATTGTTCCCTTGCACTGTACCTTTTTTTTTTTTTTTACTTTAATCTGACGCAATCTTAACAATCAATGGCTAAAAGCCTAATGGCATTTAATTTCAATAAGAGAGTTTGAGCTGCGTTCACATTTTGTTATCTCTGCCTTTCTGCAGCTGTGCTGCAACTCATGTCTCACAATTTGCTTTCTGTTAATTGACAATAGTGAAGTGGCGCAACAAGAGTTTTTCCATCATCGTTGTTACTAGAAGCAGCTGCCAGGTGCACAGCAAAGCTAGAATAGAATCAGACGCCGGCTTCCAATGTCATGGATTGCAAAGAGTAGCAATACAAAATACAAAATAGCGCAAAGCTTTCGTGTAATTGTTGCGGTGGGGTGCTGGAGCCTATCCCAGCTGTCTTTGGGCGAGAGGCGGGGTACACCTTGGACTGGTCCCCAGCCAATCAAAGGGCACATATAGACAAACAACCATTCACACTCACATTCATACCTATGGACAATTAACCTAGCATGTTTTTGGAATGTGGGAGGAAACTGGAGTACCCGGAGAAAACCCACGCATGCACGGGGAGAACATGCAAACTCCACACAGAGATGGCCGAGGATGGAATTGAACTCGGGTCTCTTAGCTGTGAACCCTGTGTGCTAACCACCCATCCGCTGTGCAGCCCTGGTTCAGTATATTTTCCATCAAAATAGTAGTCATGCCAAAATGTTGTGTTGCTGCTGGATGTTCACAGTATCCTAGTGATACTGTTGTGGGGGTGCTGGAGCCTATCCCAGCTGTCTTTGGGCGAGAGGCAGGGTACACCCTGGACTGGTGGCCAGCCAGCCAATCACAGGGCACATATAGACAAACAACCATTCACACTCACATTCATACCTATGGACAATTTGGAGTCGCTAATTAACCTAGCATGTTTTTGGAATGTCGGAGGAAACCGGAGTACCCGGAGAAAACCCACGCATGCACGGGGAGAACATGCAAACTCCACACAGAGATGGCCGAGGATGGAATTGAACTCGGGTCTCTTAGCCGTGAAGCCTGTGTGCTAACCACCCAGCCGCTGTGCAGCCCTGGTTCAGTATATTTTTCATCAAAATATCAAAAAAGAATAATCAGAATCATTATCTCCTCAAACCGAGCAGCTTCTCACGATCTTCCAGAATCTGCACCTATTCCAGCTGTATTTACTTCGCTTTCCAAAATGATCTGTTTTGATGATTTTTTTCTACCCATAACCCGCCTCCAGGCATGCCCACTCCACTGTGATTGGTCACATTCTGTGCTAACTGCAATAGAGCAGCTTCTATTCGGGGAACATCCATATAAGGAAGACTGGCTCACTGTGATGTCACAGGGAGTCAGCTTGAGGGAAAATATTTGAAACCAAGCGTTCAGAGCCATCCCAAACTTCTTTCAGGGCTCACTTCCAAATGTGCAAACCTCGTTATCTGAAACATTGGCATAGTTTAACATGAAAATTTAACATATTTTTAAATGAAAAAAAAAAGTTATAGTGAGAGTTTTGCTGGAGAAAATACAAATACTCAAAAGTAGAGACACTTATGCAAACATTAAGAGACTGAATATACTTCAGTAAACATCGCAGACCCAACAGAGCATACAGCGGTGTAGTATTTGTTCCAAATACATTTTAGCATACAACCTACCTACATTGGTTGAAATGGTTGAACTGAAATGAAGTATAATTTTTTTGTGTATTCCTTTCTTCAGGCAATGGAATGGCATTTCAGCATTGTTAAACACCAACCTGCTCTAAAGACTTTATATCACTTGGCTAAATTATTCATACTAGAAGATGCCAATACAGACAATGGTGATTTTTTTTTTTCTGCACCTCGGGGCACTCCACACAAACACTCAAACCATGTGTGCAACTCAATTTTCAAGAAACAAAAAACAACTGAAAAGTCGATAGAAGAGTTAATTGCAGAGGTGAGGTGTTCAGTTTCCCTATGCAATAGATAGCAATGATCTACCAATGTGAAGCCACACACGCCCGTACTGTGAAGTAATAGTACTTCATAGCCCAACTTGTTATTTGGGTAATGGAATTAAAACAATGAAGATGTTGAATCCATCTGCACAATACTCCAACAATACTTCAATTTGGACTTTTTGACATTTAGGCCGTGTTGATACCGATTTCCCATACCTGTCTGCCATTCCAGATGGAAAACCGTTCCCACACAAGTAATATCCAGCCAGGCCGTACTGACATCGGTACTATATTGTTAGCTACCAGCTATCCACATGCGCTCCATGATGCTATTAAAGTCACCTTGCATTTCCGTGCAAGTAGGTCATTCCGATACTTGAGTGAAGAGTGTTGGGAGGTAGGAATTCATAGTGACTCGGACACTTGACTTTAGTGTGTGGGAGCCAGATGTCTGATTCCTATTTGCAGTCAAGTGTATCACGGTCACTCCAGAATAAGTATCCAGAGATGCTGGCATAATTGTTTTTGAGGTGTTTTTTTTTTTAACTCCAAAAAAACAGAACTGACCTAAATAAGACCATAGATTTTGGAAGACAACACTAACTGGGTACAATGCAATTAAAGTAAAGTAAAGTAAAATAACTGCAATAGTAAGAGACGAACAAGCAGAGGTTCGAACCCATCCACAGTGCGGCCATTTTGGATCATTCATTCATTCGTTCATTTTCTAGACAAACAACCATTCACACTCACATTCATACCTATGGACAATTTGGATTGGCCAATTAACCTAGCACAGGGGTGGGCAAACTACGGCCCGGGGGCCACATCCGGCCCGCCAAGTGTTTGAATACGGCCCGCCCAATCTTTCCAAAGTATTTCATTTAAAGTCAACATACAACCTGGCATCATGGCCTGAGCCAACCTTTTTAGCCAACCGTTTTATCAATTTCGTTTACAAAGTGCTCCTGAAAAAAGGGACACAAGCACATAATAATAATAATAATAATAATAATTATTATTATTATTATATTATTAGATTATTATAATTATTATTAATTATAATTATTATATTAATTATATATAATATTATTGTTATATTTGCATATTTTACATAATAATAATAAAATAATTATTATTTTAATTTTATTGTAATTATTATAATATTTTATTATTTTTAAAATATTTAAATATAAATATAAAATAATAAATAATAATAGCAGATTGCATGACAATTTTACAGATACAATAATATATGAATAATATATATATAATATATATAAAGAATATGCAAACTCCACACAGTGGAGTGGAGTGGCCGAGGGTGGAATTGAACCCTGGTCTCCTAGCTGTGAGGTCTGTGCGCTAACCACTCCACCGCTGTGCAGCCGTATTTTGGATCATAGCAACCAAAAATATTCCATTATTGAGTTATATGCGCAAATGTCGAAAATGTTCCTATCTGCAATGTTAAGGAATCATCCATATCCCATTTCCGACAATTTTAGAGAATCAGATAGCAAATCAAAGTCACAACAATCCATCATTTAAAGGAAGAGTTCAATTTTTTTTGACTTGAAGTTGTATGACAACCCCATTAGCAACGTACTACAGCAAAGGTGACTTACCTGTGATTCCAGTTCTGGTGGAAGATCCGTGACGAGGAATGTAGTTCATTTAAGGTTGGCTTCTTAAAACAATATGTCTACAAAAGAGTAATGTTATAATAGAGTAAGAGCGATTTTTTTGGTTTGAGTTTTCACAGCTAGAGCCATTTTATGCAGTTTAATTTGGATTGCATGCAGATCTTTTAATATCTGATTGGTTTTTGACAAGCTGTCGTGTTTTTGATTGCTGTTTTCCACGTTTGCACTTAAGTTTGAGATAGTATGAGATGAAGCTGAACTGTTCTAATTAAGGCTTAATCCTGAGAGTTGGGGTAGCCATGGCAACAACAGAACACTGCTTGACAAAATAGCTGCACAAGACACCTGTTTTTGCTGCACCTGTTGAGAGAATCTCAGCTCCAGAAGAGATTTTGTGGACAAAAGTAATAATAATAATAATAATAAACAAAAGTGGTAAGAAAATGCTAATAAACACAAGCTTGACTGATACCTTGTATATGGTATCAATATAGCTACATATCCGGTTCTGCTGAAACCAAGATCCATAAATCTTTTAAAATCCAAATCCCTTTGCCGGAAAGTCATTTTTTTCCTCTTAACACCAGATGCTCCATGTATTCATGGACTATACTGCCCGTATTTACCAGACTCTCATCTCTCCTACATTTCTTTCCTGATGCTCTCCTTCTGCTCTGTTGCCACTAACCTTCCTTTCATGTCTTTTTCAGGCATCCATTGCTTTCATCTCTGGGAGTCTTCTTCCAGCAGGACGTTTTTTTTTTTTTTTTTTAGTTGCCTCCCTGGCAGAATGTTCAGCTTCGTCCTTTTGTCTGCACAAAACACTAAAAAAAAAAATTTTGACCAGGGGTGGGCAAACTGTGGCCCGGGGGCCACATGCGGCCCGCTAAGTGTTTAAACCCGGCCCGCTAGTCTTTTTAGTCAGTTTTAGTCAGTTTTTAGTTATTTTAAATCTTTAACATACAAGCCGGCAACATGACTTTCAAGTAGTCAGAGTCATGTTGTAGTCAGTGATGTGTTTTATTGTGATTCTATTTTGTTATTTGATGGGGTCTGATGCTCCGGGTACTCCGGTTTCCTCCCACATTCCAAAAACATGCTAGGTTAATTAGCGACTCCAAATTTTCCATGGGTATGAATGTGAGTGTGAATGGTTGTTTGTCTATATGTGCTCTGTGATTGGCTGGCCACCAGTCCAGGGTGTACCTCTCGGCCAAAGACAGCTGGGATAGGCTCCAGCACCCCCGCGACCCTCGTGAGGTAAAAGCGGTAGAAAATGAATGAATGGATGAATGAATGAGTATAGGAGTTGATAATGAATAAAGTCTTTGGAGCGCTAAATGAAAAGTGTTTAGGAGCTACTGGTTGGAGACCACTCAATTAGCGTGTACAAACTCTGGAGTGGTAACTTAGGGCACCTGTGGTGCGGTATAACTCAGGAAAACCGGCACTTGAGGGCGCTGCGTTTACATCGCCCGCCCAACGAGGAGTAATAATTGTCGGATACACTTTGTCAAGAGTCACAGATGGTGCCGTGGAGCTCCTCGTGAGGAAAAGCGGTAGAAAATGAATGAATGGGGTGAATGGGGTCTGAAAAAATTTTTTACGGATAAATTATTCCTGGTGGACTGTTAGAATTACAAACATAAAACAGTTGGCATGTATCAAATATATAGTCTGGCTTGCAAGTCAGAAAGTTTGCCCAACCCTGTTTTAGACTATAACACATACAGTATATACGTATAGTACAGATCACATTACATGTGGAGAAAATAACCATCCATGAGTTGTTTTTTTTTCCCATGTTCGGTTCAATCACTTGACTGACTCCTACCTCGAGTTTCATTCAATATCCAAAAACCATACCCAACATCAAAGGAATCCATCAAAAGTGCTCTTTATTATTACTATTGCTATTGATTTAGTGTGCAGGGGTCTGGTAAGACCGAGGGATCAAATGTATTTATGTGTCTTTTGTCGAAATATCCAAAGACCGATCAGTTGCAAAGAAGCAGGATCAGAACATCCTTACAACCTGCAATTGGTCTATTACCGCAATCCCCCAAAGACCTCAAAACTAATACATCATCATAAATCTTTTGATTACTGTAACCCCCACCGGTAATTCCCTGTGAGGAAGACTTTATAATGAATCGAGCTTTTCACAACTGCTTTAAGCTTTTATCATTTCCTGTGAGTTAACTTAGGGGAGGATCAGTCGTGATTTAAGCACCTGCTTCCCATCACTTCCATAAAAGCAAAAATGATGGCTTTCTGCTGCTTTTTTTTTGTTTTTAAGACTTGACTGACAATATCCCTTTCTAATTTGTATTCCTCCCCCCTTGCCAGGAAATTGGTGAAATCGATCAAAGACCTGTGAACATAATCCCTAAGTAATTATGAAATGATCATTTTGTACGTGATAGTCCGCTGACAGAATGATGAATTACACACCATCACTCTAAGTGTTTACTTGACAGGGCGAAAGTAAACACAATTTACATCCCTTTTTTTTTTTTTTTCAGCGAGCAAGATTTTCTAGGGGTAGTTTATAATTGAGTCTAGTGGCGCATGAACTTTCTACAGCAGCAGACTGTCTGAGCGTGGCCGTTTCTCCTTCTTCTGCAGAGCCCGGCTTGCTTTTGTCAACTCAAACAGTCCTCGTACGTGAGCGATGTTGATGAAAGCTGAATGTAATTATTAGTGAGGCACTTCTCGGGTGGTGGCAGGATCTTTACATGGTTCAGCAAACAACACACCCTCTGCTTGATGGAGGGACATTCATGTCCTTTCAAGGGCAATTAATTCAGCCCTCAGTCACATAACCCTCCTCCCCCGGTGTTCAGAAATTTCATACACTGCATATTTATAGGCGGCTATTACTCCTCCCGGCCACCCCCTTTTGCATCAACACGGAATGACTGTGATTTGTCATCATAAATACCAAGATGGGACATGATAAGTCATTTTTCTTCTCGGTGTCTCCCACCTGTCGAGGCTTTTGGAAGATTTTCCCCTCGAAACTCAGCACGCTATCTTTGACAGTCACAATTTGAAAATATCTTATTTGTATGCAACATGAAGTAAAAGTAGCAACAACTCAATTCGATACTTTTATATACCGTATTTTCTGGACTATAAGTTGCTACAAAGTATAAGTCGCACAAGGCCAAAATTGCATAATTAGGTATAAAAAAACATACATAAGTCGCACTGGAGTATAAGTCACATTTTTTGCGGGTAATTTATTTTCCAAACTACTTGACCACAACAGACATTATGTCCTCTTGGAAGGCAAGTTCTAACATTAATAAAAGAATAAAAAAAAACAGGCTGAATAGGTGTAAGATATGCTAACACAATGGTTATTCAGCTACACAAAAAATAAATATGAACACAAAAGGTGTTCAGTGTTTATGGAACATAAAAAGTTTTTTCATTTATAAGTCGCTCTGGAGTATAAGTTGCAGGAACAGCCAACCTATGAAAAAAAGTGCAACTTATAGTCCGGAAAATATGGTAGTTTTTTTTTTTCATTTATAAGTTGCTCTGGAGTATAAGTCGCAGAAACAGCCAACCTATGAAAAAAAGTGCAACTTATAGTCCGAAAAATATGGTAGTTTTTTTCATTTATAAGTCGCTCTGGAGTATAAGTTGCAGGAACAGCCAACCTATGAAAAAAAACTGAGACTTATAGTCCGGAAAATATGGTAGTTTTTTTTTATTTATAAGTCGCTCTGGAGTATAAGTTACAGGAACAGCCAACCTATGAAAAAAAGTGAGACTTATAGTCCAGAAAATATGGTAGTTTTTTTTTTTTTCATTTATAAATTGCTCTGGAGTATAAGTTGCAGGAACAGCCAACCTATGAAAAAAAACTGACTTATAGTCCGGAAAAGACGGTATTTACATTTTAACATTAATACATGGGAAATATGATTGCAGAGATTTTATCAAATGCAAATTACAGATAGTGGTAATTTATCAATAGTTCTTTCCATAGATTCAATAGTACAATAATCCCTCGTTTATCACGGTTAATTGTTTCAACACCTGACTGTGATAAGTGAATTTTAATGAACTAGGATTCCTTATTTATGAATACAATATTTTTATAGTTAGAGCATAGAGAACACATGACGTCTCCATCTGGGTTACAGTACCGTTTCATTCATAGTACTATCGAACGGTTCCTTACAGCTACATCAATTGTGTGACATTTTATTTACCCACTACCTTCACCTAACAAATCTACTTATAGAAGTACAAACATTTGATCTCACTCTGTGTGTAAGATTTAATCCAATTTGGCCTGGAGAATTATTAGAGCTCCTTTCAACAGTCAAGACATCAGTAGTGTGTGTGGTGCAGAATAATCCGTATTGATTGATCTTGATCGGCCTGAAAAGGTTTCGACTGACGTATTAACATGCACACTTCTTTGCAGTCGCATTAAGATTCTCCGACGGTTCAACATCTCCAACAAAACCACCCACACTGAGGGAAATAAAGGTCGATGGGAATTATTTTTTTTTTTTCCTCACTCGCACTTGATGAAGTGTTTCAGTGTGAGACAGTGAACAAAGAACATGAAAAAGCCGGGGACGTCACACGGTGTGATTAATAAAATGTTATAAATACTAAAGAAGTATTTATACGTTTTTGTAATCCCGATTTGAGCTGTCACAAAAGCAAAAAATTTGAAAATATTTTCTCCCTTTTATAGTCGGGAACTGATATTTCCCTGAAACTTCTACTGCTGATTGCTCAAGAATGAAGAAAGGTAGAAAGGTAGTTTCTTTTGGTAGGTTCTGTGTTTATAGAACTACAGAACACAGTATTTTGTGTGCCGTGAAATATCAGTTAAAATCGTCTAAAAATGCCGCTACTGAAGGGGTTGTCTTCTGAAAAATTTCTCAGATTGAGTAAGTTAATTTTCTATTTAAAAAAAAAACGCTTCCTCAACGTGATGCTCCTTTTCACAGTAGGAATTAAAAATTTATTTATTTTTTTTTAATTAATTTTTTTCCAGGGTTTATGTTTTCAAATCCAATAGATTCCCATTTTTGTGGTGTTTTGTTCAGGAAACACAAGTGGATGAAGTTGTTTCGAGTTGTTTATTTTAACGCATCTTGCCGACTTGATGTTGATGTTCTCCGAACATTTGCAATAAAAGTGATGATGAGCTCCAGCTTACATTTATTTTGAAAATAATATCTAGATAATGCAAAGTCAGCAGACATTGTGTGTGAATTGTGAAAAACTGAACACTTTGAAAAGGTGCGGAAATCGAAAACCAACCAAGCCAGGCCATTACTGTCGAATCCATAAAGTGATTCGGTAATGGAAAATTTTAAGTGACTATTCACCAGCAGAGGACGACATTTCAATTGGCCATTAATTTTTAATGGGAATATTTTCACAGAAAATACATGGTCAGGCAAAATGATCTGACACATTTGTAGATTAAATAAAAGTAAAATAAAGTAAAGAAACAAAAAAAGTGTTTTTATTTTCGAAAAGTCCATATAATGCCATTCTGTTTCATTATGTTTTAAAAATTAAATCTGAGGTTGGCCGGTTGATTTTTATTTTTTTATTTTTTATCCAGTAGCTCTGAAGTTGGTAACCCATAACAAGATGGTGTTTGGAACTGGTACGGGGTTTGAAGCGTTACAGATTTGTTTTGATAAACAAAGCGCGATACTCACCAGTCCAATTCATGGCAGCAACTGAAAAAAAAAAACAAAAAATGGCATTATATGTACTTTTCGAAAATAAAAACACTTAGTTTCTTTACTTTATTTGCCTTTTATTTAACCCACAAACATGTCAGATCATTTTGCCCCCATAGGCTTCGGCATACTTAACAAACTTTCAACTGACGGACAATTTAAAGGCTTTCAGTATTAGATCGTTTAAGCTATTTTAATTATTTTTGCTGAGTCGTTTTATTGAAAGATTGTATTTACAGATAGGGTTGAATAAATTTGAGCGCAACTGTTTATGCTTGTAAATGAATGTACATATGTTTTACTAATGGGATGTAAATATTAAATTGTAAATTCCATTAATGTTCCTTAGATAATTACTGCTCAGTTAATCCACATCAGGTCAGCTGCCGAGAGTAAGCTCCGACAATGCTAAAAGGTCTGAAGCAAATTGGCTATTTCGGTGCACGGCTTAATGGAAGCCTTTCTTTGATTTAGCTTTGAGTATAGCTTCTTTAAGGGTGAGATTAGTGGAAGCTGAATGAAGATTTAGTACCTGTGTCTTAATTGTTCTGGAAAACTCCTTTCCTTCCCCAAAGGTTACAGCAGGATTGACATGATGGTGATTTTTTTTTTTTTTTTTTTTTTTTTTTTTTTTTAGAGGGCGAGTGGGAGACAGGCCAGTGAAGGGTGGACTTTGTGAATAACAAGAAGAGAAGGCAAACTTTTGCAAGAGCTTCTTGTGCATGCATTGCTTGAATGTTAAACGTTTATGGTTTTTCATTGGAGCCAATAAAGCATGAAAGAAACTGCCCAATATTACTAAATAATATCGCATAGTGGTACGTCATTGATTGCTTATTTGCAGCCTAGACAATGTTAATGTATTAGTGACCAAACAATAATAAACTATTTTGGAGAGGTATGTGCTTGTGATATGCAGGAACAGCCAACCTATGAAAAAAAGTGAGACTTATAGTCCAGAAAATATGTTAGTTTTTTTCATTTATAAGTTGCTCTGGAGTATAAGTTGCAGGAAGTGCCAACCTATGAAAAAAAGTGCAACTTATAGTCCGGAAAATATGTTTGTTTTTTTTTTTCATTTATAAGTCGCTCTGGAGTATAAGTTGCAGGAACAGCCAACCTATGAAAAAAAACTGAGACTTATAGTCCGGAAAATATGGTAGTTTTTTTTTTTTTCCATTTATAAGTCGCTCTGGATTATAAGTAGCAGGAATAGCCAACCTATGAAAAAAAGTGCGACTTACATTCTGGAAAATATGGTCGTTTTTTTCATTTATAAGTCGCTCTGGAGTATAAGTTGCAGGAACAGCCAACCCATGAAAAAAAGTGTGCCTTATAGTCCAAAAAATACGATATATATAATTTTTTTTTAACACAAAAAAAGACATATTCATGCATTTTTAAACATGTATTTGAAACTATTTTGGAGAGGTATGTGCTTGTGATATCTCGATCTGGTCTTCGGTATCGGGATTGGTTGCCGATCCGCTTGCTATGAGTTTGGGTCGATTCAGTTGCTGTGTAACGTTTGGAATTCTGGGACTCACTCCGACATGATAGGTGCGGTAATGTGCCTCAAAGCCCCGCTTTTACTCATGTTTTAACTGTGTATAAACAAATGAATGTTGTATTTTGAGTATTTTGAAAAACGCTATACAAATAAAATGTATTATTATTTATTATAAAGCTGGTTACCATGCAAGAAGAAAACACACGGTGTACCGTGCTGGGTAGTTTGACGTTGGATGTTGGATATCCAACTGCTGGTTGTTTAGACAGGGGGTCGTCAATAAATTACTATTACTTGTGTTGAAGAGAGTCTGATAAAAAAAAAATGTCATATATTCAAAATAATTATGTCAAATAATTAGTCCAACCCTCAAAGTCTCAAGTATGCCCACTTTTCAAATTTTATTTTTTTTAAATCTTTTATTGGTTTAGAGATGTGACCTACAAAAGCCCCCCAAAAAATGTGTAGTAAAAAATATAATTTATCATTATTTTTAAGATGCAATATTTTCATAATCATATTTAATTCCACAAATTAATATTTGTAACAAAATTATGAAAAATCTGATTGAATCGGAAGCCAAAAACTGTGGATTGAGACATGATTAATAGTCAAAAAAAATATTGAAAGACACTTTGTAGTTTCCTGGTGACATTGATGAGACATCCATTATATTACCTTAACACTGCTTGTTTTAATACATTACCTTAACACTTCATGTGAATTTATTCTTCTTCCCTACTCTTTCAAACAATTTTCTTAAGTTTTGAACAAATTAATTGGAGGCTAACTAGTTAGCTCAGTAGCATGCTATAAGCTATGAGAAGTACCTGCAGTCATTGTAAAGTGACTATAGGGGTGTTATGTCATATCTACAGAGCTCTAATCATGTTAAAACCATATTTAGAAAGTCATTAATATTGAACTGGAACCAATTAAGCGCAATAAATAATTAATAGAAAATATTTAGATGCAAGCGGCATGGTGGATGAGTGGTTAGCGCGCAGACCAGGGTTCAATTCCACCCTCGGCCATCTCTGTGTGGAGTTTGCATGTTCACTCCGGGTACTCCGGTTTCCTCCCACATTCCAAAAACATGCTAGGTTAATTAGCGACTCCAAATTGTCCATAGGTATGAATGTGAGTGTGAATGGTTGTTTGTCTATATGTGCCCTGGGATTGGCTGGCCACCAGTTCAGAGTGTACCACGCCTCTCGCCCAAAGACAGCTGGGATAGGCAAGGAACTTTTAAAAAAAAATTATTATTTAAGTTAAAACTTGGCTGCACGGCAGTTGAGTGGTTAGCGCGCAGACCTTACAGCTAGGAGACCAGGGTTCAATTCCACCCTCGGCCATGTCTGTGTGGAGTTTGCATGTTCTCCTTGTGCATGCGTGGGTTTTTTCTGGGTACTCCGGTTTCCTCCCACATTCCAAAAACATGCTAGGTTAATTAGCGACTCCAAATTGTCCATAGGTATGAATGTGAGTGTGAATGGTTGTTTGTCTATATGTGCCCTGTGATTGGTTGGCCACCAGTCCAGGGTGCACCGCGCCTCTTGCCTGAAGACAGCTGGGATAGGCTCCAGCACCCCCTGCGAGAAAATGAATGATGAATGAATATTTAGATGCCATCCATGACCCTGACTGTCTCAGTGACCTTTAATTCTGAGCCGTAAAACCATCATCGGGTAAAAATAAAATATGAAAACGCTTCCTGACTACTGTAATAATTGCTGTATTCAGCACAGTAATTGTCCCATAGAAAGCTTTACCTAATCAGTGAAATTCAGGTGGCCCGTTTTGGACAGGCAGCGGAATGTCCCATTTCCAGTGCGCTTAATAAACCCCCGTGAAAAAGCGAAAAACCAACGCAAATCTCCCTCATCTGATTCGTTGCTGAAAATAACTCGGCTCCAAAGGCATGGATAGCAGGCACAACTTGCTTGTTTTGTTCAATGACATTTCCCAAACAAAAGCTAAAAAAGAACCATGTCTCCCTTAAGGGAGGGGGGGGGGGGGGGGGCAAAAATGGGGATTTCTTCCAAGAGCTGCCAGAGGGATTTGTCTCCCTTTTCTTTCCATCTCCCTGCCGTGACCAGGAGGGGGTTTTTCTGAGGAAAACAACGCTACTGTTTGCAGCAAATGCTGCGAGAGCTCGAGGCCGAATGGAGGAGGAAGCAGCACTTAATGTAAGGGAATGGATTAGAGAGGCTGATTATGCCTCAGAGGTGAGAGGAGAACCAAAGTGAAAGAAAGGAAAAAGCGGAGTGAGTGAAAGTGAACTAATCTCAATCAACGCATGCAGTCATTTTTTTTTAATTTTTTTTTTTTTTATTTTTTATTTTTTTTAATTTATTTATTTATTTTATTTTTTTTTTATAAACCCAAGTGTCTACCAAAGGTTGCAAATTTTTATGAATGTGTATTTTTTTTTTTTTTTTGCATGTACAACACTCGCCACAAATGGAACAGTCTGTCGTGGGGTTTAGTATATGTTTCCCGAAGTACTATGTACTTACACAAGCTTTAATCACAACTATACCCGTGTGTACACAAATGTGATCATATGTTTGAAAGTGTGTGTGACAATAATGTAATGGGGGGGGGGGGTGTCTGAGACGGAGATGTGGTAACAGGCTTACATTCGCCGCCTTCAGCAGAAGCTTTTCTGCGTCTTTGTTTAAAGCTGACAAGGCAGACATGCTCCTCCAGAGGAGCAATGAATGCGAGAGGCTTGCCCCAGATCTTTGCAGCAAACACACCCACTACGTTGCCGGAGAGCACCGTTTTAATCACATCATGCATTTTACATCACTATCTCCGTTTGGAAAAAAAGTCAACTATGACCCCAAGCTGAGCAAGCGAGCGTTTGCAAGGTGTTATGCTAGGAGTCCGCTGGGGCCGGCGCCAGTTGGTGCCAGTTCACGCCAAAGGTTACGTGATTGGCACGTAGTGGCTTGCTGTGTTGCCGGATTCATGTTCTCTCGCCATGTTGCCGTTATGAGACTCCTAGCATCATTGCCGTGATTTGGCTCGAGCCATTACATTCCAGTGGATTCCAATAGACGGATTATTTGTGACATTTGGTTCCACTTGGTGGACACTTTGTGCCAATTGCTTGATGCTTGAAGTGGCGTGATGAAGGTTTTTTTTTTGCCACAAGCCAGTTGGGAGGCAATTTGAGCCACTTGGCACCTTATTGGTGACACTAGGCGCCACAGTAAATTGCATTGGTGCGAAATTTTCTTGCTGCCAAACTCAATTTTTGCCACCGTTTCGGGCCACCACGAGCCAGTTGGGAGGCAGTTTGAGCCACTGCATTCCACTAGGCACCTTAATGGCGACACTAGGCGCCACAGCAAATTTGCATTGGCGCGAACTGGCACTAACTGGCGCCGGCCCAGTGGACTCCTAGCATCATTGCCACAACTTGGCTCGTGCCATTACATTCCAGTGGATTCCAATAGTCAGATTGTTTGTGACATTTGGTTCCACTTGGTGTACACTTTGTGCCAGTTGCTTGATGCTTGAAGTGGCATGATGAAGAATTTTTTGCAGCCGTTACGAGCCACCACAAGCCAGTTGAGAGGCAATTTGAGCCACTGCATGCCACTCGGCACCTTATTGGTGACACTAGGTGCCACAGCAAATTGCATTGGCGCAAAATTTTCGTGCTGCCAAACTCAATTTTTGCCACCGTTACGGGCCACCACGAGCCAGATGGGAGGCAGTTTGAGCCACTGCATTCCACTAGGCACCTTAATGGCGACACTAGGCGCCACAGCAAATTTGCATTGGCGCGAACTGGCACTAACTGGCGCCGGCCCAGTGGACTCCTAGCATCATTGCCACAACTTGGCTCGTGCCATTACATTCCAGTGGATTCCAATAGTCGGATTGTTTGTGACATTTGGTTCCACTTGGTGTACACTTTGTGCCAGTTGCTTGATGCTTGAAGTGGCGTGATGAAGAATTTTTTGCAGCCGTTACGAGCCACCACAAGCCAGTTGAGAGGCAATTTCAGCCACTGCATGCCACTCGGCACCTTATTGGTGACACTAGGCGCCACAACAAATTTGAATTGGCGCTAACTGGCACCAACTGACGCCGGCCCAGTGGACTCCTAGCATCATTGGCGCAACTTGGCTCGCGCCATTACATTCCAGTAGCTTCCCATTGGGGGATTGTTTGTGACATTTGGTTCCACTTGGTGGACACTTTGCGCCAATTGCTTGATGCTTGAAGTGGCGCGATGAAGATTTTAAACATTTTGACATTTTTCTGCTGCCAAACTCAATTTTTGCTACTGTTATGGGCCACCACGAGCCAGTTGGGAGGCAGTTTGAGCCACTGCACGCCACTAGGCACCTTAACGGTGACACTCGGTGCCACAGCCGGCCGAGTGGACTCTTAGCAAAAAACTCATTGTGCAAAATTACCACTAACTAAGAGAGAATGGTCATGGTTTTATTTCAAATGAGACACATGTCTTAGGGAAAGAGCAGATAGAAAATGTTTGAAAGTAGTTGATAGTCAGGAAAAGATGTCTGACAAAAATCCTTTCCATTATGAAAAGCCTTCAGTTTTAGTCTTTGTTCTTTTCATGATAGTTTTGGTGCTAATCTCTTAAGTAGCTGCCATTTGTCAGTCATTTTGGTGACGTGATATTTGGGTCCTTTTACTACTTTTTAATAATTTTAGACTGGTGAATCTAGCTGTTTTGCATTTATTAGGGATGATCCGAATGAACTTGGATGCTATTTTGAGAGCAATGTAAAGTTTGCATCCTGCAAAATATCTGCGCCAGGTTAGTCCATGAAAAATGTAGAAAATCTAGAAAACCTTGGTTAGCATGATTAGTTTGTTCCAGAAAGTCCAACTCTAACCAAAACGGACACTAACTGAATCAAATTTTCTCATAAGAAATAATGCAAATTTTTATGGTTTTACTCTTCTAGTTTTACATGCAGTAAACAATTCCAAATACTTAGAAAATCTAGAAAATCTTAGAAAAACGTATGCCGTCAAGATGGCAGCTAACAGTCAGCACCTTGGTTAGCATCATTAATGTGTTCCAAAAAGTCCAACTCTAACCAAAACAGACACTAACTGAATCAAATTTTGTCATAAGAAATAATGCAAATCGAATTAATACGTTTTTATGGTTTTACTGTTCTAGTTTTACGTGTAGTAAACAATTCCAAATACTTGGAAAATCTGAGAAAAAAGTATATCATCAACATGGAAGCTAACAGTCCGCACCTTGGTTAGCATTATTAATGTGTTCCAGAAAATCCAACTCTAACCAAAACAGACATTAACTGAATCAAATTTTCTCATAAGAAATAATACAAATCCAATTAATCAGTTTTTATGGTTTTAGTGTTCTAGTTTTACGTGCAGTAAACAATTCCAAATACTTGGAAAATCTAGAAAATCTTAGAAAAAAGTATGCCATCAACATGGCAGCTAACAGTCCGCACCTTGGTTAGCATTATTAATGTGTTCCAGAAAGTCCAACTCTAACCAAAACAGACACTAACTGAATCAAATTTTCTCATAAGAAATAATGCAAATCGAATTAATACGTTTTTATGGTTTTACTGTTCTAGTTTTACATGCAGTAAACAATTCCAAATACTTAAAAAATCTAGAAAATCTTGGAAAAAAAGTATGCCATCAACATGGCAGCTAACAGTCAGCACCTTGGTTAGCATCATTAATGTGTTCCAGAAAGTCCAACTCTAACCAAAACAGACACTAACTGAATCAAATTTTCTCATAAGAAATAATGCAAATCGAATTAATCCGTTTTTATGGTTTTAGTGTTCTAGTTTTACATGCAGTAAACAATTCCAAATACTTGGAAAATCTAGAAAATCTTAGAAAAAAGTATACCATCAACATGGCAGCTAACAGTCCGCACCTTGGTTAGCATCATTAATTTGTTCCAGAAAGTCCAACTCTAACCAAAACAGACACTAACTGAATCAAATTTTCTCATAAGAAATAATACAAATCCAATTAATCCGTTTTTATGGTTTTACTGTTCTAGTTTTACGTGTAGTAAACAATTCCAAATACTTGGAAAATCTTAGAAAAAAGTATATCATCAACATGGAAGCTAACAGTCCGCACCTTGGTTAGCATCATTAATGTGTTCCAGAAAGTCCAACTCTAACCAAAACAGACATTAACTGAATCAAATTTTCGCATAAGAAATAATGCAAATGGAAATAATCATTTTTTATGGTTTTACTGTTCTAGTTTTACGTGTAGTAAACAATTCCAAATACTTGGAAAATCTTAGAAAAAAGTATATCATCAACATGGAAGCTAACAGTCCGCACCTTGGTTAGCATTATTAATGTGTTCCAGAAAGTCCAACTCTAACCAAAACAGACACTAACTGAATCAAATTTTCGCATAAGAAATAATGCAAATGGAAATAATCATTTTTTATGGTTTTACTGTTCTAGTTTTACGTGTAGTAAACAATTCCAAATACTTGGAAAATCTTAGAAAAAAGTATATCATCAACATGGAAGCTAACAGTCCGCACCTTGGTTAGCATTATTAATGTGTTCCAGAAAGTCCAACTCTAACCAAAACAGACACTAACTGAATCAAATTTTCGCATAAGAAATAATGCAAATGGAAATAATCATTTTTTATGGTTTTACTGTTCTAGTTTTACGTGTAGTAAACAATTCCAAATACTTGGAAAATCTTGGAAAAAAGTATGCCATCAACATGGCAGCTAACAGTCCGCACCTTGGTTAGCATTATTAATGTGTTCCAGAAAGTCCAACTCTAACCAAAACAGACACTAACTGAATCAAATTTTCGCATAAGAAATAATGCAAATGGAAATAATCAGTTTTTATGGTTTTACTGTTCTAGTTTTACGTGTAGTAAACAATTCCAAATACTTGGAAAATCTTAGAAAAAAGTATGCCATCAACATGGCAGCTAACAGTCCGCACCTTGGTTAGCATTATTAATGTGTTCCAGAAAGTCCAACTCTAACCAAAACAGACATTAACTGAATCAAATTTTCTCATAAGAAATAATGCAAATGGAAATAATCATTTTTTATGGTTTTACTGTTCTAGTTTTACGTGTAGTAAACAATTCCAAATACTTGGAAAATCTTAGAAAAAAGTATATCATCAACATGGAAGCTAACAGTCCGCACCTTGGTTAGCATTATTAATGTGTTCCAGAAAGTCCAACTCTAACCAAAACAGACACTAACTGAATCAAATTTTCTCATAAGAAATAATGCAAATGGAAATAATCAGTTTTTATGGTTTTACTGTTCTAGTTTTACGTGTAGTAAACAATTCCAAATACTTGGAAAATCTTGGAAAAAAGTATGCCATCAACATGGCAGCTAACAGTCCGCACCTTGGTTAGCATTATTAATGTGTTCCAGAAAGTCCAACTCTAACCAAAACAGACACTAACTGAATCAAATTTTCTCATAAGAAATAATACAAATCGAATTAATCAGTTTTTAATGATGAATAAAAGGGATGAATGAACATTTAAGGATACTTTTACCTTCACTGAAGATGTGTTTCTTGACGTGAGTGTTTCCCAAAGACACAATGTAGCAGCAAGACACCACAGGGACACCACCTTCCTGTTTTGACGTGAGATATTTCTTGAATTCAATAGTGTTTTTCACCTCAATACCCACAATGCAACCAAAGAAAGCGGCAGCATTTTGACACAGAAGGTGAAAAACACTCTTGCATTGAATGGATTAGAAGAAGGAAAATGGTGACTGTTTTGTGTCTTTTTTGCCACATCGTGTCGTTAGGAATCACGTCTCCCTGAAATGTTCATTCATCACCGTCATTCATTATCTGTCCATGGATCTAGCTATTATCTGTCTGTATGTCCATCAACCAATGCATGAGTCTGTCTGTACGTCTGGATTTAATATTGCTTCCACGTGAATAAAAAAAAAAAAATCTCACAGCACACAGATTGAACGTCTGATAGGATGTCAAAAATGGAAGTGAAGAAAGTATTAGAGAGGAAGGGCTTGTAATAATACGTTTTGCCATGGCAGCTGCTTTGCCATCTGTCAAATTAAGATAAAGTTTAATAACATTTTTATAACACCCATACCACCCGAGTTCACATGTGGGTCAGGAACATTAGAACCAAAGGCTTTATTTATGACAGACGTTGTGCTGTTAGTGATACATAATAGTACATGATACCTATTGGTCTGTGGGAGAGTTATGTATTAACTCGAGATTTTACGCCAATCAGCAAGATGAGAGACACTAACTCGGGAAGCTCGTTAAAGTTCTCAAAGTCAAGTATCAGCTTAGAAATGTCTTGGTTTGCATTTATTGGTGTGGTTTGATGCTGCCGTAATTGGGATGAAAGGGAAGCTGGGAGTTTGTATTTATGTCTTAAATAGCTTATTTAATCTTATTATGTCCACTATATTTGGTTATGCGACTGTAAAGGTAACTATAGGGGTGCTAGTTCATGTCTAGAGGGCTCTAATCATGTTAAAAACAGGGTGTAAAAAGGTTAATATGATTTTTTTTACGTATAATAGGCCATATTCAACCATAAATCGGCATGATTTATTATTCAGTATATTTTTTTAGAAACTATGATAGGGCGAAGCTGCAAAATTAAACTCTTCCAGGTCCCAGAGGGAAGAAATTTATATTCACACACTTGAGCATGAGTCTTATTTATGTCTTAAATAGCTTATTTAATCTTATTATGTCTACTATATTTGGTTATGCGAATGTAAAGGTAACTATAGGGGTGCTAGTTCATGTCTAGAGGGCTTTAATCATGTTAAAAACAGGGTGTAAAAAGGTTTCCTGTGCTCTAACTGTGAAAATATAAAATATTTAAGACAATAAATGATAGATTACTGTACTTACTGTATTGCCTTTATGACATTCTGCAATATCAAATTCCTTTTCTATGTAATACATCTAGCAAAGAGTGTATACTTTTGTAAAAAGTGCTTAAATATAATTATTTTTTTACATATAATAAACCATGTCCAACCATGAAACAGCATGATTTATTATTCAGTATATTGTTTGTAAACTATGATAGGGCGGAGCTGCAAAATTAATTTCTTCCAGGTCCCCGAGGGAAGAAATTTATATTCACACACTTGAGTCTTATTTATGTCTTAAATAGCTTATTTTATCTTATTATGTCTACTGTATTTGGTTATGCGAGTGTAAATGTAACTATAGGGGTGCTAGTTTTTTTCTGGAGGGCTCTAATCATGTTAAAAACAGGGCTTAAAATGGTTTCCTGTAGTCTAACTATGAAAATATTACATTTTTAAGGCCATGAACGATAGATTACTGTACTTACTGTACTTACTGTATTGCCTTTATGATGTTCTGCAATATCAAATTCCTTTTCTATGTAAAACAACTACCAAAGGGTGTCTTAAATAGCTTATTTAATGTTATTATGTCTACTATATTTGGTTATGCGAGTGTAAAGGTAACTATAGGGGTGCTAGTTCATGTCTAGAGGGCTCTAATCATGTTAAAAACAGTGCTCTAACTATGAAAATATTACATGAACGATAGATTACTGTACTTACTGTACTGTATGACGTTCTGCAATAGATGAATCAAATTCATTTTCTATGTAAAACAACATTTAATAATCAAATCCATACATGCCAACACAGTAAATAATCATTCCGGGACAGTGTCATAATGATAAATGTGCAGCGCAGTCATAAAACAGAATAAAATGTAATCTCCGTTTCTGTTACATTTACAATGACAAGGTGATGTCTCTGTTTTTTTGTTTTTTTTTTGCATTTTCATCAAAAAATGCTGCTCTCCGAAATGCAAATGGCTTAGTTACCAAGTAAGGAGAGTTGAACTTGTTTCTTGTACAAAGAGCTGATTGGAAAATGTAAGCTGTCATCCCTCAACATGTGCAGCCGAATAAACATCAGCTTCAATTATGCCTGCGTTTTATCGCATAAAAGTAACAAACCGTGGGAAGTCTAGAATTAGCGTTACATGGTGGAAATCTGTGCCGTATTACAACTCAACACATTAATGTCTTTCCTGTTTAAAATGATCATATACGTTATGATATGTTAACCCCCTGCAGTCCACTTCCATCCACGGTGCCCATGTTTGCATACCGCCCAATGTCACACTCGGTAACCAAACACCGCTGTCTCATTTATATTTAATACCACACTCATTCTCTGACGATGGGAAGGAGCATGCTTGAGCACGTGTTTGCGTTTGCATTCGCGGGTGGGTTGGGTGCGCTGCTCAGGGGGCGCCTGAGGCAAGACACAAAGTAAGCACAGCACGAGTAATGAAATAATGACTTAAATATAAAAGGGGGAGGCAGGCCGACAGGTGTTTGCCAGAGTAGCCAATCCGCTGCAAAGAGGACGGCTACCGAGAAGGCGACTGTAATTACAATCTATTTGCATCAAGACGATTATACTTCTGCGCTCGCATTCTGCTTGATAGAACCGAGCAAGGACCAGTATGTTGCCTCCAGCACTTTCCCTACATGGACCTCGATTATTTTTTAAGCTCGTTTTATTCAACACGGATACGGAGTATGGATTTCTTCTGTTCTGTTCAGTGGCCGTTTTCAACAGTGGGTCTTCCAGGGTTAAGGATATGAGGTGAAAAGGCCAGAATTTGGAATTACCACCACAAAATGATAATAATAATAATAATAATAATAATAATAATACATTTTATCCTCTACAAGAGAGGAGAAATATAATCTCAGGGAAGAAGTACATTTGAAACACTAGGACTAGGACTATGTTATGTTAGCCATAGCATTTCAGTATGTGGAATCAAACTATGGAATGGATTGAGTAATTAAATTAAATTAAATTAAATTAAATTAAATTAAATTAAATTAAATTAAATTAAATTAAATTAAATTAAATTAAATTAAATTAAATTACATTAAATTACATTAAATTAAATTAAATAAAAAGCAGGAAGTGAACAAATGTAACAGTTACTAATTGTAAAAGTACCATGTATAGGCTGAAAAAAAAACAGATAGGGGTCACAAACTTCATACTTTGTACTCGTACTTTGGTATGTGACAAAAAAAAATTATTAAAAAAAAAAAAACTATATTAGGAAAGCAGGAAGTGAACAAATGTAACTGTTACTGATTGTAAAAGTACCATGTATAGGCTGAATGTACGTGACCCAAAAGTTGAAATTGCAGTAGCATGAGATACAAAAGTCACTCTGACATAAAAAAAAATCAGATACAGGACACAAACTTCATACTTTGTACTCTTTGTACGTGACAAAAATAAAATAAAATTAAAATAAAGAATTATTCAATTATTCAATTATTTATTATTATTCAATAAAAATTATTTAAAAAAATAAAAAAAACTATATTGGGAAAGCAGGAAGTGAACAAATGTAACAGTTACTGATTGTAAAAGTACCAGATGGAGGGGTAGGATTTAATAAGCTTTGCTTCTTCCTACTCCTTTTGGACATGTGGAACTGGGAACTGATTATGGGATGCACTGCAATAAATCATGCTGTTTTTAAAAAATCATATATAAGCACCTTTTTCAAAAGTATACACCCATGAAGTAAATACACAATAACGGCAGATTAGAAGTACAGTAAACCTTAAAAATGTAATATTTCATAGTTAAAGCACAGGGAACCTGTTTGAAACATGATTAGAGCCCTCTAGATATGAACTAGCACCCCTATAGTTACCTTTACAATCGCATAACCAAATATAGTTGACATAATGAGATTAAATAAGCTATTTAAGACATAAATAAGAATTGTGGTCAAGTGTGTAAATATATTCCTTCCCGAGGGGACCTGGAAGAGTTAAATTTTGCAGCTTCACCCTATCATGGTTTATAAAAATATATACAGAATAATAAATCATGCATTATATGTAAAAAAAAAAATTCAAAAGTATACACCCTTTGCTAGTAATGTAAATGTAAAGGGTAAAAAAATAATAAAAATAATCATTTAAAACATATGCCTGACTTACACTACACATTACCAGGGCTTTAAATGCAAATCCCATATTTACAATCCAAAGGCCAAACCTCAGAGATACAATGCTAGCCAGCTACATAGCAGTCGACTGCTATTATTGGCCATCACAAGTTAGAATTGTTGACTTTTCTCATGCGTCTGTGTTTGTAAGTCATAAATTACTGGTTTTATTCTCTTGAAAGACGATTATCGGAAACTAAGTCCACTGCTCCCTTGTCTGTGGCCGAACTGAGCCAGGTGGCTCCATTGCAGCAAGTCTCCCTGATTTGCACTCTCGTGTCCTTCCCCTGCCCTCCTCATTTCACCAGTAGCTGACCTGCATTCTAATTATTGTCCTCTTATGTTTTCTTTGACCCTGTCTTTCATTTCTTACCACCAGGTTTACAACTGACTGTATCATAAAATATATTTATTAATGGGCATTTTTCAGATTTTGGTTTTGTTATATTTGTCGGCCAGTAAAATGATAGCTGATGTGTTCAGGTGTCGGTAAGGACCAAGCTTTGGGACTGGTTCGAACCTTGCCGAGGATGAAAATTTTTAATTTTTACCGCATTTTCCTCACAAGGAAACCCCTGAAAACCCACAAAAGCACGGAGAGAACATGCAAACTCCATACAGACATGGCCGAGGATGGAATTGAACTCGGGTCTCCTAGCTGTGAAGCCTGTGTCCTAACCACCCGGTTTCTGTGCAGCCCTGGTTCAGTATATTTTTCATCAAAATAGTAGTCATGCCAAAATGTTGTGTTGCTGCTGGATGTTCACAATATCTGAGTGATACTGTTGCGGGGGTGCTGGATCCTATCCCAGCTGTCTTGGGCCGAGAGAGGCGGGGTACACCCTGGACTGGAGGCCAGCCAATCACAGGGCACATATAGTCAAACAACCATTCACACTCACATTCATACCTATGGACAATTTGGAGTGGCTAATTAACCTAGCATGTTTTTGGAATGTGGGAGGAAACCGGAGTACCCGGAGAAAACCCATGGCCGAGGTTGGAATTGAACCCTGGTGCATGCGTGGGTTTTCTCCGGGTATAAAACATGCTAGGTTAATCCAAATTGTCCATAGGTATGAATGTGAGTGTGAATGGTTGTTTGTCTATATGTGCCCTGTGATTGGCTGGCCACCAGTCCAGGGTGTACCCGAAGACCGAAGACAGCTGGGATAGGCTCCAGCACATCTCGTGAGGATAAGCAGTAGAAAAATAGCATCATGGTGTCATGGATGAGTCAGCGTTGAAATTAAAAATAACCCATATGATTGTCACTGTGGCTTCCCAATGGAATTACAAACTCCAGTTTGAAGTTTAGAGGGTGTTTGTGTGTGTGTGTGTGTGTGTGTGTGTGTGTGTGTGGCTATTTTCCTTGCCCAAGGACATCTCAGGTGGCAAGAAACTAAATCAGCTAATTAGCATTTCATGCATAAATCAACGATTTATGATGATCCTAACTTCCTTTGCATCTCACCCTCTGCTATCCTCTTTGTAGACGTCCGTCAAATGAGCAACATCATTAGCAAAGATCTCTCTCCATCATACTTTACCCCTTTTTTGATGCAAATGTTTGCTATCCGCTTTGAAACTTCAAAGTGCTCTTTTGTGCAAACATTAGCAACGACCATAGCAACAAATATGCGCTCTGCTACGTAGTACGGCTACAGCACAGAAGTTTTAACTTAAATAATACATTTTTTTTTTTTTAAAGTTCCTTGCCTATCCCGGCTGTCTTTGGGCGAGAGGCGGGGTACACCCTGGACTGGTCGCCAGTCCACACTCATTCACACTCACATTCATACCTATGGACAATTTGGAGTCGCTAATTAACCTAGCATGTTTTTGGAATGTGGGAGGAAACCGGAATACCTGGAGAAAACCCACGCATGCACAGGGAGAACATGCAAACTGCACACAGAGATGGCCGAGGGTGGAATTGAACTCGGGTCTCCTAGCTGTAAAGTCTGCATGCTAACCACTTGACCGCCGTGCAGCCAAGTTTTAACTTAAAAAATTAATTTTTAAAAAAGTTCCTTTCCTATCCCAGCTGTCTTTGGGCGAGAGGCGGGGTTCACCTTAGACTGGTGGCCAGCCAATCACAGGGCACATATAGACAAACAACCATTCACACTCACATTCATACCTATGGACAATTTGGAGTCGCTAATTAACCTGGCATGTTTTGTACCCGGAGAAAACCCACGCATGCACGGGGAGAGCGTGCAAACTCCACACAGCGATGGCCGAGGACGGGATTGAACTCGGGGGTCTTAGCTGTGAGGTCTGCGTGCCAACCACTCGACCGCCGTGCAGCCAAGTTTTAACGGAAATAATAATTTTAAAAAAAAAGTTCCTTGCCTATCCCAGCTGTCTTGGGGCGAGAGGCGGGGTACACCCTGGACTGGTGGCCAGCCAATCACAGGGCACATATAGACAAACAACCATTCACACTCACATTCATACCTATGGACAATTTGGAGTCGCTAATTAACCTAGCATGTTTTTGGAGTACCCGGAGAAAACCCACGCATGCACGTGGAGAACATGCAAATTCCACACAGAAATGTCGGAGAGTGGACTTGAACTCTGGTCTCTTTGCTAACCACTCGACCATCGTGCAGCCCCCATTTAAACATATATTATTCAAAACGTTTTATTCTCAACTGAGTTGACACGTGACTTTGCATTTGACATCATGATATCAATTTTGAATACAGCGCGCCCTTTTGCTGCTCACCTTGTTTAATTTTAATAACCGGCATTGACCACCCGTCTACTTCTGACTCTTCCTGGACGGATTCAGTCCTTTTTTAACGCCTTTCTAGTGGTGATGGAGGATGATTTTCGTCATTGACCAACAGCAAAGGCATCAATTTTTGTCAAGTCAAGAGTAAAATTAACATCCAAGTCCTTTCAAAAAGCAATTCATCTAACAACTTATTAATAATAAAGTTGATTTTATTTTAATGTATTAGTATTCCGGCTGCACGGTGACCTTGTGGTTAGTACATCAGCCTCACAGTCTGGAGAACCAAGTTGGATTCTTTGCGTGGAGTTGGCATGTCGTCACTGTGTGCGTGGGTTTTCTCATGGTACTCAGACTTCCTCCCACATCCCCAAAACCATGCATGTTTTTGGTAATTGGAGGCTCTATTTCTGAATGTTTGGAGGAAATCATTACAAAAAAAAAAATTGTGTCCACATAAAAAAAAAGGCAACCGGCTTCCATGCTCGCCCCCGTTCATCCATATAGTGATATATTACATTTACCATGACAAGTACATTATGTTTATAAAAAAAGCCCAGGAAACATCATGAATGTTTAATCACCTGTGTGTGTTATAAGGCGGAATGGAATAAGGAAATGAAAGCAACACCCGTTAGTCAATAACTTCATGCTCTGTTGGTAAATGAGCTTTAAAACATGAGCTAATGTTGCACATTTCATATCACACAGATTCATTTTTACCCGTTCGCATACAAATCTGCACTCCGGTTTTGTTTTATTTGAATGAGTTTTGGTAGGCCAACATATCCAGTCAATGAAATGCACTTATTACAACCTTGATATTTCTAACATGAACACATGAACATATATACACTACCACTCAAAAGTTTGGGATCACTTGCAAATTTCTTTGTTTTCCAAAGAAAAACAAATGTTCATGCATTTCACAAACAATTAAAATGAATCAGATGATTTTCAAACAAACGATCTGCATATTTGCATAAAGGCCTGCTATCAACAACTGTCAGTCCTCTGCATCAATCTCCTGGTATGGCTGCTAATCCAAGTTTATTATTTTATAAGGCTAATAGATGATTAGAAAAGCCATCTAAAAATCTCCACAAAAAACTAAAATCTCTTACCATGCTGTTAACTACTCCCTTCAGAGAGCAGCACAAACTGGGTCTAACAAGGACACAAAAACGCTGCACAACTGTGCAAGAAGAAACAAAGAAACAAACGAGAATTATTCCATATGATCGGTGTCGGAATCGGTCAATTTCACTCTTGGATGATTGGTATCAAAATCGGCAACATAAATCCCTCGTATTTACAAAGTCATAAACAGATTTTCCGTGCTCCAACTACAAAAATATTCCATTTATTGACCTGGAATCCTATATTGTGGAAATTAATTTATCGCTGGCAAGTCTGTAACCAACTAATTAATTAAGACAAAAATCCTTAGCAATAGCACAAACTGGGTCTAACAAGGACAGAAAAACGCTGCACAACTGTGCAAGAAGAAACAAAGAAGAATTATTCCATATGATCGGTGTCAGAATCGGTCAATTTCACTCATGGATGATTGGTATCAAAATGGGCAACATAAATCCCTCGTATTTACAAAGTCATAAACAGATTTTCCGTGCTCCAACTACAAAAATATTCCATTTATTGACTTGGAATCCTATATAGTGGAAATTAATTTATCGCTGGCAGGTCTTTAACCAATTAATTAAACCATGTTAATTAATCATGAAAGACACAATAGCACAAACTGGGTCTAACAAGGACACAAAAACGCTGCACAACTGTGCAAAAAGACAAATATCTGAGAGTTTAAGACAAAGACGCCGTAGCGTATATGCCGATGTTTGAGATCCCGCTGCCAATTATGGTGTCAGATTGTAATTCGGCGACAGGCTCGGCTCCCACTCTGAATTGGCACAAACATGGCAGTCGTGTAGTAAGGCTGGTCTGGCAGGTGACGAGGTCACATCGGCCATCTGATGTGATGTCAGGAGTGCAGCTTGAGTGTTTAGTCAAACAATTCATTCGGCCAACCGAAAACCATACCAAGCCATAATATGACTCAACGTCCATTTTCATAATTCCGATGCCGCGCTTAAAAAAAAAACTATTTTCACATGTGCTTCCATTTTGCTATGGGCGCTAGCATCATTTTTATGGCAAAACAAATAACAGGTGGACAACAACAGCCCAGCATGTACATTCATAAACAACGCAGCTTAGGTTGCATGCATCGCAGACTCGCATTAACATTGCATGAAATCTCACTCACTCGTAAAATGTGGATATAGCTGGCGCACACGGAAAAAAAAAAAACATTTGCGATGTAAATCAGGGCGTAGACTCGATTTATAGCTGTATTGTTTCCAATATGTTTCTTATGAGGGGGGGGGGTAAAATAAAGGTAAAGGCAATAAAATCTGAGCATTTAAAGTCTATTATCCACAAGAATGACATCAAGTGAGATTTAAATGGAAATGTAATGTTTGTAAAGAAATAAAACAATAATGGAATGTTAGTGTGGGGAAAAAAGCAAATTATGTAAAATCTAAAAAAAAAAAAGCTATTAACAAAACAGAACAAACGTAACATAGAATCCGAAAATATACATATTTGGAATGTCAATATGGTGGTTGGGGCACACAATGGTTCAGCCCCAAGGAGGAAGAAATACATAAGCAGGGGTGTCCAAAATCCAAAAAATTAAAAAATCCCAAAAAAACAAACAAGAACCGGAATATAACTTCCCCACTTTTGTTTTAGGCAACCATATTATATTATTATAAATTATTATATAATTCATTATATAATAATGATTATTATATAATTCATTGCATAACAATCATTATTATATTATTAATTAGCCGATTATTATTACTATCATCATTATTCTTCTTCTGATTATTACTACTACCACTAGTAGTAGTAGTAGTAGTAGTAGGCTAGTTTTAGCCTGCTTATTTACTTGCTTATTAGCCTGTTTTTGCCGTATTATATGAAGTTTGTCAGAATTTTTTTTTCTGTAAAAAAAAAAAAATCAATAAAAAATATAAAATTATTTATGCGGGCTTAAGAACAAATACAAAATCAATACAAAAAATCAATACAAAATATCAAATTATTTAGGGGCTTAAGAACATTTTAGGGGGTCTAAGTTCCCCCCTAATATATATATATATATATATATATTTAAGGATAAGAAAAATAACATTAATAATGGCCTGTTCCTTTCAGACACAACCAAACTTGACCGATATTTGTCCGTATACGTAATACCGAGTTTGACAGAGATTTTTTTTGTGTAAAAAATAAAATAAATCAATAAGAAATATCAAATTATTTAGAGGGGCTTAAGAACATTTTAGGGGGGATTGAAGCCCCCCCAAAATGCCACTCTTTAAGGATAAGAAAAATGACATTAATAATGTGCTGTTCCTTTAAAAAAAAAATTAAATTTAACAAAATTGAAAATTTTTTTAAAAAGATTTTAAAAAATCAATACAAAAAAAATCAATAAAAAATATCAAATTATTTAAAAATAAAATAGGCCTAATGACGCCGCTGTATACCTTTAAGGATAAGAAAAATGACATTAATAATGGGCTGTTCCTTTCAGACACAACCAAACCTGACCAATATTTGTCCTTATACGTAACACCAAGTTTGACAGAGATTAAAAAAAAAAATATTAAAAAAAAAAAATGTAAAAAAAAATCAATACAAAAAAATCAATAAAAAATATCAAATTATTTAAAAATAAAATAGGCCTCCAAGAAAATGCTGCAACAACAAAATTACTACAGACGCAATCTTCAACCAAATTTTAAACCACTCCTTATTTGAATATGCAGTAAACATCCCTCAATTTCAGAAAGCCTTTTTATGACAGTATATGCATTAATTATGCATTTTCCTAAATCAATCTAACTGAACTGCAATGTTAGGCTGCACGGTGGTTGAGTGGTTAGCGCGCAGACCTCACAGCTAAGAGACACCGTGCATGTGTGGGTTTTCTCCGGGTACTCCGGTTTCCTCCCACATTCCAAAAACATGCTAGGTTAATTAGCCACTCCAAATTGTCCATAGGTAGGAATGTGAGTGTGAATGGTTGTTTGTCTATATGTGCCCTGTGATTGGCTGGCTGGCCACCAGTCCAGGGTGTACCCCACCTCTCACCCCAAGACAGCTGGGATAGGCTCCAGCACCCCTGCAACCCTCATGAGAATAAACAGTAGAAAATGAATGAATGAATACCGCATTATTAGATAGTTCATGTGCAGATTGTATCCCAACAAGGGGGGGTTGCGTGGGGGGGGGCAGCATTATTTCATGCTCTGTGTACCACAGTTGAGTCTTTTAAGCTACGGTCCATCTCCTCCATGTGTGTAACACGGACACTATTGTTATTCTTTATGCATATGAAATTGAGACAGCCACACAAAATGATGCAAATGACCTCAAGACATCACACAAAAGCAAATTGTCGCGGTTGCCAGGCAACAGTGGCCGCTTAAGCAAAGGCATACATGAAGATGAAAACAGACTTGAGTTTTGAGAGCGGCTTTGTTGTGACAAAAGTCCTTATTAGAACCTACGTTCGATGCCACAGACACGCTGCTGACCATGTCAACACAACAGCGACGTCACCCGTCTTGTTTTTCCAGCGTGTTCCCACTCCACACTGTGTAGTATCTGCTGTGGCTTGGAAGGACATGCAGTACACTGAGTACACGCTGACATTTCAGCAACTGTGTATTTATTCTCTCATGGGAATTGCAATTATTTCGATATTTGTGCTCACTTGTGTTTACGGCCATTTTGGCAATAATTGCTGGGCATTGGATGGTTTTTAGTACATCTATACTGCGATACACACTGCATGTATGTACAAGTTTCATTTTGATGGCATTGTCCTTTGAGAACATTCATTCATTTTCTACCGCTTATTCTCACAAGGGGCGCGGCAGGGGGTGCTGGAGCCTATCCCAGCTCGTAATTAGGACTTTATTCCCATCATTTTTTGACATAATTCTCAAAATATTTTATATACTTATCTCCCAATTTAATTTTCCAAAAAGTATTTTTTTTGTTTTATTTGTTTCTCATTATATTTTAACTTTTATTTAATATTTCAAGTCTATGCAACTAAAATGAAATTTTTTTCCTTTGAATATTTTGACTTTATTCCTATAAATGAAAGATGTTTTTATTTTAGTTTGTGACAAGTTCAACGTTTTTCATGTAATTTTTTCTCTCGTAATTAGGACTTTATTTCCATAATTTAATCCATTCATTTTGTACCGCTTATCCTCATGAGGGTCTTTAGGACTTTATTTCCATCATTTTTTGACATAATTCTCATAATATTGTAACTTTTCTCCCAACCTAATATTCCAAAACGTAATTTTTTTTAATTTGTTTCTCATTATATTTTGACTTTTATTTAATATTTCAAGTCTATGCAACTAAAATGAGATTATTATTGACATCATCCTCAGTAATATTTTCACTTTATTCCCATAAATCCCATAAATAAATTTAATCCCATTCATTTTCTACTGCGTATCTCGCGGCAAGGGGTGCTGGAGCCTATCCCAGCTCGTAATTCGGACTTTATTCCCATAATTATTTGACATAATTGTCATAATATTGTAACTTTTCTCCCAACCTAATTTTCCAAAAAGTAATATTTTTTTGTTTTATTTTGTTTCTAATTATATTTTGACTTTTATTTAATAATTCAAGTCTATGAGACTAAAAACACAATTTTTTCCTCCTAATATTTTCACTTTATTCCCATAAATGAAAACTGTTTTTATTTTAGTTTCTGACAAGTTGAACGCTTTTCTCGTAATTTTTTTCCTCGTAATTAGGACTTTATTCCCATAATTGTATTAATTCATTTTCTACCGCTTGTCCTCACAAGGGTCGCAGAGGGTGCTAGAGCCTATCCCACTTTATTCCCATAATTTTTAGACATAATTCTCATAATATTGTAATTTTTCTCCCAACCTAATTTTTTTTTGTTTTTTTTGTTTCAAATTATATTTTGACTTTTATTTAATATTTCAAGTCTATGCAACTAAAATGAGATTATTATCCTCAATAATAATATTTTCAATTTATTCCCATAAATGAAAGCTGTTTTTATTTTATTTTCTGACAAGTTCAACGCTTTTCTCGTATTTTTTTTTTCTTGTAATTAAGACTTTATTTCCAGAATTTCATTCATTCATTCAGAGGCGGGGTACACCCTGGACTGGTGGCCAGCCAATCACAGGGCACATATAGACAAACAACCATTCACACTCACATTCATACCTATGGACAATTTGGAGTGGCTAATTAACCTAGCATGTTTTTGGAATGTGGGAGGAAACCGGAATTAGGATTTTTTTCCTCATAATTTGGACTTTATTCCCATAATTTCATCCATTCATTTTCTCGCGCGTATCCTTGAATCTGTGCTTGCACCTTCCTCAAAGTGCCACAGCACATTCATCCTCGTGGCTGCACATGATTAATGATTGTTGACACAAACGCAAACAGTGGGAAGCACAGACTGAGCGAGACCGATGAAGACCGATGGAGGCAAAGGGAGAAGCTCACGTTAAATAGCCCCAATATCACCATCGTAGACGCGGTGGATAATGGCTCTCGAAAGGAACTTCTTTCTCACCGCAACCACCTCCTTCAAAGGGTTCCAAGTGTTCAATTTATGTGAGCGTGGATGCCAAAGAAATCCACTTAAAGCTGAGCCGCAACTTGTTGTTGAATATCGTGCGGCCCTTTTGAATCGACTTTCGACCGCCGTGTAAATGAAGGGGTTCGCTTTTCAGAGCCGTACAGGAACGAGGCTGGCGCTGATGGCCGTGATCGCTGCGACCGAAGGCCAATCCGTCAGCTTTGTCATTTGACGTTGACGATGTCAGCAGATATTTATTTACGGCAGCAGATCTGGCGACATGTTTATTGATGTGGGTTGGAAGTAGTTTGGGCGCTACCAACTGCAACTTTTAGCTTATTTTCCATCCCCATTTTTGATGTTGTTGCTGATTCCAATTTTCTTCTTAAATAATCTCCATAACTTTGCTATTTGTAATTGTATGACTTTATTCCCAGAAAACATAATTTTTCTCCCAACCTACTATTTTAATAAGAACAATTTAATTTTGTTTTTATAATATTTAAAAAAATCAAGTCTATATGACTATTTTTTTCCCTCCTAATAGTTTCACTTTATTCCCATAAATGAAAGCTGTTTTTCTGCTTTTTTAATTTAGTTTCTGACAGGTTTGACTTTTTTCTCATAAATTTTCTTATGTAATTAGTACTTTTTTCCCCATAATTTTCTGACATAATTCTCATAAAATTGTAACTTTTTCCCAACCTAAAAAATAAAGTACAACTTTATTTTGTTTTATTTGTTTCTCATTATATTTTGACTTTAATATTTAAGATTTATATCAAATTTTTATTATATCATATAAATACATATTATTATATTTATTTTATATTATAATATTTTATATAATGTCATGAATATAATATAATATATATTATATTTATTTCTAATGTATAATATATAACATAAATATATAGTATTATATTTATATTATATAATAATATTTTATATTATAATGTCATTTATTTGTTTCTCATTATATTTTGACTTTAATATTTAAGATTTATATCAAATTTTCATTATATCATATAAATACATATTATTATATTTATTTTATATTATAATATTTTATATTATGTCATGAATATAATATAATATATATTATATTTATTTCTAATGTATAATATATAACATAAATATATAGTATTACATTTATATAATAATATTTTATATTATAATGTCATTTATTTGTTTCTCAATATATTTTGACTTTAATATTTAAGATTTATATCAAATTTTTATTATATCATATAAATACATATTACTATATTTATTTTATATTATAATATTTTATATTATGTCATGAATATAATATAATATATATTATATTTATTTCTAATATATAATATATAACATAAACATATAGTATTATATTTATATTATATAATAATATTTTATATTATAATGTCATATATAATATAATATGTATTATTTTATATCTATATCAAACTTATATATATATATATATTATATATATGTATTTATTTATATATAGAAATGTAAAGCCCTGTATATAAATATATATGTATTTTTAATATATATATCTAATTAATATTATCTAAATTAATATGTCAAGTCTATGCAACTATTTTTCCTCTTAAAATTTTCTCAATATTTTCACCTTATTCCCATAAATATGTGTGCCCAAAGACAGCTGGGATAGGCTCCAGCACCCCCCCGCGACCCCTGTGAGGATAAGCGGAAGAAAATGAATAAATGAATGAATGAATTAAATAAATAAATAATTAAAATAATTAATTAAAATTAAGTAATTTTTGAGAAATTAAGAATATAATATTTATATAAATATATATATTGTATTATTAATGTTATTAGTATTCCAAACATTTTGTCAATCCCAATGTAGATAAATGCACGTGATTTATATTTTTAGGATGTGAGAAATTCTCAAATGAAAATATGAATTCCATGCCCAAGAGGATTAAGGCAGCGTTAGATAACTGTCTTTATCGCTGTGCATAAAGACTTGCCCGTGTAGCAACGTTTTCATGTTACCTTTATTTGCATATTGTGTAAGGGGCAAACGGTATTGAACATGACATGTATGTACATGCATGTGCTGAAGAGATACATGGCCTTGTCTGTGGAGCTTACTTCCTCCCCTAATGCTACTTTCATGCCCACAAGCTGATGTTGTGTAGTTATGACAAGCCGGTGTTATTGTCAGAGGTGATGCGCCTCACCAAGGTTAAGTCAGACCTTATCACCGCGCCGGTGCACAAATTATGTTGCTTTGCAGGTTGTTGGGCGGAAAAAGGGAGCTAAAGGTTTGCTGATGATGTACTGATGGGATGTGTTGCAGTTGCTTTGTGTGTACAAACCCCGAGTGCGTCACGTTAAACCTGCTCGGGGAACCTGATGTATTGTTAAAGGTACGTGAAACTTGGACTTTTTGCTCCGAGTTGTATGAGATATACGGTTCTTCACTCGCTACTTTGCAGTTCCAATTCCGTGGCTTCACTATAACATGTTTTTAAAAAAATATTTTAAATAATAAATCATGCTGTTTTCTGTTTGTTTGTTAAATATTATGCATATTGAGGTGAATTTTTAATTCAAAATTAACAATTTTCCATTATAAAAATGGCTAAATGAACTAAAATAGGCAAACAATGATGCATCACTAGGTATCAATAATGTTACTGTTTGGGAAGACGGGAGCGGCACGGTGGTCGAGTGGTTAGCGCGCAGACCTCACACCTCAAAGACCCAAGTTCAATTCCACCCTCGGCCATCTCTGTGTGGAGTTTGCATGTTCTCCCTGTGCATGCGTGGGTTTTCTCCGGGTACTCCAGTTTCCTCCCACATTCCAAAAACATGCTAGTTTGCTAACATGCTAAACATGCTAAACATGCTAAACATGCAAAACATGCTAAACATGCTAATTAGCGACTCCAAATTATCCATAGGTATGAATGTGAGTGTGAATGGTTGTTTGTCTATATGTGCCCTGTGATTGGCTGGCTGGCCACCAGTCCAGGGTGTACCCCGCCTCTTGCCCAAAGACAGCTGGGATAGGCTCCAGCACCCCCATTACCCTCGTGAGGATAAGGGGTAGAAAATGAATGAATGAATATGCAATTGCGACTGAAAAGTAGACGAGCGCAGGCCTCACAGCTAGGAGACCCGAGTTCAATTCCACCCTCAGCCATCTCTAGTGGAGTTTATATGCCCCCCCCCCCCCCCCTGCATGGAATGGTTTTCTCTGGGTATAAAACATGCTAGGTTAATTGGCGACTCCAAATTGTCCATAGGTATGAATGTGAGTGTGAATGGTTGTTTGTCTATATGTGCCCTGTGATTGGCTGGAGACCAGCCCAGTGTGTACCCAGACAGCTGGGATAGTCTCCAGCACCCCTCATGAGGATAAGCAGTAATCTGTAATAAAAATCCCAAATAAAAACACAGAATGCTGTTGCTATAGGGGTGTTATTTCATGCATGGAGGTCTCTAATCATGTTGAAAAAAAATATATAGGAGGTCATAAAAAGGTTTTCTATGCTCTAAATATGAAAATATTTTCTGTTTATAAATAAGGTAGCATTCGTTGCCAAAATTAATTCAGCACATTCCGTTTCGAATCCAATTAAACGGGATAAACGAGGCTAAAAGGAAGTGAAAAAAGTTGCGAAATGCTGTTTTCCACTTTACTACGACGTTGTGCTGGGAAAAAAGAGGATGCCAGATTTGTGTTTATTTGGAGTTAATTTGAAATGGCATCGAACCTCAAGTACATGTATCTGCAGGCATCCATTACAGGACTACATCTTCAATTCAGTCATTTTATTCCACGGGGGGCCAGATGTGGCCGGCGAGTCGTGATGTACACAAAACAACAAACCAGCCATTATTTGTTTGCTCCGTGACGTCCATTAGGGTGTATCAGATTTTTAAATTGATTTTTAAATTGATTTTTAAATTGATTTTTAAATTGATTTTTAAATTGATTTTTAAATTAATTTTTTAATTGATTTTTAATTTATTTTAATTAATTTTAATTGCTTTTAATTGCTTTTAATTGATTTTTAATTGATTTTAATTGATTTTTTATTTATTTTTAAATGATTTTTAAATGATTTTTAATTGATTTTTAATTGATTTTTAATTGATTTTTAATTGATTTTTTAATGAAATTTTTATGACATTTTTATGAAATTTTTATGACATTTTTATGACATTTTTATGAAAATTTAATGAAATTTTAATGAAAATTTAATGAAATTTTAATGAAAATTTAATGAAATTTTTATGAAATTTTTATGAAATTTTAATGAAATTTTAATGAAATTTTTATGAAATTTTTATGAAGTTTTTATGAAATTTTAATGAAATTTTAATGTCATAATATCAATTTAGCTGGCATTTCATTTTTTTCTAATGAACATAAAAATGTCTTTTGCAAAGTTTTGAGGAAATCCATTGAGATTTAGGGGTGCCACTTCACACACAAATTTTGGAAAATTTGCAATTTCTAGTCTAATTGCCAAAAAGTTGACCTGGAAATGTTGAGTACAATGAACTTCTATACAACATAATTTTTTTATAGTGTTATCAAAATAAATACATTTGTTTTCTCTTTGGGCAGATTTCAAGATTCTCCATTCATTTGTCCTGTTGACAAAATGAATGGCGGTAAATGGGACATTTTATGTAGCAGTGATGGATATTTGACATACATATAAAGTTTAAACACTTTGTTTTTTATTTTATTTGTATTTTATTGTAAACACAAGGCGCGATAGTAACACATTTAAATAACAATTCATGGCGACTATTGAACTGTTCACTACTTTATTCCACAAAAAACAGATGTAGGTGGCACCCCTAAATAATCATGTATTGGAAAAATATTTTCTATGTGTTGTTTCTACATATATCGGAACACTTTTAATACCCAGCCATATAAAAATTCAAAAATTTTGTTTTTTGATGCACCCTAACATTGATCCAATATATCAACCCGCCACCGCGGACGATTATTGACACATTATGAATATTTTTCCAAGTCCATACAGGACTTCCCAGAACTATTTTAACAGCTCTACCCTCCAAATATCCTCAGCCGCGGTGACAGGCCAGCTTTGTGAAGATTGTGCATTCACGCAGATATCTTCTGTGAAATGATCACACGTTCGCCCACCTCAATGTCCTGTCAGGCTGTTGCTATAGATATCCACACAAGTGAAGCTACAAGTAGACGCCAAGGACTGAGAGGCAGTGAGCAGAGGAGGCAAATGAGGAGAAAAATTCGTCGGAAAAGAGAACGAGCAGAGCGAGCCTCAGAGACACCGAATCGGGGAAGATAGCGAACGGGGATCCATAATAATCCCGCCGCCAGTGACTTTCACAAAAACATGTAAGAAGTGTGAAAAGGGAATGATAGCAAGGGGAAGAGCGGGAAAATGAGCCCTGCTACCTGTCAGCGCATCAAAGAATTGTCGTGTCAAATCTTCACCACCTCGCACCCGTTATCGCGCCCTCGGTGGCGGCGCCTAATGAGCCAAGAGCCTTGCATGACTCCTGTATACACCGTCTCGTGCACGTCGCCATTAAAAACGCATGTGATACAGACTCATTTATCGCAATGGAAAACGGCTCCTTGTGGAATTTGGTGTTGTTTTACTTTTACACCTGTGCGACTGTCAAGTCGCCTGTGACTTTCCCAGTGACGCCGTTGTTGCCTTGTCAAGGTGTGCACTCCTCACACACACACACACTTTGCACTAACAGCACTAACTGAATTGGACAAATCTAATATAAAAGTTAAATTTTTATCATGCATCATCATTATTATGCAAAAAACGTCATGCATGAATCTTTTCAGGTGTATAGGCCGCTTTTCTTTTGTTTATATGTATAAATGTGAGTGTGAATGGTTGTTTGTCTATATGTGCCCTGTGATTGGCTGACTGGCGACCAGTCCAGGGTGTACCCCGCCTCCCGCTTGAAGACAGCTGGCATAGGCTCCAGCATCCTCCGCAACCCTCGTGAGTAGAAATGGTAGAAAATGAATGAATGAATAATTGTATGGTCGGGCTGCACGGCGGTCGAGTGGTTAGCGCGCAGACCCGAGTTGGGTGGAATTTGCGTGTACTCCCCGTGCATGTGCGGGTTTTCTCCGGGTACTCCGGTTTCCTCCCACATTCCAAAAACATGCTAGGTTAATTAGCCACTCCAAATTGTCCATAGGTATGAATGTGAGTGTGAATGGTTGTTTGTCTATATGTGCCTTGTGATTGGCTAGCTGGTGACCAGTCCAGGGTGTACCCCGCCTCCCGCTCGAAGACAGCTGGGATAGGCTCCAGCATCCTCCGCAACCCTCGTGAGTAGAAATGGTAGAAAATGAATGAATGAATAATTGTATGGTCAGGCTGCACGGCGGTCGAGTGGTTAGCGTGCAGACCCGAGTTGGGTGGAATTTGCGTGTACTCCCCGTGCATGTGTGGGTTTTCTCCGGGTACTCCGGTTTCCTCCCACATTCCAAAAACATGCTAGGTTAATTAGCGACTCCAAATTGTCCATAGGTATGAATGTGAGTGTGAATGGTTGTTTGTCTATATGTGAAAAAATTTACTTTTTGGAAAAATACAATATTACAATACAATGGAAAAGTTACAATATTATGAGAATTATGTCAAAAAATTATGGAAATAAAGTCCTAATTATGAGCTGGGATAGGCTCCAGCACCCCCTGCCGCGACCCTTGTGGTATGGATGTGAGTGTGAATGGTTGTTTGTCTATATGTGCCCTGTGATTGGCTGGCTGGCCACCAGTCCAGGGTGTACCCCGCCTCTCGCCCGAAGACAGCTGGGATAGGCTCCAGCACCCCCCGCGACCCTCGTGAGGATAAGCGGTAGGAAATGAATGCCAGCAAATGACAGTTTTGTGTTTCACGTTGTTTGCCTTAGTTCCTGCTTTCATGCTTTTATTTTGTTGTTCTTCCTGTGTTGGTCTGCCCTGCGTTTCGTCACTTTTACACCCTCTTCTGCGCGCACCTGTTTCCAATTTGATTCTTGTATTTAGTTCAGCCAGGTGCGTTTGCCTTTTGTTGGTGCATTGTATGTTCTTTGCTTCGTGTCATATGCCAGTGCTGCATTTGCCTATTTTCAAAGAAATAAAGCTAAGCTACTATCAGGGCCCTCACGGTGTCATCTTACTTAGCAACACTTTATTAAGAGCACTAAAGTTACTAATACGACTTTGAAATGAAAATTGAATTGAAAAGTTTTCCCAAAATGCATTCTTTTGAAGCAACACATTCATTGGAAAGCTGCGATGACGTCAGCCTCCCTCTGGGATCTAGGTCCTCTGGCTCTCACTGGTGGACATAGGGAGCGCTGTAGTGCCAGCCACCATTTTCTATGCTGCTTGCCCTCCAATTAAGTGGTTTGCTAAAACAAAAGGCATTTCTGAGGTATACATTTGTATGTTTATGTTTGTAAGACACTGTGACTGTTATATTGAGTAATGACCTGCTGGTACTATTTTTGTGGATCCAATCAGTTCTTTTTTCACATTTACGTGATCGTTTGAATCCAGTAAATCTGACCAGTATCAGGCCAATACCGATCCTGAGTATTGCATCACACCATCCCTAAATGAAAGCACTAATATGGTTTGCTTGACTGCCTTTGAGAAGGGAAAGAAGTAAAGTAGAGAGGGTACAAATTAGAAGGAATGGTGTATGATGAAATAGTTCTAAGGACGTGTGGTGAGAAAGTCAAAAGACTTTTTGAGGAAAGTGGGCGTAAAATTACTGCTGTATTTATTTAGAAATAAGTCAAGCAAAGCAGAGACCGTGGTTAGTGGGTAACACAAGTTTGCGTGAAATTATTTGTTTGTGAGAAAGGACTTTACTAACTGCCTCATCCACTAATCATACAAGTCGAGTTGTTAGAGCATAGAAAACTTGTTGAAGATCTTCTAAACTTCTTTTTTTAAAAAACATTATTAGAGCCCTCTCGACATGAAATAACACCCCTATAGTCATCATTACTGGTTCCAAATTATTTGCTTTGAATAATAATACGCTCATGTATGCTATACAGTAGTAGTTGTTTTGTTTTTTATTAGTTATTTTTTCTGTTGCCCAGCAGTTTCCTAATTGAGAGAAAGCAAGGGGAAAAAAAATAAAAATATTTTTCCATGATCCGCTAAGCTAACTTCAGTGACGTCAAAGCAAATTCAAAGAAGAAAGAGAGTCTTGGCAGAAAACTCTACCAAAAATGCTGCACAAAGTTGTTTTTTCCTGGAGTAGTGAAGGCCCCAACCTTATAATATTCTCTTAGGGGAGGCTCGCTGTGCCATACTTTGAAAAGTCCCGTTGTAAACAATCCTCTCTAAGCTTGTTTCACCTATTTTCAAGAAAATAAAAGCACATCTATCACAGTAAATGGAAATGTATTTTGTACATGGAACTTTATAATACTTCTCAAAGTGAGGTTTTAATTGATTTGAAGGGCTAATGTGAATGTACGGAATGGGACGCAATTATTCCTCCTATAAAGCCTTCTGGGGAAAAAAAAAACCTAAAAAATTGCCAAAGATGCTCCATTTCCAATCGATTTTTTGTAAACAACCCCCCCCCCCAAAAAAAAAACGAGTGCTGAATTAATGCTACCATATTATATTCTATGTTAGTATATTTTCACAAAATTATGAATTTAACATATCTTACACCTATTCACCCTGTTCTCTATTCTTTTATTGTTAGAACTTGCCTTCCAAGAGGACGTAATGTCTGTTTTGGTCAAGTAGTTTGCAAAATAAATTACCCGCAAAAAATGCGACTTATACTCCAGAGCGACTTATGTATGTTTTTTCTACCTAATTATGCATTTTTGGCCCTGTGCGACTTATACTCCGGAGCGACTTATAGTCCAGAAAATACGGTATTTTCCTGAGACTTACATATGTTTTGCTATTGATTACTAAAGAACGGAAAAAGATACAAACTAACTAAAATGGGACAGAAGTGGTTGTCGTTTGAAAAATGGCGAGGTTGGAATGAGTTAATGTGACATTGCTAGCATTTTTTTTTTGTTAGTACTTGCCTTCCGAGAAGACGTAATGTCTGTTTTGGTGAAGTAGTTTGTAAAATAAATTACCCGCAAAAAATGCGACTTATACTCCAGTGCGACTTATGTATGTTTTTTCTACCTAATTATGTATTTTTGGCCTTGTGCGACTTATACTCCGGAGCGACTTACAGTCCAAAAAATACGGTATTTTCCTGAGACTTACATATGTTTTGCTATTGATTACAAAAGAACGGAAAAAGATACAAACTAACTAAAATGGGACAGAAGTGGTTGTCGTTTGAAAAATGGCGAGGTTGGAATGAGTTAATGTGACATTGCTAGCATTTTTTTTTTGTTAGTACTTGCCTTCCGAGAAGACGTAATGTCTGTTTTGGTGAAGTAGTTTGTAAAATAAATTACCCGCAAAAAATGCGACTTATACTCCAGTGCGACTTATGTATGTTTTTTTCTACCTAATTATGCATTTTTGGCCTTGTGCGACTTATACTCCGGAGCGACTTACAGTCCAGAAAATACAGTATTTTCCTGAGACTTACATATGTTTTACTATTGATTACTAAAGAACGGGAAAAGATACAAACTAACTAAAATGGGACAGAACTTTTTATGCATTTTTGGCCTTGTGCCGGCGGACCGTATTTAAACACTCGGTGGGTCGGATGTGGCCCCCGGGCCATAGTTTGCTCACCTCTGCTCTATAGGGATACTAGACTCGGCCATCCAGGAGGGACTCAGAGTTGAGCCGCTGCTCCTTCCCACACCGGGACCGGGAAGTCCGGGCTTCAATACTGAGACTGCTGTCCCCGCAACCCGGAACCCAATAAGCGTATGAAATTAGTTACTAACATGAAATTATTTTTCCTCATATTCCATTGTTATTAGTGCAAAATGATGACCTTTTCTTGTGAGATTAGACCATTTTTCTCTCTATATCCTTCTGTTTTCTGTTTGTTTTATCACCTTGTCATCCGACTGCTGCAGGTCAAACATTCAAAGGCGCTCGCACATGTCAACAAGTGAACCTCCCCATCCCATGAATACAGATCAGACAGAACATGAAATATAGATCACACGGATGGTCAAACAGATAGCAACAGTACACAGAAGAGAAAAAGTGCATTTTTCTAACCTTCTCTTATAGAAGGTTCTCAGGATTAAGTGCCTCAGTCCATGTCTGTACATTAATGGAAGTATGGATGGACACGGCCCCGCGACAGGCTACATCCCAGCTTGTCCCTGTGGCCAAATAGTTCCGCTAAAGTGAAGGAAAGGCACTTTAAAATAAATTGATTAAGAAAGCAGCTTCAAGTTGATTGATTAAACATCCGTGCAGCTTTTTACTTTCAGTTTTTCAGCCTGCAGGGAAGTCAGGGTGCAGAAAATACTTCATATCCGGTGAGGACTCTCTGTGTATTTTGGGCAAAAACTAATATGCTACTTGACTATGACAAGTCGAAAGACTGCTCACTTGTATCCGCAAACATTAAACCTCACGCCATTGAAATGTGGGAAACTGAAATTCACTCGCTCTTGTGTGTGAACGCTGAGCTGTGTTGAAATGGAATACTAATAGGAATACAGTCATAAGAAATATTCCCATTTTTTAAGACTTTCTTTGAACGCAACCTCTCATTGCTCATAATAACACGGTTAAAGCGTGATTCAAATCCCTTGCTACTATTATGCAAATACTTATAACTTAATTAAAATTTTGAGCTGTTAATACATACAAATATTTATAAACATGTCCTGTCCTTTATCTTTCTATACATAAAATACAGTAAAAAAATGACATATTTCAGACATATTTGCGGGTTTTGATTATTCAGGATTAATTAATTGGAAAACTTTGATTAATCTGCTTTAAAATTGTAGTCATTTGACAACCCTAATATTATGTAACAAATGTGACATGTTGGGGTTGTGGCCTGTTATCAGATTGAGCAGGGTGTGAAGATCGATAATATCGATACCAAGAGTGATATCAGTATTGGATCGATACCAGCGTGATTAAATGTACACTACCGCTTTTGGGATCACTTGCAAATGTCTTTGTTTTCCAAAGAAAAACACATTTCCTGCATTTCACAAACATTTTTTTTCCATTTCACAAAAATTGAAAATGAATGAGATGATTTTGAAAGAAGGATGTATATTTTTGCATAGAGGCCTACTATCAACAACTGTCAATCCTCTGCATCAATCTCCTGGTATGGCTGCTAATCCAAGTTCATCATTTTATAAGGCTAATAGATGATTAGAAAAGCCTAAAATTAAATCTCTTACCATGCTGTTAACGACTCCCTTCAGAGAGCAGCGCAAACTGGGTCTAACAAGGACAGAAAAACGCTGCACAACTGTGCAAGAAGAAACAAAGAAACAAACAAGAATTATTCCATATGATCGGTGTCGGAATCGGTCAATTTCACTCATGGATGATTGGTATCGAAATCGGCAACGTAAATCCCTCGTATTTCATTTCGTAAGTCATAAACAGATTTTCCGTGCTTCAATTACAAAAATATTCCATTTATTGACTTGGAATCCTATTTATCGCTGGCAGGTCTGTAACCAATTAATCAAACCAGGGGTGACTGTAATCATGAAAGACAAAAAAATCCTTAGCAATAGCACAAACTGGGTCTAACAAGGACAGAAAAACGCTGCAGACAAATATGTGAGAGTGTGTAGTTTAAGACAGGTGGTCACCTGGCAGCTGCACTAAATAGTAGCCGTCAAACACCAGTGTCAGTATCAACAGTGAAGCGGCCACTTCAGGATGCTGGACTTCATAGCAGGACTGCCAAGAAAAAGCCAGATCTCAGACAAGTGATGCCAAAATTTTGAGCGGTAGTGTATATATTTATACTTTTCGTCTGTTTATTTTGACAAATATCTGTGTTTGTGTTGTTCATGTGTGTATCATATATATCTTTTATACTGAGGAAATAAGCCAATCACAGTTTTTGCTATTGACTTTATTTTGCTTAAACAGGGGAGTACTGTCGTACTTTACAGTATCACCCACTCCTACTGACTGGACCCTAAGTAAATATTGTTTTTTCTTTCTGCCAATGCCGTGACTTCATTATTCAGCGGCTTTCCTTCTCTGTACATGAGCTCGCCTTTGCTCTCTTTGCATAAAAACTCCCAAGATATCCAAGAAATGATTGGGCTGAGAAAAAAAATAATAGCTCTCTAATCCTAAACTTGCCGCATATTTTGTTATTTGATTACATCAAATCCCTCGAGCAATCGTGCCGCCATTACAGACTATACAGAAGAAATGTGGAAACAACAATAAGAGCCCCTCAGCATTTAGACAATAATAAACGCTTGCCTCTCAGCATTCACGCTGGAGGAAGAAGAACCCTGCATCAGCATTCACACACTCACTTTTTGACACACAGATGCATTCGATAGACAAAAGGAATTCTTTTTACACTGCGGCACTATGCAACAACATCATTTTAGCATTCACGCTACATTTTATCTGCTTTTGAATCTTTTTCTTGGAATCATTGAAATCTGTGGCCAGTGGGTAGGGCGGCACATTCTGCAGGGACACACAATTGACACGACTTGTTATAAGTAAAATCATCAGTTATCCTCAAGCCCAAAGTGTGTCAGTGTGCTGGTCTCAGTAACGATATTTAGCGATTAGCCAACCATTATCATCTAGTCAGACCTGAGTCACAATTTTTTCATGACTTTGGACTAGACTTGGTAATATCATTAAAGACTTTGACCTCAGGACATGACTCAGATACTAGTTTGATTATGGTTTTTTTTTAGCCCAGTCTGATGTGTGAATGCAGCATTCACCGTTTTTTAAATACGGTAACATGAGTAGGGGCACGGCGGAAAAGTGGTTAGCGCGCAGACCTCACAACTAGGAGACCAGGGTTCAATTCCACCCTCGGTCATCTCTGTGTGGAGTTTCCATGTTCTCCCCGTGTATGCGTGGGTTTTTGTCCGGGTACTCCGGTTTCCTCCCACATTCCAAAAACATGCTAGGTTAATTAGCGACTTCAAATTGTCCATAGGTATGAATGTGAGTGTGAATGGTTGTTTGGCGTCGCTCAGAATTTGCTCAAAACCTGTAAAAAAATAAGTGTGACAACAAGAATGTAATTTATGATTTTTTTAAAAAGCCAAAATGTGAGTGAAAATAGAAAATGGATGGATTTTTGTCAAGGTTTTTGAGTGGGACGACATTAGCCACGTTTACATGAGGAGTTTTTCTCTTTCCGAATGGAATCTTTCCGAATAACTTTTACCAAAAACAATGGTATCCATGGAAAGGAATATTAAAATCTTGTGTATACATGCGCCGCTATAATCCAACAGAATAGTCAATGGGGCATGCCCAGTAAAACGTGAACACCAACATCACGTGATACCGACTTCCCCGAGTTTTTCTTTCACTTGTTGGAATACAAGTACCAATAAATATGTTTTTTTTTTTATTTATAAGTCGCTCTGGAGTATCAGTTGCAGGAACAGCCAAACTATGAAAAAAGTGAGACTTATAGTCCAGAAAATATGGTAGTTTTTTTTTTTTCATTTCTAAGTCGCTCTGGAGTATAAGTCGCAGGAACAGCCAACCTATGAAAAAAAAGTGTGACATACGTATGGTGCAGGAAATATGGTAGTTTTTTTTTTCATTTATAAGTCGCTCTGGAGTATAAGTCGCAGGAACAGCCAACCTATGAAAAAAGTGAGACTTATACTCCGGAAAATAATTTTTTTTTTTCATTTATAAGTCGCTCTGGAGTATAAGTCGCAGGAACAGCCAACCTATGAAAAAAGTGAGACGTATAGTCCGGAAAATATGTTTTGTTTTTTTTCATATATAAGTCGCTCTGGAGTATAAGTCGCAGGAACAGCCAACCTATGAAAAAAAGTGTGACTTATAGTCCAGGAAATATGGTAGTTTTGTTCATTTATAAGTCGCTCTGGAGTATAAGTCGCAGGAACAGCCAACCTATGAAAAAAGTGAGACGTATAGTCCGGAAAATATGTTTTGTTTTTTTTTCATATATAACTCGCTCTGGAGTATAAGTCGCAGGAACAGCCAACCTATGAAAAAAAGTGTGACTTATAGTCCAGGAAATATGGTAGTTTTGTTCATTTATAAGTCGCTCTGGAGTATAAGTTGCAGGAACAGCCAACATGCCCTATTGACTATTCTGGTTGATTATAGCGGCGCATGTAGACAAGAGATTGGAATATTCCTTTCCATGTATAACCATTGTTTTCGGAAAAGTAAACGTGGCTAATGTAAAAGAACAGACCAGTTCCTCGTGACATATTAACCAATCATGGATTGTTTAAGCACGTTTTCATTTGTAGTGTAATGTAGCGCGGTATCGATCATGGGGATTTTGCTCTTCTCTGATCAGCTTTATCTTTAAGATACCCCTGCAGGGGAGGCAGCACAGTCCCCCCCACTCCTCCCTCCTCCCACTCCTGAGCAAAGAGCTTTACTGGACCACACCTCCTGCCAGGCGTGGGCAGCAGCGCTGTAAAAAAAATAATAATAATAAAAAAATTATGAAAACACATATTAATGTCAAGAGCATTTTAAGTGTGAAAAAAATTACAAGTGTGTAATTAATTTTTTTTTAATTTTTCCCGCCCTAATGCCAAGCGGAGAGGTGTGCTTTATGGAGAGAGAGACAGAGGAGAGGGAGGGCCGTACGCATGACATCATTCCCTCAGAGTCGGTGCGCGGACTCGCTTGTGGTTCCTCCAAGTGCGCACGGCGGCTGCTGAGGGAGCAACTCCTCCTGCCGAAACCCAGACGCGCGTCTTCATCAGCAACCTGCGCTCCCGGGCTGGATTTTTAAAAGAAATACATCCTGCATATTCAACCCGCTACAGGAACTCTTCCACGGCTTCTTCCTGGACCCACAGCAGGGGGGACGCACACTTCCAGAAAAAAAAAAAAAAATTAACAACCCCGGGATTATTATTTGTTTTAAAAACATGAAGATGTAAGGGTTTACGCGCTGCAAAGAACCAGAAAGAAACTCCCACTCTGATATAAAGGTAAGATGGCTCGCTTGTGTACACTCTTTACATCAATTCCAAACCAAGGGTGCGGGACTCCCACGGTCTTTACTGACAATGCGTGTTCACGCAAGTCGTGGCTTCCTTTCAAAACTCCTGATTTTGTGCTAAATAAATTCCACGAGTGTCCCCCCCCCCCGAACACTGCAGGTGTCGCCGCGGATAGATTAGGTTGGTGGAGCCGTGGTGCTGAAAAGACAGTTCCACCGGACTCCGATTCGCTTTATACAAATGCAACCAAATGCCCCCCTCCCTCAAAGACCCTCCCCCCCGTCACCACCACCACCTCCCAGTGCTATTGCCTTGCTGGATTTCAAGTATAATGTATTTCTGAATCATACTTGGGGCGTGGGAGTGGGAGTGAATGACATTATCATACATGTTCCTTGAATTGGAATGCCGAACAATTCCCTGCATATTGTCACTTTTTTCCCGGAAGCATTGATTTGGATTGGTTATTTTCCGATCCGTTGGTTCCACTTCTGGGCTGCACGGCGGTGAAGTGGTTAGCGCGGAGACCCGAGTTTAAGCCATCTCTGTGTGGAGTTTACATGTTCTCCCCCCCGTGGGTTTTTTTCCGGGTACTCCGTTGTTTTTTTTTTCCCACATTCCAAAAACATGCTAGGTTAATTAGCGACTCTAAATTGTCCATAGGTATGAATGTGAGTGTGAATGGTTGTTTGTCTATATGTGCCCTGTGATTGGCTGGCTGGCTGGCTGGCTGGCTGGCTGGCGACCAGTCCAGGGTGTACCCCGCCTCTTGTCAGAAGACAGCTGGGATAGGCTCCAGCACCCTCTTTTCGTGAGGAAAAGCGGTAGAAAATGAATAAATGAATGATTCCCACTTCTACCATTTCCTTGTGGATTCCCAGCTTCGCCAAAACACAGTACGCATATATGAATCCTCAAGTGGACATATGTTGGATATGGACTGTCAGGTACATCCTTAGCATCAAGTCCAGTCATAGGTTGGATATTTGTTATTGTATTCCCTTGTTGGATCGACCAAATAATCAACTTTTGCATGAAAACATGCGCTTTCACATTCACTCTTTTTTTATTATTATTATTAGTTACACATTGTTATGAACTGATAAATTAAAAAAAAAAAAACAAATGTCCAAAGAATAATATCTTGCCACTACATCGGTTGTTAAAAAGAAAATAGTCTTTTTTTTTCTTCCCCTCTAGAGCCGCAGTAACTTGGTTAAAGCTTTTTTTTACGGTGCCTGGAAATGGCTCACAGTGCTTGCAGTGCAGTGTAATGTAATCAAATTTATGATGTTGCTGTGTGTTACAATTCTATGTTATGCTCTGTCTCATAAAAAAAAAAAAATCGTAACCTCCCCCTCCGCCCATCAATGCTATGTTGCCCAGGAGGAGGCATCCAAGCAAGGCAGGTAACATCCACGAGTGGATTAGTATGCTCACTCACCGCCTGCCTGCCTGCCTGCCTCCCTTGCAACCAGCCTTCTTGGAAATAGTCCAAATCCTTTCTGAAATACATTCTGACTTATGCTACCTCAGATTTATTCTGGCAACCAATCATACGCTTCTTGATTTTTTTTTTTTAACTTTTCCATATTTCACTTTCAATTACATTACACATAAAGTTTAGCCTCCTGCACTGAAGTAATTAAAATTCAGTCAACAGATGCATGAGATGGTGTTTGCTGTGGCATGCATTTCCATTGTGATGCACGTCTTCATGTGCAAAAGCACCACAGGGATTTACAAGCTATGATTTGTAACATGTTAGATAATCACTTGACATTACGTCCTCTTGGAAGGCAAGTTCTAACAATAACAGAATAGAGAACAGGCTAGGTGTAAGATATGCTAACACAATGGTTATTCAGCTACACAAAAAAATAAACAGAAACAGAAAAGGTGTCCAGTGTTTATGTAACATAAACACTTTTTTCATTTATAAGTCGCTCTGGAGTATAAGTTGCATGAACAGCCAACCTATGAAAAAAAGTGAGACTTATAGTCCGGAAAATATGGTAGTTTTTTTTTCATTTATAATTCGCTCTGGAGTATAAGTTGCAGGAACAGCCAACCTATGAAAAAAAGTGAGACTTATAGTCCGGAAAATATGTTTTTTTTTTAATTTATAAGTCGCTCTGGAGTATAAGTTGCAGGAACAGCCAACCTATGAAAAAAGTGTGACTTAAAGTGCAGAAAATATGGTAGTTTTTTCATTTATAAGTTGCTTCGGAGTATAAGTCGCAGGAACAGCCAACCTATGAAAAAAAGTGAGACTTATAGTCCGGAAAATATGTTTTTTTTTTTAATTTATAAGTCGCTTTGGAGTATAAGTTGCAGGAACAGCCAACCGATGAAAAAAAATTGGACTTATAGTCCAGAAAATATGGTAGGTTTTTTTTCATTTATAATTCGCTCTGGAGTATAAGTTGCAGGAACAGCCTACCTATGAAAAAAAGTGAGACTTATAGTCCGGAAAATATGGTATTTTTTTTTATTTATAAGTCACTCTGGAGTATAAGTCGCAGGAACAGCCAACCTATGAAAAAAGTGTGACTTATAGTCCAGGAAATATGGTAGTTTTTTTTTCATTTATAATTTGCTCTGGAGTATAAGTTGCAGGAACAGCCAACCTATGAAAAAAAGTGCGACTTATAATCCGGAAAATGTGGTATCAGTTTTTGATTAGAAATGGTGGAGAACCAGCTTTTTGTTTATTTTGTTTATTTTTGTGAACAAATTTAAGAAATTTTGTAAAATTACATGTTGAGTACTATAAATCGGTACATGTTGGTAGGTCTGCATTGAAATTAAAACCTCTCGCGTTTCCTGCGATACCCCGAAGGGTAGCAACGCATCAGTAACGCAAAAAAAATAATGAGTTCAGATTTATTCTGGCAACCAATCATACGCTTCTTGATTTTTTTTTTTTTTTTTTACTTTTCCATATTTCACTTTCAATTACATTACACATAAAGTTTAGCTTCCTGCACTGAAGTAATTAAAATTCAGTCAACAGATGCACGAGATGGTGTTTACACACCGTGAGATGCTGTGGCATGCATTTCCATTGTGATGCACGTCTTCATGTGCAAAAGCACCACAGGGATTTACAAGCTATGATTTGTAACATGTTAGATAATCACTTGGAATTGAAATTCTCGTACAGTCGCTGTTTTGTCGTTATTAAGATGTGGTGGCACCCGGTGATCATGCTGACAGGAGGGAGTCAATCTCTGAAAGATGGACAGCCATTAGAGTCCGTTGTGCAGAGAGTTAATGGGTCGGATACATTTTTATCAAGCGTATCCTTAGCTGTTCGTTCAGAACCGTTGTGTTACCGATTGGCTTTTTGGTACCGCTGCATCTGTTCCAAACATGCCCCCCCCCCTTCCATGTACATTTCTTGACTTGCCATCAATCAAGCAGCCTCTCTGTATGTATGAGATGGGTGATTGTAGGGCATGCTCAAGCATCCGTTGTTTTCTCCTGCTGTAATGCACCTCAATCATGCTCACCTGTCACAAGGCAGTCAAGATTGTTTCTGGACCCGTGCTAGAGGCCGCTACTGTAAAAAAAAAAAAATGACGGGTCCACACGGTGTCAGGATCACTAGAGCACACCGGCACAATGTAGCTTTATTGCATTTGCGAGATGAGCTATATGTCATGCTCTGCAGAGTCATTACGCAGCAGTCCGAGCGTGTGGTCGTGTCGTTTGTGCAGTCAAAACGCATACAGATGGTTGGCGGAGCTGTTGGTTTGAAGCCGTCAACGCAGATCTGGCTTGCATTTTTGCCGTGGGATGAAGAGGAAGAGGAAGAGGAGAGCTGCTATCATAATCATCATAATCCGACAATGACATGTGCAATGGACGACATCCAGCATAAGGGTCGCACTTATTTTTCTTTAAGTCATTTGAAAATTAGCTTGCAGGCTGAAATATACTGTACAGTATATTATGTTTTACAAGCAGTACAATAAACAGGGTGATTCCTTTGAGCGGTTTAGGGGTGTGGTGCTTTGCTCGAGAGCGCCTTCGTAGTGTTCCGGAAGCAGACTAGCATCTCTTCAACAAGCAGTTCCAAGCAAAGTCTGAATCTGATGCAGTCAGTGATTTATACTGAACAATAGATGACCGATATGGGAATGGAATATTTTCCACTTTGGTTTGTACTGCCACATATTTGCGCTTGTTCATAACAGAATGGAACATATTCCATTCCTAACAGATCTTAAGGCTACGTTCACACTGCAGGTCAGTTTTGATTTGTGTGCTCGTTTGTAATGGTAATGGTAATGGTAATGGTAATGGTAATGGTAATGGTAATGGTTTTATTTCATTTGAACATGCATCAGATTATCAGTTCACAGTTCCACATGTCCAAAAGGAGTAGGAAGAAGCAAAGCTTACTAAATCCTACCCCTCCATCTGGTACTTTTACAATCAGTAACTTTTACATTTGTTCACTTCCTGCTTTCCTAATATAGTTTAAGTTTTTTTTTTTTTTTTTTGTCAAATCAGTTTCCAGTTCCACATGTCCAAAAGGAGTAGGAAGAAGCAAAGCTTATTAAATCCTACCCCTTCATCTGGTACTTTTATGATCAGTAACTGTTACATTTGTTCACTTGCTGCTTTCCTAATCAAATTTAAGTTTTTTTTTTTGTCAAATCAGTTCACTGTTCCACATGTCCAAAAAAAGTAGGAAGAAGCAAAGCTTATTGAATCCTACCCCTCCATCTGGTACTTTTACAATCAGTAACTGTTACATTTGTTCACTTCCTGCTTTCCTAATATAGTTTTTTTTTTTTTTTTTTTTGTCAAATCAGTTCACAGTTCCGCATGTCCAAAAGGAGTAGGAAGAAGCAAAGCTTATTAAATCCTACCCCTCCATCTGGTACTTTTACAATCAGTAACTGTTACACTTGTTCACTTCCTGTTTTCATAATATAGTTTAATTTTTTTTTGTTTTTTTTTGTCAAATCAGTTCACCGTTCCACATGTCCAAAAGAAGTAGGAAGAAGCAAAGTTTATTAAATCCTACCCCTTCATCTGGTACTTTTACAATCAGTAACTGTTACATTTGTTCACTTCCTGCTTTCATAATATAGTTTAAGTTTTTTTTTTTTTTTTTGTCAAATCAGTTCATCGTTCCACATGTCCAAAAGAAGTAGGAAGAAGCAAAGTTTATTAAATCCTACCCCTTCATCTGGTACTTTTTCAATCAGTAACTGTTACATTTGTTCACTTCCTGCTTTCCTAATATAGTTTATAGTTTGGGTTTTTTTTCCAATTTTGTTGTAACAATTATCTGCCAACCAATCAATCAAACAGCATGTCCCTGCACTAACAAATGCTAAATACTTTAGAAAATAACAACAGTCCAGAATCGGTGGAAATGATGGAGGCTTAAGATGACACACGTCTAAATTCAAAGGACTGCAAAGAAAGACGGAATTGTTTTCGTATGACCGCCGATCTTCGTCCATGGTCACTGCGTCACTCTAATTACCGAGAGAGCGCTACAGGCTTGTTAGTTGTCACCTCCAGGTGAACAGCGGGCTATTTTTTTCCCATTATATTTTTCTTCCTGCCTTTGGCAAAGTTTGAAAACAGGAGCAGCAAAATGTCAATCTCTGACTTTCCTTATTTCTTCCCACCTTCACCTCTATCATTACAGCCGCCTAGCAGCATATAAAGGCTATTTGTTTTCACTTCAGTCAGGCTGAATGAGAACGGTAAGAATATTGAACTACGTACTATATAGCTCCAATCTTTAAAAAGTCCACATGCTGAATTGGTTTGGGTTAATCTTTACAAAATACAAAGTATAATGTGACAGAGCATTTTTAATTGCCTTCAGCCCTTCTGTCCAATTACAGCATATTCTCCAGTAAAGCTTGTCAGGAAGCATATGGTTCTCAAATCCATATGCAAATAGAGGCTGGAATATTTAAAAAAAAAAAAAAAAAAAAAAGGAAATTGTCCTTGTGCCTTTTTGAGTAGCGATTTGTAATTTAAAATGGCTCAGACCACTTTAGAACAGGTCTTGACAAGCAGTATGAGGCCATAAAATGACCTGGTTTGGGCTGACTGTGACGCTTGACGCTTTAATGGCTTTGATGCGTACATATTTCCCTGCAACATGCTTCAATGTCAGGAAGAGTGATCACATGCTGCATGATCCATTCCCTGGGAAAAGAAAGAAAAATCACATGCCAAGATGAAAACTTTGGCTATGTTCACAATGCGGGTCAATTCCGATATTTGGGACCATATGCGATCTGATTTTAATTCAGATTTCCGAAATCCAATATGTATGCGATGTTCATGTAACAGTTATGAACGGTCAAGTTGCATATAAACTCACTGACGGAAGTAAAAATGCTAGCAATGTCGCATTAACTCATTCAATCCTCGCCATTTTAGTTAGTTTGTATCTTTTTCCGTTCTTTAGTAATCAATAGCATAACATATGTAAGTCTCAGGAAAATACCGTATTTTCTGGATTGTAAGTCGCTCCGGGGTATAAGTCGCACAGGGCCAAAAATGCATAATTAGGTAGAAAAAAACATACATAAGTCGCACTGGAGTATAAGTCGCATTTTTTGCGGGTAACTACTTCACCAAAACCGACATTACATCCTTATAGAAGGCAAGTTCTAACGATAAAAAAATACAGAACAGGCTCGGTGTAAGATATGCTAACACAATGGATATTCAGCTACACAAAAAATAAACATAAACAGAAAAGGTGTCCAGTTTTTATGGAACATAAAGCGTTTTTTCATTCATAAGTCGCTCTGGAGTATAAGTCCCAGGAACAGCCAACCTATGAAAAAAAGTGTGATTAGATTTTGTTTATTTTTGTAAACAATTTTGACAAATTTTGTGAAATTACATGTTGAGTACTATAAATCGGTACATGTTGGTCCTCTCGCGTTGCCTGCGATCCCCTGGGTTCGCCCCACTACTTCAGAAGCGACACATGAGTAACGCAAAAAAATTATGTTATCACCATGAACTCGTCATAATTTTCAGATTTGGTACTTTGTGCACACGTATGCGTTAACATTTCACTAAAACGTTTAACATTATGCACGCTACACTCCTCCACACTTTTCATTCTGTTTTCATTCTTCCATTCACATGATTGGCTGCACGGTGGTCGAGTGGTTAGCGCGCATACCTCACAGCTAGGAGACTCGAGTGCATGCGTGGCGTTTTCTCCGGGTACTCCGGTTTCCTCCCACACTTCTGCCACCTTGTGGCCATTTTTGTGACTTAGAAGTCCTCTGAAGTGAAATGCATTCAATTCAACCTCCAACAATCCAAACCATTTGAAGTCAGAAGAAAAGGTCTCCTCTGCATTTTGTTGAAAGGTTTAATTATAGTTTCACAGCCGTCACAAAAGGGCCTGCATAGTAGGAGTAAAAGTTTAACCTTGTCAAGAGCACTTTGCAATTGCTAGGGGACGCATCGTAAAACTTAAACACTTTCAGCACATAAGTTCTTTGTGTGCGTTTCCAGCTTGAAATGTACCTTTTCAAATAGCAGTACGAAGACAAACAAATGAACATGATTCATTTCTGGCCATGGGTTTCATTGTTCATTCAAAAGAAGGACAGCAGATATTCTCTCACATCTCCACACTGCGGTAAATCTCGTCTATTTGCAGAGGTTTATGGCCCAAAACCAGCCACAAATGGCAAAAATCTGCCAGTAATTGAGACGGGCATAAAAATAAAAATTTGAGACACACCTCAAAACTCCCCTCCGAGCTTGATGTTAGTATCCTCCGATGATTTTCCATCAATATTTCCAATAAGAGTGACTTATTAACGCTCCCCTTTTTTAACACATTTGAACACAACATATGGAAAGTGGCAAAATTTTCACTTATGATTAAATCACAATTCCAACACATGATTATGATGACTATGATTGCCTAAAGTGTAATTTAAATCATAAATCGTAAATCATAGTTGGTGGAAAATGTATTTTTATCTTAATTTCCAAACATCATCTCAGAACTTATAGCATCCATTATCCAAGGCGGTCAGCTCGGTTAATTAAAACCAAGTGATAACAAATTACTTTATTCTTGCGCGTGTAGCATAAAAGAAACATTTTTATTTATTGAAAATATAATGTAGTGAAATGCCTTCAGTGTGTGGGAGTGTCAACAGTAAATGGAGGGAAAGTTGTTGCCTTCGAGTTCAAATTTATCATTGGTTTTCAAAAACATCCTAATTAATAAACCATGCTGTTTCGTGGTTGAATATGGCCCATTATTTGTTAAAAAATAAAATGCATTATTATATTTTTGACTAAATTATGCATTTTCTAAAATAAATCTAACTGAACTACAATGCTAGGTTGCACGGTGGTCGAGTGGTTAGCGCACAGACCTCAAAGCTCGGAGACCTGAGTTTGCATGTTCTCCCCGTGCGTGTGTTGGTTTTGTCCGGGTACTCCGGTTTCCTCCCGCATGCTAGGTGGGAAAACATGCTAGCAAAAACTAGCATGCTAGGTTAATTGGCGACTCCACTGAATGTGAGTGTGAATGGTTGTTTGTCTATAAGTGCCCTGTGATTGGCTGGGGACCAGTCCAGGGTGTACCCCGCCTCTCGCCTGAAGACAGCTGGGATAGGCTCCAGCAACCCCGCGACCCTCGTGTGGAAAAAGCGGTAGAAAATGAATGAATGAATATTTTTGACTAAATTATGCATTTTCCAAAATAAATCTAACTGAACTACAATGGTCGGTTGCACGGTGGTCGAGTGGTTAGCGCACAGACCTCACAGCTAAGAGACCCGAGTTCAATCCTCGGCCATCTCTGTGTGGAGTTTGCGTGTTCTCCTCGTGCATGCGTGGGTTTTGTGCTAGCAAACACATGCTAGCAAAAACATGCTAGGTTAATTGGCGACTCCACTGAATGTGAGTGTGAATGGTTGTTTGTCTATATGTGCCCTGTGATTGGCGAAAAACAGCTGGGATAGGCTCCAGCACGCTGAATGAATGAATGAACTACAATGCAAACATAAAGCATTTAGAAGATGCATTCAAAGACTCTGTGAATGATACTGTAACTGCACTTGAATGCTCCGTGAGACACAATCACTAAACTTTGCTGCAGGCTTTAATTATCTTACAGCCACAATAATCCCAATTAAAAACAAGGACTGCCATTATAACCCACGAGAAACCAAAACTCGACTCTGAAACCCACTTCCTGTCGGCTGTCCACTCAACTCCCCTAAAGCAGCAAAGCGCATCTATAGCAACGATCACGAGCACAAGTCCTATACTGGGTACTATATCGGGTAATATGAGTGTAAAGATGACTATAGGGGTGTTATTTCCCGTACGGAGGGCTCTAATAATGAATGCTACCTTGTGCAAATGTATTCATAATGGCCAGGGTCTGGATTCAACTGTATACTTATTGTGCTTCATGGTGCTTTCAGCATAAATATGGATTGCACAACATCATCTGCATCATTTAGCATTTGAGGCACAATTTATGCTTTGCGGAGAGCAGATAATTACGGAACCTCTCCACGGGGGGAGACACATGTAAATGTCTTCGGTGGAGAGTCCTGCTGAGGGTTATTTGCCTCTGCAGCCACCAAGCGCCCCTGAGGGTCGTAAGTCTTGAAGGTCACGGTAGCATTTCATGTCCCTTTGGTCGGCTCTTGTCTGATCCGGTGTATGGATGGATGTTTCCTGCCATGCCAGTGCGGATGACGCATCCAAACAAGAGCAGGAAAGGCAAAACGCTGTCTGGTCCTGTTTAGACAGCATCGTAGTCAAAGACGTCACAATGAATGATTCATACAGTTGCAGAATCATTTATGTTTAATTCAATTTATACTGTAAGGGGTGAGACAGCCACGGCATTCCCGCTAGTGGGTGCATTGTTCGGAGGAAGATCTTATGGAAACGGAATTAAGACAGAGAGAGATGAGCATTGACGATGTCCTTGTACATTCCTTCTGCAGGGCCTAATAAAACCCTCACGGGCTCGCATTGATCTCTCCCAGAACAATCCATTTAGACCGAGCGTGCCTGGCCATGTGGGGCCTCTTCAATTATTAACGGCACAATGCTGTGCAAGCTTCCGTCGAGATGCAACAATGTGCTCTGATAAACCTGTGAACTGCACTTTGCAGTAAAGCACAGAGGACAGGAAAAGGTACTGGGAAAGATCCGGGATGAGATACACAGGTGGAGATTTTCTGGAAAAGTCACCGTTTTTTTTTTTTTTTGCTCATGGCAGTAGTAGAGCGCTATCTGATTGGGTTACGGTTTGATTGACGACATTCACAAGCCAGTAAGGTAGCACTTACCTCATGAATATTTATGACTTTTCCAGACCAGGCTGCAAAACGAGCAGAAAAAGGGAGAATATGGGGGACGTATGGAAAATGCACTGTTATACCCCTCAGGGGTCGGGGTATACGGGATGAGAACTGGTGGTAGAAAACATCCGTCGGATTAGATGAAAGAATCTTGAAGGACTACGTAGGGAAAAAGAAGAAGCGATGCAGCGGCCAAGCAAAGTGAAATGCCAAGAAGAAGAAGGTAGAATTATAGATGAGACAGAGACGAAGGGATGACTGGAAATGAGGCACGGATATCTGTCTAGGAAGAGGGTGGAGGAAGGGACCTTTTGAAAGCAAGTCATGAATGAGTATTGATCACAACAGAATTACCCTTACTATTGTGCTAAGTGGAGATCTGTCAGCTTGGTTTCCTGCTGCCTAATGTTGGCACTTTCAGTCTTTTTTCAGGCTCTTCTAATGATCCTTAGTGGACATACTCGAAAGGACTGGATCATTCCGCCCAGTTTATGCAGCACCTCCATGCTCTCCATGTCTGACTTTTTATACCTGACTGCTTTTAGCCTTGTTTTTAGCTCTGAATGAATGTATGACTGTTTGTATTTTAATGCATCTTTTAAGCAGTTTTTTACTCAACTATATTTTTTCACTGTAAAGGGACTTTGAGTATTTTGAAAAGCGCTATACAAATAAAATACAAATAATACAAATTTTATTTTATTTTATTTTATTTTATTTTATTTTATTTTATTTTATTTTATTTTATTTTATTTTATTTTATTTTATTTTATTATTTAGCCGTATTTTATACAGCTGGTGCTAAAACGGAAATGTGAAATTACTACTTGTTACTTCCCATGAATGAATTGTGTCTAAGTAACGCTTTCATTGAGGTGCTGCAATGACATCAGCCTCCCTCTGGGCTTTGGGCTTCCTCAGATGGACAGAGGCAGCATTGCTTCTTTGATTAACCAAAATACATTATAGGAAAACTTGTTTTATTTTTTATACCGCTTTTTCCTCACGAGGGTCGTGGGGGTGCTGGAGCCTATCCCAGCTGTCTTGGGGCGAGAGGCGGGGTACAACCTGGACTGGTGGTTAGCCAATCACAGGGCACATATAGACAAACAACCATTCACACTCACATTCATACCTATGGACAATTTGGACAAATTAACCTAGCATGTTTTTGGAATGTGGGAAGAAACCCGAGTACCAGGAGAAAATCCACGCATGCACGGGGAGAACATGCAAACCCCACACAGAGATGGCGGCCAAGGGGGGAATTGAACACGGGTTATTTTATTTTATTTTATTTTATTTTATTTTATTTTATTTTATTTTATTTTATTTTATTTTATTTTATTTTATTTTATTTTATTTTATTTTATTTTTGTATATTATTTTATTTTATAGAATTCCTAATGTGGACTAAATTCCTCGTACCTTGTCTATAGCCCATTTCTACTCATCGGTTTGCTGTTTTATTCTGCTGTTAGCGGCTTGCACACCCAACTCTCGTAAAACCAAACCTATCCGCTTTACCTGATTTCCCTTGGCGTTCATCATCAAGCAGAGTTGCTTTTGTTTGTTGATTCTCCGCATCTTCCACTCGTCACCCGCTGAAGAATCCAAAGGATCCCGATCCAGAGGAATTCATATATTCTGGAATTCATATTTTTGCTTTACCACTGAATGACAGTGGACAATACTTTTTCCGAGAGTGATTCCTTCACTTTTGCTTTTTAACAAGAGGTTTTCTAACACGTGCAGTCTAAATCCGTCGTGGTTAATTGATTCCATACCCGACCGGAATAATGGAATTTCCGCAAAGTAGGATTTCTTATGTAGAAATGGAATATTTTCTCACTTAAGCATAGGAAACCTGTTGACGACCTTCTAAATACGTTTGTTTGTAACCTTTTTATTGACTGAGTGGTTAGCGTGCAGGCCTCACAGCCAGGAAACCCGAGTTCAATTCCACCCTTGGCCATCTCTGTGTGATGTTTGCAGGAACAGACAACCTATAAAAAAAGTGCGACTTATAGTCCAAAAAATACGGTATCAGTTCCTGATTAGAAAAGGTGGAGAACCAGCGTTTCGGTTATTTTGTTTATTTTTGTAAACTAATTTGACAAATTTTGTGAAATTACATGTTGAGTACTATAAATCGGTACATGTTGGTAGATCTGCATTGAAATTAAAGCCTCTCGCGTCCCCCCTGAAAGTTCCCCACGAGCCCCCGCAGGGTGTTCGCCCCACTATTTGAGAAGCACTGACCTACATATACCAACATCAGCACCGCAAAAAATAATAATATAAGTTATCACCATTTCACATTTGGTATATTTGTGCATGCGTTAACATTTTATTAAAATGTTTAACATTATGCACGCTACACTCCTCCACACTTTTCATTCTGTTTTCATTCTTCAATTCACATGATTGGCTGCACGGTGTAAGAGTGGTTAGCATGCAGGCCTCACAGCTTGGAGACCCGTGTTCAATTCCCCCCTTGGCAGCCATCTCTGTGCGGGGTGCGCATGTTCTCCCCGTGCAGGCGTGGGTTTTCTCCGGGTACTACGGTTTCCTCCCACATTCCAATGGGATAGGATCAGTGAATGAATTATTTTTATTTTTATTTTTATTTTTATTTTTATTTTTATTTTTATTTTTATTTTTATTTTTATTTTTATTTTTATTTTTATTTTTATTTTTATTTTTATTTTTTTATTCAACTGTGTGTTGCTATAAATGCGTTGTGTTGTGTTATAAATGTGCAGCCGAGTGGCGGACGGTCAAGAAGTGACGTTGGGGGTTTCAGAGTTGGGCAACAGAATCCCGTGTTTTTATAAGTGAGCGAGCGAGAGTAGATCACTTTATTTATTATTTAGTTTTATGTGTAAAATACTGCATATCATTCACCGCGTATTTTTTTTAACGCCTGTTTTCTGAATGCCTTCAATCATGTATGAATTTTTTTTTCATTTAGCTATTTTTATTTTTGAAAATGCTTAATTTAGCCTAAAAATACAGAACATTTTACTTCAGTATGCATATTTTTGTCATTAATGATAATAATAATTTATACAATTTTAACAAAAAAGTGAATCCGCAAGCTTCAAACATACATAAGCGACAAGGAATGACGCTAAAATTATGGCCATAGTATGCCAATCATATTTATATATTAAAAACTGAAATTTTCTTGCATTTAAATGCCACCATTCATTGCATGGAAAAAAAGTCCTTCAAAGGAAAAAGAGCTGTTATTTGACTAAAAAGCCAACAGCAATGCATTAAGATACACAAGCACGTTTCTACGAGCGGCGTAAACGATGTAGCAGCAAAGCTATTAGATCATGATAGCATAGCTGTTTAATTAGTAAACCTTTTATTTCCTACCACTTGTTGTTCTCCGACGCAGCTACACCAAGAATTTATTGTTTGTCCACATGCAGCCATCGATTATTGGCTTCTAGTAATTGTTTTGCCTTCGCTTGATTAACAAACCCGTGTTTTCTCTGGAGGCTAGCTCAATAGCTGCTTTTAATGGCTGGGGCCAAGCCAAACTCCCGCTACTAATGGGGGTCTTTGCTACTATTACAATGGTGATTTGGAGAGGAGGGAGGTTTAGTCAAGGAAAAACCTTGTTAGATATTAGTGGAATGGCGTTTACGAAAATTAAGCAAATATTTCGGGAGTCAATATTTTTTATTATCGGAGAAATGCAGGCTTAATTTATGACACAAATATTAGTTCTTTGTATATTAGTTTGGCATTTGTTGCTTTTCCAGATTTCTCTTTTTCAGATTTTTCTACTTTTTGGATATCACACGTGTTATCGGTAACAATTTGGATGTTGATTCAGTCACTATCGGTCAGGAACCGAAAAAACTCGTCAAAGAGAGTTGTGGTTGCGCATTCTCATGAAAAAACACTGCCTCCTAGTGTTTTGGTAGAGAATTGCAAGTTGGAAATCACAAATCTTAAAAAATAAAAAAAAATTACATTTACCGTATTTTCTGGACTATAAGTCGCTTTTGGAAGATTGTCCCCTCGAAACTCAACACGCTATCTTCGACAGTCACAATTTAAAAATCTCTTATTTGTATGCAAGATGAAGTAAAAGTAGCATTTTAGTACTGACAATTCACAATTTGGCTCAATTCAATACTTTTATAATCCGTATTTTCTGGACTATAAGTCGCTTTTGGAAGATTGTCCTCTCGAAAACACTGCCTCCTAGTGTTTTGGTAGAGAATTGCAAGTCAGCCATCGCAAATCTTAAAAAAAAAAAAAAATTTACATTTACCGTATTTTCTGGACTATAAGTCGCTTTTGGAAGATTGTCCCCTCGAAACTCAACACGCTATCTTCGACAGTCACAATTTAAAAATCTCTTATTTGTATGCAACATTACGTGAAAGTAGCATTTTAGTACTGACAATTCACAGTTCGGCTCAATTCAATACTTTTATAATCCGTATTTTCTGGACTATAAGTCGCTTTTGGAAGATTGTCCTCTCGAAAACACTGCCTCCTAGTGTTTTGGTAAAGAATTGCAAGTCAGCCATCACAAATCTTAAAAAAAAAAAATTTACATTTACCGTATTTTCTGGACTATAAGTCGCTTTTGGAAAATTGTTGCAAGTCAACCATCACAATTCTTAAAAATTTTTTTTTTTTTTTACATTTACCATATTTTCTGGACTATAAGTCGCTCCGGAGTATAAGTCGCACAAGGCCAAAAAAAAATACATAATTAGGTAGAAAAAACACTAGAGTATAAATCGCATTTATTTTCCAAACTACTTGACCAAAACAGACATTACGTCGTCTTGGAAGGCAAGTTCTAACAATAATAAAAAAAAAATCGAGAACAAGCCGAATAGATGTAAGATATGCTAACACAATGGTTACTCATCTAAAAAAAAATACAAAAAATAAACATAAACAAAAAAGGTGTCCATGCAGTGTTTATGTAACATAAACGACTTTTTCATTTATAAGTTGCAGGAACAGCCAACCTATGAAAAAAAGTGCGACTTATAGTCCGGAAAAATACGGTATATATATTTTTTACATCATCTATCTTGGCGACATTTATTGGCCGCAATAATTAAGTTAGGATAAAATGAATACAGGATACTTTCTAAGACACTTTGTGTCTGTAAGTAATGTGCAACTATAATTATATGATACCCGCGTGAACTGAGAATTTGCTTAATTATTACATTAATTGTGTCTAGATTGGAAATCGTAGCTAACTAAATACACACATAACATTTTTGTGTATTTTATTGCATTTTCAAATGCAAAAAGGGAAGTTTTTGTGTTAAAATATTGCTGTTTTATATGTTTCTATGCATCCAGGAACACTGTGAGTTAGTTAGTTAGTTAGTCTCCTTGTTGGTGTAAACATTGCCACCTCCCTCGATCTTGGTCACCTCCTTGTGTGAATTTAATGTTGTTTGCAACGGAACCATGATCGTAAATCTTGGTAAACGCACTTTTTTTCTTCTTCATGATGTATTTTTTGACTGATGCGACCGGCTTTTGAGTCACTGCTCATACTATCAGCGGGTTGTGTACACGTCAGTCACGTCAGCAACACCACTGATTAATTTGGATACATTTCAGTGTGTATGCACAAGATACACAATCAGCATTTTTCTATTCTCCGGTGTGCAGTGCATTTTTTTTTTTGCACATTCACCATGCATTTTATTTTTATTTTTTTAGCTCAAATAAGAGGAGGCTGAAAGAAGGCAATTTAATTTATTTGCTGTCACTTTGGCTGGGTGAAGAGTCGGTGACAAATGCGAGCTGGTTGTTTATGATGCCTGACTAAGTGCTGGCAGGGCTGCTTTACTCTGAGGTAGCCGGCTCTTTGTTTAATTCATGTTGTTGGACGCTGCATTGCATGCGGTCTGGTGTGTGGCAGGCGAGCTAATGAGAGGTGAACTCATCTGCTTCTTATTCTCCATCTGCCTCTTCTGTGTCTTCTACCGCTGCCTTTTTCTTGTTTGGTCCTCAGACTGTGTTTTTCGGCTCATTGTCTATTTATTCTTTTACTTATATTTGTATAGTGATGATCGTGAGTATGAGAGTATATGTATATGTTGTTGTTCAAACAATGCAAACAACGATGAGCCGATTCAAGAAACAATACAAGCAGTTGATGTTTGCTAAATACAAGGATGAAGAGTCTTGAACCAGTCATGATGTGCTATATTTATCACTATATTGACACTTACTATGGTATATTACTTTGGTTGTACTTTGGTATGTGACAAAAATAAATAAATAAATAAAATAAAATTTTTTTTAAATAATTAAAACAAATTTTAAAATATTTTTAAAAATATAAAAAAAAATAAAAATATTTAAAAAAATACAAAATATATATATTAGAAAGCAGGAGGTGAACAAATGTAACAGTTACTGATTGTAAAAGTACCAGATGGAGGGGTAGGTTTTAATAAGCTTTGCTTCTTCCTACTCCTTTGTGGAACTGTGAACTGATTATGGGATGCATTCAATTGTAATCTGATGCAGCCTATTATTAGTAAACCAAATGCATATTTACGTAATGTTACTTATTTTTGGCCTAAATTAATCATTTATAGCTCTAATAATGTTAGAACTGTATTTAGAAGGTTGTAAGTGTAATTTTTGTTTGTGGTCTAGCTATGAAAATATTCAATTCATAAATGAGGATTTGAGGCTGCACAGTGGTTGAGTGGTTAACACAAAGGGCTCGCAGCTAGGATACCTGAGTTCAATTCCCAGTGCATGCATGGGTTTTCTCTGGGTTTTCCTCCCACATTCTAAAAAAACATGCTAGCTTAATTGGCGACTCCAAATTGTCCATAGGTATGAATGTGAGTGTGAATGGTTGTTTGTCTATATGTGTCCTGTGATTGGCTGGCCACCAGTCCAGGGTGTACCCCGCCTCTCTCGCCCGAAGACAGATGGGATAGGCTCCAGCACCCCCACATCAGTATCACTCGGATACTGTGAACATCCAGCAGCAACACAACATTTTGGCATGACTACTATTTTGATGAAAAATATACTGAACCAGGGCTGCACAGCGGCCGGGTGGTTAGCACACCAGGCTTCACAGCTAGGAGACCCAAGTTCAATTCCATCCTCGGCCATCTTTTCCGGTTTCCTCCCACATTCCAAAAACATGCTAGGTTAATTAGCGACTCCAAATTGTCCATAGGTATGAATGTGAGTGTGAATGGTTGTTTGTCTATATGTGCCCTGTGATTGGCTGGCTCGCCCGAAGACAGCTGGGATAGGCTCCAGCACCCCTTGTGACCCTATAGAGGATATGCGAAGACCGTTTTGAGTCACTGGGCTCAATTTAGCTGGGATGGAACGTAAAAGAACAACACTGCCCTCCATCACCCCATACAACAATAAATCAGTCAGAGTTCCGACAAAACCTCCAAATAAGGTTGCCGATTTTTTAAAGCTGTCCTGTTCATCACTGTGATTCATGTGCACGTACACACACCCGTAACACAAACACACGCCATTCCGACCTTAATACAGGAGCGAGTTAGCGAGCGAGAGGAGATACAGTAGGTCACCGCATTTTATGTTCAGTGTTTGTAAAGAAAAGCAGCGAGGAGCCAGCAGCCAGGCTAAACGCTGAGGAAGACAGACAGCAGATGGACAAGGTGAGCGGAAATGTCAACCTCTCTGCCACCCCGACTCCACTACATCCTCTACGCCGGCTGTCTCCACCTATTTGAGGTCTGCCTTAAGTGACGTGAAGAGAGAGAAAAAAAAACCTCCCTGGTTGTCTGCCCAGTCCTGTTTCATGTCAATTAAGTTAATTTTTCCTCCGTTGCCCTTTGTCCATCATTCCCTTGTCGGTCTTCCTGGTTTCAGCTCCAGCTCCTTCTTACATCTTTCACCCGTTATCGCTCCTTCAGCTCTAGGGCTCGTCTATGCACTTCAGCATCATCCTTCCTTCTCACTGATGTTTCTACCCAGCTCATGTTTTCTTGTTTGTTCTCGTTTCTATTACGGTCATTACGGTCTTCTTACATATAAATGATAATAGAAGTGTTTATAAACAATTTACACGTTACATAAACTCCTCCTTTGGCTGCTGATAGATTACATCAAATATGAACAACAATGTACAGCATAAACAGCATTTTGTACAAAATTATTTAAATTATTTGTACAAATTATTTGTACAGTATTTTGTACAAAAATATGTAAATTATTAAATTATTTAAATTATTTAAATTATTTGTACTAATTAATTATTTGTACAGTATTTTGTACACAATTATTTCAATTATTTGTACAGTATTTTGTACACAATTATTTCAATTATTTGTACTAATTAATTATTTGTACAGTATTTTGTACACAATTATTTAAATTATTTGTACAAATTATTTGTACAGTATTTTGTACAAAAATATTTAAATTATTAAATTATTTAAATTATTTGTACTAGTTAATTATTTGTACAGTATTTTGTACAAAAATATTTAAATTATTAAATTATTTAAATTATTTGTACTAATTAATTATTTGTACAGTATTTTGTACACAATTATTTAAATTATTTGTACAGTATTTTGTACACAATTATTTAAATTATTTGTACTAATTAATTATTTGTACAGTATTTTGTACACAATTATTTAAATTATTTGTACAAATTAATTGTACAGTATTTTGTACAAAAATGTTTAAATTATTAAAATAATTAAAATTATTTGTACAAATTAATTATTTGTACAGTATTTTGTACAGAATTATTTAAATTATTTGTACAGTATTTTGTACACAATTATTTAAATTATTTGTACAAATTAATTATTTGTACAGTATTTTGTACACAATTATTTAAATTATTTGTACAAATTAATTATTTGTGCAGTATTTTGTACACAATTATTTAAATTATTTGTACAAATTAATTATTTGTACAGTATTTTGTACACAATTATTTAAATTATTTGTACAAATTACTGTTTACACTGTACATTGTTGTTCATATTTGATGTAATCTATTTATTCTCCACATTATTATTATTATTATTTATTATATTTAGTTGGCAATTTCACTGCTGTGATATTGTGCAATGACAATAAAGAAAGTCTATCCATCCATCCATCTGATGTAGGCAGTAACATCTTTATTACCGCTTTTCAGACACAATGTAGTTCGTCTACTGCCTAATTTCTTGGTCATAACTGGTTACTCCAGGGGTGATAAAACTACGGCCCCGGGGGCTACATGCGGCCCACTAAGCATTTGAACCCGGCCCGCTAGTTGGTTATTGGGTTGGTTAACAGTTGGTTAAGTATTTCAATTTTTAACATATAAACTGGCATTTTATTTTATTTTATTTTATTTTATTTTATTTTATTTTATTTTATTTTATTTTATTTTATTTTATTTTATTTTATTTTATTTATTTTATTTTATTTTATTTTTCATTGTAAGATGATTATTATTGAAATTGTAAAATGAAATGACATAGTTTGATGTGGTCTGATGTTAAAAGTGCTCCTGAAAAAAGAAACATGAGACAGTTGAATGGAGGTTGCGTCAACAACATGCATTATCAGAATCAAAATTCCTAATATTGACTAAATTCATATTGACTATTAAATGACGTTTCTAGGTCATCCAGGTATATGGTTGGTCTTTTTGTGCAGATATAACGATCAGTTAAAATTATCCAACAACCATTTTTTGCAAATATAAACTGAAACGTTTGATAAACCAATTGCCCTTGTCGAGTCCTTGAAACGACCATCCATCTCTAAACGTCCGAGACGTCACAACATTAGCACTAAAAAGATGGGATGCGTGCCACACGGTGTTCAAATTCAATAACTTGGACTCAATTGACGTTCTACCAGTATGTCATCTTCCCAAAATAACTCCTAAGTAACACAGCCTGGCAGGGGAGCCTCTGTACTTTTACTGGGTCAAACGCCACTTGCCGCTTAAGATTGATAGGCATCTCCTATATATCTTTCATCTTTTTTTTTTAATGTCCTTCCTAACATGATCGTCCTTTCTCCGTAATTTGACCTCGGGTGGAATTTTCTTCTTTAAGGTGTTGTTGTGAAATTAAATTAAATTAAAAATTTATCAACGCCGCGACCGCTGTTTGTATTGGCTTCATAGGAAAACATCTGGAGCACCGACCTGCATTAAAATGGATGAGAAGCTTCTCAAGTTACCGTGAAAGAACGACACGGACAGAAATCCACTTTTCCGTTTCGTGTTGTCAAAATAGTACACGTTTTGTTTTTTCACTTTAAGAAAAGAATCGTAGTTCAATCCCACTCTTGGCCATCTCTGTGTGGAGTTTGCATGTTTCTAAAAACGATAAAAATAAAAATAATGCAGATAAGATTTTGGTAAATTGAAACAGGCTAAAGCGGGGGTAGGCAACATGTGGAGCCAGGGCCATAAACAGTCCGCAGGAGCTTTCATGCGGCACTCCATGCAATTTTTAAGTCAATATTCATTATATTTCCACCAAATATTAAGCTATTACGCTGCACCGTGGTTGAGTGGTTAGCACGCAGGCATCACAGCTTGGACACCCGAGTTCAATTCCACCCTCGGCTATCTCTGTGTGGAGTTTGCATGTTTCTGAAAACGATGAAAATAATGTTGATACGATTTTGGCAGGTTGAAACAGGCTAAAGCGAGGGTAGGCAACATGTGGAGCCGGGGCCATAAACAGTCCGCAGGAGCTTTCATGCGGCACTCCATGCAATTTTTAAGTCAATATTCATTATATTTCTACCAACTATTAAGCTATTACGCTGCACTGTGGTTGAGTGGTTAGCACGCAGGTGTCACAGCTTGGAGACCCGAGTTCAATTCCACCCTCGGCTATCTCTGTGTGGAGTTTGCATGTTTTTTGAAAACGATGAAAATAATGTTGATACGATTTTGGCAGGTTGAAACAGGCTAAAGCGAGGGTAGGCAACATGTGGAGCCGGGGCAATAAACAGTCGGCAGGAGCTTTCATGCGGCACTCCATGCAATTTTAAAGTCAATATTCATTATATTTCCACCAAATATTAAGCTATTACGCTGCACTGTGGTTGAGTGGTTAGCACGCAGGTGTCACAGCTTGGAGACCCGAGTTCAATTCCACTCTCGGCCATTTCTGTGTGGAGTTTGCATGTTTTTTGAAAACGATGAAAATAATGTTGATACAATTTTGGCAGGTTGAAACAGGCTAAAGCGAGGGTAGGCAACATGTGGAGCCGGGGCCATAAACAGTCTGCAGGAGCTTTCATGCGGCACTCCATGCAATTTTTAAGTCAATATTCATTATATTTCCACCAAATATTAAGCTATTACGCTGCACTGTGGTTGAGTGGTTAGCACGCAGGTGTCACAGCTTGGAGACCCGAGTTCAATTCCACCCTCGGCTATCTCTGTGTGGAGTTTGCATGTTCTCATCGTGCATGCGTGGGTTTTCTGAAAACGATGAAAATTTTGCCAGGTTGAAACAGGCTAAAGCAAAAGTAGGCAACATGTGGGGCCGGGGCCATAAACAGTCCGCAGGAGCTTTCATGCATTTTTTATAACAATTAATACCCCAAGTAATTGTTGGAAAAAGGTACAAAAATTTCATATTCTGCCACAAAGCTAGGAGACCCAGGTTCGATCTCTGTGTGGAGTTAGCATGTTCTCTTGAGTTTTCTCCGGGTACTCCGGTTTCCTCCCACATTCCAAAAACATGCTAGGTTAATTAGCCACTCCAAATTGTCCATAGGTATAAATGTGAGTGTGAATGGTTGTTTGTCTATATGTGCCCTGGGATTGGCTGGCCACCAGTCCAGGGTGTACCCCGCCTCTCTCGCCCGAAGACAGCTGGGATAGGCTCCAGCACCCCGCGACCCTTGTGAGGATAAGCGGTAGAAAATGTATGAATGAGTTCTCCTCCTATTTTGTGTGGAAGTGGTAACTTGCTAACGTGCATGCGGGGGTTTTCTCCGGGTACTCCGGTTTCCTCCCACATTCCAAAAACATGCTAGGTTAATTAGCGACTCCAAATTGTCCATAGGTATGAATCTGGCGGCCCAGATTCAAACACTTGGCGGGCCAAATGTGGCCCCCAGGCCGTAGTTTGCCCACCCTTGTCCTAAAACACATAAGGAGAATAACTTACATTGTAACTTTGATATCGGGCCCACAAAAAGTGAAGTTGATGGTCTGAATCATTTATTTATTCCTCAAGTTGTTGTGTCATCAGAGCAGTGACGGAGCTTTGTTGTCTCAGCTCGTGTCATTAAGAGACAAATGAAGTGAGCGAGCGAGCAGCCGGAGGTGCAGCGCTGTGCTAAAAGCTGTTTTGGCTGCAATAAAAAAAGAAAAATAAGCTGACACTTTGGTAAACTCCATCACATTGTTCAGTCTTACTGACTTCACTCCAAGCTGCCATACATACTAATTACCGTTAAATATTGTCACACAATAAGTAGGATTTTTCGCCATGGATGAACTGAATTTTTTATTTTTCTGTCATTTTTTGAGGCCAGATTCTTTTCCTGATTCAACGCTTGTATTTATTGGAACATCGGTTGTCAAGTGAATCTGTGTAAGTTCAGAGAAAGACAGTATCATGTACTACTCCACTATCAAAACCCCTGAAAACCACATACACAGTAGGACCTCGCGACTTGCAAATTTCTTGGTTTACGAAAAGCCGGTATGGCTGCTAATCCAAGTTCATCATTTTATAAGGCTGATAGATGATTAGAAAAGCCATCTAAAAATCGTAACTAAAACTAAAATCTCTTACCATGCTGTTAACTACTCCCTTCAGAGAGCAGCGCAAACTGGGTCTAACAAGGACAGAAAAACGCTGCACAACTGTGCAAGAAGAAACAAAGAAACAAGAATTACTCCATATGATCGGTGTCGGAATCGGTCAATTTCACTCATGGATGATTGGTATCAAAATCGGCAACATAAATCCCTCGTATTTACAAAGTCATAAACAGATTTTCCGTGCTCCAACTACAAAAATATTCCATTTTTTGACTTGGAATCCTATTTATCGCTGGCAGGTCTGTAACCAATTAATTAAACCAGGGGTGACTGTAATCATGTCAAGACAAAAAAAATCCTTAGCAATAGCACAAACTGGGTCTAACAAGGACAGAAAAACGACGCACAGCTGTGCAAGAAGAAACAAAGAAACAAACAAGAATTATTCCATATGATCGGCGTCGGAATCGGTCAATTTCACTCATGGATGATTGGTATCAAAATCGGCAACATGAATCCCTCGTATTTACAAAGTCATAAACAGATTTTCCGTGCTCCAACTACAAAAATATTCCATTTTTTGACTTGGAATCCTATTTATCGCTGGCAGGTCTGTAACCAATTAATTAAACCAGGGGTGACTGTAATCATGTCAAGACAAAAAAAATCCTTAGCAATAGCACAAACTGGGTCTAACAAGGACAGAAAAACGCTGCACAACTGTGCAAGAAGACCACCATGCAGCGTAATAGCTTAACATTTGGTGGAAATATAATGAATATTGACTTAATATAAACATTGTTTGTGTTTGGTTCGTATTATTTTTTTATTCATTACTCGATTATTATTATTTTTTTTCGTATTATTTTTTTATTCATTACTCGATTATTTTTTTTTCGTATTATTTTTTTATTCATTACTCGATTATAATTTTTTTTTCGTATAATTTTTTTATTTATTACTCGATTAATCGAAACAACAAGCTTCAGATTAATCGACAGAGAAAATAATCTTAACCGGCAGCCCCATTAAAGATTGACAGTGGGGTTCGGGTCTACAAGCTGTGGTAGCCAATCAATATCTCCCGGCATTGTCGTCTTGGAATATGCCCGTGTAAAATGCCATCTGAATGGAATAATTTATTATTCGTATTAATTGTGTTGTCCTGTTGCATGCTGTACTCTGCTGCGGACACGTTTTGGAATGCATGTACTTGACACATGAAGAATGTCCAACGTTCGTTTTTTTTCTACCACCTAGCATTTCTAGCGTAGCGGAGTCCAGAATGTCAGGTGGACATTCTGTTGTAAAGAAAAGGTAAAATTCAAAGGCACTGAAAACGTATTCATACACGTGAATATGCTATGTATGCTAATTAACGAAAGTCCTTGGATTGAACGGCAACGTCGGAGTGAATATTGCGGGATCAGGAAGTCATGCGTGCTTTTACGTATCCATCCAAATTGACCTCTGCTCTTGCGGACGTGTTTCTTCTGCACTATTTAGTTCACCTGTCGTCATCTAAGAGACTTTGCCTAATGGCTCATAATGACGAGGGCATCTTTTCATAAATGACATATGCATATAGGCATGCCCTCCGATGGCTACACACACACACACATGCGGTGGCGACTTGCCCTTCAGATTACCGAGCCTGACATTAATCTTTAAACGACTGTTTCCTCTTCCACAAGACTTCCAATCCATTAGCGGCATCATCTTGAGATGGAGAGAGATTGCCAAGGAGAAGAAAGTAGCGGTGATGCAGAAGTTACCGCTTCCAGGGTGGGCGGGGTGACAGAAAGGATGATGTCAATGACAATGGAGGATGACGACAAAGGGAGACCGAATGAGGGAATCTGAGGCAGCACCGACTATTAGAGATGATAGTACCGACCATTAGTACACACCTCTTCTTCTGCAGTACCTGTAAACCCGCCATTTTCTTTTGGAGAGTTTTACTTTTTTTTCTTCTGCCGTTTAAGTAGTTACTATAGTTATTATTTAATTTTTACATCCACCCCTCCCAAAAAAAATTTACCTGCTGTACTGACAAATGAAAAGGTGCGTTGTCATGTAAATGTCATGTATTTTCAATTAAAAATACACTTTTGAAGGGGATGTTTTTATTTTTTTTTACATTTAGGTTTTCTGCCCATTTTCATTTTTCACAAATTTGTGACTTTTTATAACATAATTTATTTTTTCCTCTAAAATTTTGGACTTTCTTCTTGGAACTTTTTTCCATAACGTAATTTTCCAAAAATTACTACTTTATTTATTGTTTTATTTTTTATTATAATATTATGACTTTTTTATGTTTTCATAAAAAATAGCCAACTTTATACTCTATTTTTCCCTGGAATAGTACAACAATATTCTTATAAAATGCCTTTTTTTGACTTCATATTTTGTTAATAATTCTTAATAGTTTGGGTTTATTTTGTATTTTTTTTTAGTTTTCTTGTTAAATTATATTTTGAGAATGTAATGTGAGCCAATTAAAAAAACATCTGTGGGCCAGAAATGGCCCCTGGGCCACACTTTGAACATTATTTCTCACATTTTCTAGGAAAATGTCATGTATTTTCAAATATAAATATACTTTTTTTTACATTTAGGTTTTCTGCTCACTATCATTTTTCATAAAATTGTGACTTTTTATAACATAATTTATTTTTTCTCTAAAATGTTGGACTTTCTTTTTGGAACATTATAACTTTTATTACAAAAATTACAACTTTATTTATTGTTTTATTTTTCTTAATATTATGACTTTAAAATATAAATATATATTGATATTGACTTTTTTTGTCTTCATATTTTAATATTCCTTAATACTTTGGCTTCATTTTGTAATTTTTTTTAGTTTTCTTGTTAGATGATATTTTGAGAATGTACTGTTGGCCAATTAAAAAAACATCTGTGGGCTGGAAATGGCCCCTGGGCCACACTTTGAACATTTTTTCACAATATTGTGTATTTTCAAATATCAATACACTTTTGGAGGGGATGTTTTTTTTACGTTTAGGTTTTCTGCCCACGAAAATTTTTCATAAAATTGTGACTTTTTATAACACAATTTATTTTTTCTCTAAAAAGTTGGACTTTTTTCTTGGAACATTATAACTTTTTTCCATAACATAATTTTCCAAAAATTACAACTTTATTTATTGTTTTATTTTTCATAATATTATGACTTTTTTATTATTAATAAAAAAATATCCAGCTTTATACATCTAAAGAGATATTATTTTTCCCTGGAATAGTACAACAATATTCTTATAAAATGGGGATGTTTTTTTTTACATTTAGGTTTTCTTCCCACTATCATTTTTTTCTTTATTTACTCTTCCTCCTCTTTCTTGGCACAATCCCCTTCCTTCCACCTCATCCCTCCTGATCCCTCCCATATGCTCATCTCTCCTCGTCCCGCTCTTCCCTCCATCCTCCCTCTTAAGCCCTCCTCTCACCCACCTAACCCCTCGCCCCCCTCGCCCCCCTCGCCCCCCTCCCCTTGCTCCTTCAGCGGTGAGCTATAGTGACTCTGACATCATTACCCTTGTTGTGACAGGTTTCATTTGTACCCTGTGGACCTATACATCAGCCTGAGTGATAGTCCGGGGCCCGGGGCCAGGGGTGCCCCGCCCAGACTGGGACAGCATAACAGACAGATCGTCCCTTTAAAAAAAAAAAAAAAAAAAAAAAAAAACACTCTAGGTTGTTCAAACCACAACATATTTTCAGTTGCTTTTTCTGACACTCCACTTTTATATCTGCTGTCAACAAGTGGCGATGACTGATATGAAATAAAAAGCTTGGGAGGTTGCTCGTTAGACAGGTGGTTTCGGAAAAGTGATTTACATCACGACTAATGAGCGCTTAGCGGCAGTGATGGAAGAAAATGGAAGCACTCAAATGTGGCATTTATTTTCTACAGCCATAATAGTTACATAATATTACAATAATTGCATATTTGACTTGTTTCTAATAAAATAATCCACAGAATCACACTCTATTTATTTTTTGCTGGAGCCTATCCCAGCTGTCTTCTGGCAAGAGAATTTTTTTCTGAAAATGTCATGTATTTTCAATTAAAAATACACTTTTGGAGGGGATGTTTATTTTTATATTTAGGTTTTCTGCCCACTATCATTTTTCATAAAATTTTGACTTTTTATGACATTATTTATTTTTTCTCTAAAATGTTGGACTTTCTTCTTGGAACATTATAACTTTTTTTTGTAACCCAATTCTTCAAAAATTACAACTTTATGTTTTATTTTTTTTTATAGTATTATGACTTAAAAAAAAGTTTTCATAAAAAAATAGCCAACTTTATACTTCTAAAGTGATGTTATTTTTCCCTGGAATAATACAACAATATTCTTATAAAATGACTTTTTTGTCCTCATATTTTGTTAATATTTCTTAATACTTTGGCTTTATTCTTGTAAAAGTTTTTAGTTTTCTTGTTAAATTATATTTCGAGAATGTACTGTGGGCCAATTAAAACAATATCTGTGGGCCGGAAATGGCCCCTGGGCCACACTTTGAACATTATTTCCCACTTTTTCTAGGAAAATGTCATGTATTTTCAAATGTGAATACACTTTTGGAAGGGATGTTTTTTTTTACATTTAGGTTTTCTGCCCACTATCATTTTTCATAAAATTGTGACTTTTTATAATATAATTTATTTTTTCTCTAAAATGTTGGACTTTCTTCTTGGAACATTATAACTTTTTTCCGTAACCTAATTCTCCCAAAATTACAACTTTATGTTTTATTTTTTTATATATAATATTATGACTTTTTAAAAAAATGTTTTCATTAAAAAAATCCAACTTTATACTTCTAAAGTGATGTTATTTTTCCCTGGAATAGTACAACAATATTCTTATAAAATGACTTTTTTTGTCCTCATATTTTGTTAATATTTCTTAATATTTGGACTTTTTTCTTGTAAAAGTTTTTAGTTTTCTTGTTAAATTATATTTCGAGAATGTACTGTGGGCCAATTAAAAAAAAATCTGTGGGCCGGAAATGGCCCCTGGGCCACACTTTGAACATTATTTCCCACATTTTCTAGGAAAATGTCATGTATTTTCAAATATCAATACACTTTTGGAAGGGATTCTATAATTTTTCATAAAATTGTGACTTTTTATAATATAATTTATTTTTTCTCTAAAATGTTTGACTTTCTTTTGGGAACATTATAACTTTTATTACAAAATTACAACTTTTTGTTTTATTTTTCTTAATATTATGACTTTTAAAAAGTATATATTTTTCTATTTATTCTTTAAAATTGATTTTTTTTTTAATACCAGGCAACTTCCAGGGCAGCTAAATCGGGGATGTTGGGTTCAAAAAGGTTTGTGACCACTGACCAGACTTTTTCTATGTTTACATCTTTATGCTTCGCTAATATCTTTTCACATTTTGTTCGCCGGTCCTTGAACTCACCATAATGGTGTGATGGAATTACTGGAATTATGATAAACAAGCAGTGCGGAATATGGAGACGCGGCTTGGAGAAACAGGCTAGCTTTTAGCGCTAGCCTTGACGACCAAGCTAAAGGCTACACTGTGACTCTGGTTCCATTGATTATCTTATTTTATCATTTATTAATGGCAGTTATCGATACATTTTATCCAGTTTTTAGGGTTTGAAGCATATTTAGGGCTTAAACCTTAAATATATTTAGAGAAAATGAGGGTTGCTAGCATACATTAGCTTCAAAGCAAAAAGTGGGGATCTAATGTACAACAAAATTAAACTTCTGACAAAATTATTTTTTTAATGAATGCCTAAAAAATACTCAATAAGCAAGGTATTGAACATAAAATTGTCAATATACTGCATTTTCACAAAAAACTTCCCTTTTTACACGACTAAAAAAACTTGTGTGGCATTCAATGAACCTTTGTTACCTTCTAGTCTCCCATCAGTGGTTCATAAAGCCAGACAGTACATCAACAATATCTCGGACTGTGGTTATATTAATATGTGGTTTAGGAGTTCACCACATCCTTTGTCGTCTGGGGCTTTTAATGGCCCACCTACCCCATTCACTTCAACCACAATAGAACATAAACACATCATATTCATTCTGTAGCTTACATGAGAGCGGTCCAGAAGGACCATTAGAGAAGCATGAGAGGTGCTCCTCGTTTTATAATAATTTGATTATATTATAATGCACAACGATGAGCCAATTCAAGAAACAATACAAGCAGTTGATGTTTGCTAAATACAAGGATGAAGAGTCTTGAACCAGTCATGATGTGCTATATATATCACTATATTGACACTTACTATGGTACCCATTATGGCATTGGATGCTCATATCACCGAGTACTTCGAAAACTATATTAGTAAAGCAGAAAGTGAAATAAAAAAATAAACAAATAATTTAAAAAAAATTCAACAATTTTTTAAAATGTTTTTTTGAATTTTTTGGGATTTTTTTAAATAAAAAATATTTTCAAAAATGTCAAAAATATATATTAGAAAGCAGGAAGTGAACAAATTTATATAAAATGACTTTTTTCCTACTTATATTTTGTTAATATTTCTTCATACTTTGGCTTTATTCTTGTAACATTTTTTGGGTTTTCTTGCTAAATGATATTTTGAGAATGTACTGTGGGCCAATTAAAAAACATGTGTGTGTATTTTCAAATAAAAATACATTTTTGGAAGGGATGTTTATTTTTACATTTAGGTTTTCTGCCCACTATCATTTTTCATAAAATTGTGACTTTTTATAACATAATTTATTTTTTCTCTAAAAAGTTGGACTTTCTTCTTGGAACATTATAACTTTTTTCCATAACATAATTTTCCAAAAATTTAACTTTATTTATAATGTTGTGACTTTTTTTATGCCTTCATAAAAAATATCCAACTTTATATTTCTAAATTGATGTTACTTTTTCCCTGGAATAGCACAACAGTATTCTTATGAAATGACTTTTTGTTAATATTAGTTCTTTTTGGAACATTATACGTTTTATTACAAAAATTACAACTTTATTTATTGTTTTTGTTTTTTTTTTCATAAAAAAAAACCAACTTTATAATTATTCAATATTATTTTATTTTTTATACTTACTCTACATTTTTAGATATTATTGTAAAATTCGCAATGTTGTGATTTTTTTTTCAACCATGAGAAACTTACGTGTGGGGAGAAAGCGATGGAGAGAGAAAGGTTGACCGCACAGTGGGCACATTAATCATCCAGTTTTTTTTTTTACTCTCTCTGACTCTCAGTATGATGTAGTGCGAGTTGACCTGATTGATGGCTCGTCTCCTGGACGGGTTTCCGAAGAAAGGCCGTAGCCTATCGACAGGCCCGAGACCCCTCGGGGGATTACCGGTCTACTCTGTGTATTCCGCGTGGTTTCTCATATGTCCTTTGTTTGATATCATCACCGTCTTGGGTGTACTGTGTATCCAAAACATGTGCAATATGAAACTGGGGATTCATCTTGACGGATGTCAATGACTTTTTGGCTCCATCAAAATTTTTGAACCATTCTTTTAACAATTTCTTCTATATAATGTAGGGATGTCTAAAAATATAAATATATATATTTAAAAAAATTATAATAATAATCCAAAGCTGTCACAGGGCACATATAGACAAACAACCATTCACACTCACATTCATACCTATGGACAATTTGGAGTGGCCAATTAACCTAGCATGTTTTATACCCGGAGAAAACCATCGCATGCACGGGGGGAAACCGGAGTACCCGGAGAAAACCCAAGGAGAACATGCTAACATGCTAACACACAGAGATCGAACCTGTGTCTCCTAGCTATGTGGTAGAATATGAAATTTTTGTACCTTTTTCTAACAATTACTCATGTGGTATTAATTGTTCTAAAAATTGCATGGAGTGCCGCATGAAAGCTCCTGCGGACTGTTTATGGCCCCGGCCCCACATGTTGCCTACCCCCGCTTTAGCCTGTTTCAAAATTTTCATCGTTTTCAGAAAACCCACGCATGCACGGTGAGAACATGCAAACTCCACACAGAGATGGCCGAGGGTGGAATTGAACTCGGGTCTCCGAGCTGTGAGCCCTGCGCGCTAACCACTCATCCACCGTGCAGCGTAATAGCTTAATATTTGGTGGAAAAATAATGAATATTGACTTAATAATAACATTCCATTGGACTGGATAAGTACAATTAATATTTGTCATGGTTGAATTTTTGGCATTTCTGCAAAAGGTAAGATGCTTTTCTGCATATAGTTTCTATTAATTAATCAATTAATTAATTCTAATGAAACTCACACACAATTAAAACTACTGTGGCTCTGAGTAATTGATAATTTGACTTAATATTCCTCTAATGGCAGTATAATTATTTTCAACACCTAGCCTATGATTGGCTTCAGCGTCTGGTGCAAGGACCCTTATGAAAAAACGGGGTCAGGAAAGAAAAGCGTCCGTATACGAATGTGACTGAATTCCCTCAATGGCTCTTTCTCATCCGTCTTCAGTTACTGTGTTGTCATTCACCTGACCTTGGTGACTGAGTGGAAGGTTTCATGGCGCCTGCCAGATCTTGGCACAACAACACGAGGGAATAAACCTTTCATGATGAGGCGCTTAGCAGATGTCTGATGAACAGCTCAACAAAACTTCCAACTCCCAAGGACGTGGTATTATTTGTCGACAGAACATTTGTAATAAATAATAGGATTTTGAAATAGCAAGGTGGGATTGGAAATTAAAAACAGCTTGGACTGTAAAGCCACCGTAATTTGGATAATGCCGTTAAACATGTCCACCTTTCTGCATTAAAGGGACCCGATCCTACATTTCCTTATAGGTGTGTTTACAAGGTTGTTTTCTTGGTCTTCATGATATACTTAGAAGTTATCCTTGGTTTAATTTCTACATCTCGTTGACGGTCAGATTTTTAAAAATTTAATTCCCCAACATCCATGACCGCTGTTCGGTACTGTTTTGTTGTTTTTTTCTTGAAAGTTGCACCCAGAAAATAAATGTTTATTTCGAATATAAGAATTGTGTATCTAAACTGGCATTGTTTTCCGAGGAGCTAAAGACCTACAGGACCGAATTTGATGAACAAAGCACAGTTTGAGCACCAATTGTTGGAGTGTGTCTCTTTGCTGTATCAGTGATTGAACGCTGCAAAATGTAAATGTTTTTACTCAGCAGGTTATCAGAATGTGTCGTATACAAAAAGGGAGTACAAACAAAATACTTAGAAAGGTCAGAGAAGAAATGGTCACACGAAAAAGATGCTTTGATGATAAGACTGTCCTTGAACTTAAATAAAACTAAAATCATGATGTTTGGTAACAGCAGAAAGGACACGTACCAGCAAATACAAATAGACATTGTAGACATTGAAAGGGTGAACGAAAATAAATTTCTGGGGATCATAATAGATTAAAATATGATCTGGGAACCTCATATTACAAATATACAACATAAGGTGGTCAGAAATATTCCAATATTGAACAAAGCAAAAATTTGTTCTCAATCAGAAATCACTCCACACTCTTTATTGCTCTCTGGTTCTACCATATCTTACTTATTGTGTGGAAATATGGGCTAATAACTAAAATAAAAGCAATCTTCACTCGCTAAATGTACTGCAAAAAAAAGGCCAGTAAGGATAATTCATAATGCCGCCTACAGAGAACATACTAACTCCTACCCATTATGGCATTGGATGCTCATATCACCACAAAAATTAAATAAAATTAAATAAAATTAAATAAAATTAAATAAAATTAAATAAAATTAAATAAAATTAAATTAAATTAAATTAAATTAAATTAAATTAAATTAAATTAAATTAAATTAAATTAAATTAAATTAAAGAAAAAAGAAAGCAGGAAGTGAACAAATGTAAAAGTTACTGATTGTAAAAGTACCAGATGGAGGGGTAGGATTTAATAAGCTTTGCTTCTTCCTACTCCTTTTCGACATGTGGAACTGTGAACTGATTATGAGATGCACTCAATTGTAATCTGATGCATGTTCAAATGAAATAAAACCATTACCATTACCATATTGCTCATAAAATCTGCAGACTCATATATATCAGGATATTTGTGTTTACGTGTATACAGCCTTTTGCCCCCGCACGCCACCCTTCAGATTGAAATGTAGAGGTCATCGATGTACAGTCGGTGGTTGTCTTGATTGAATGTGGATCTGCGCAGTTTGTAACCCCTGCGTGTTGTCCCCTGTCAACTAGTACAAGCGGCACCTTGCAGCGACCCTCCACAAGATAAGCTTTATAGATAACTGATGGCCGGACGGATGGATGAGTAGACTCAGCTCCATTGGCAAGTCTAATGCGTACAGTAGAATTGTGTCCTCCGTTCGTTTCTTAGGTTAATAAAGGTTGACAGATGCCGATGTCAATGCAGATAGTCACAATTGACACTGATGGTCTTGGTCGACATGTTCTGAGAGCATAGGGATGACTGCCTAGATTCCCAAGTATGGACCAGGGATTTTCCCTCGGGATGTTCCAGGCACGAACATAATGGAGTCTGTCTACAGTCAAGGTGGATGGACTGCTCCGAAGAGATCGGACACAAGGATAGAATGTGGCGAGCATACCGAATATGTAACTGTAATGCAAGGAGAGCACATTGCACACAGGGATAGCCTTGAGATAACTGCTGCAGACTTTTTTTTTGTCCCTGTCTTATGAATTAATAATTGAATAACAGCTTTTCAAAATCTTTTCGGTCGCTTCCCACAGTCTAGAAGCCTGAATAATCATTGCTGGGTGATGTAGCTTGGTTCTCTGGTCTGAAGAAAATGATGCATGGTCTGTGTCAGTCAGATGATCCGTCAGCGGGGATGGGCGACTTCTATCCTGTGACCCCGAACAGGATCAGTATGAATATATGGATGAATACTGAAAAGTTCCTTCTGCAGCCCCTTTTGACTACAAAAGCCACATTTCCCTCATTTTTTCTTGTGTGTGGCAATTGCATATTCATTCATTTTCAAGGGTCGCAAGGGGTGCTGGAGCCTATCCCAGCTGTCTTCGGGCGAGAGGCGGGGTACACTCTGGACTGGTCTATGGAGAATTTGGAGCCGCCGATTAACCTAGCATGTTTTATACTCGGAGAAAACCCACGCATGCACAGGGGGAACATGCAAACTTCACACAGAGATGGCCGAGGGTGGAATTGAACTCAGGTCTCCTAGCTGTGAGGCCTGCGCTCGTCCACCGTGCAGTCGCAATTGCATAGTCATTCATTCATTTTCTACCGCTCGAGGGGTGCTGGAGCCTATCCCAGCTGTCTTCGGGCGAGAGACCAGTCCAGTACATTCTGAACTGATGGTCAGCCAATCACAGGGCACATATAGACAAACAACCATTCACACTCACATTCATACCTATGGACCATTTGGAGTCGCCGATTAACCTAGCATGTTTTATACCTGGAGAAAACCATCACATGCATGAGGGGGAACATGCAAACCCCACACAGAGATAGCCGAGGGTGGAATTGAACTCGGGTCTCTAAGCTGCGAGGCCTGCGCTTGTGCAGTCGCAATTGCATATTTACATTGTAAATTCTATTTATTATAAAGTTTAGAACGAAACAAAACAAAAATTTTCAATAGTTCAAAACAGTATATGCAAATTATTTTTTTTTCAAACCAAAAAATATGAGAACAACGCCATTCCTGGGGGTGGGGGGTCGTAGTTGAAAGTAATTTTTTTCTCTGCAAAAAAAGTTTGCGAACCACTGCTCATTGCATTCCTTTTTAGATTATTAACAATGTTAACAATCACTATTTTTTATTGTAAATTAACTTTTAAAAATTAAATTAAATTAAATTAAATTAAATTAAATTAAATTAAATTAAATTAAATTAAATTAAATTAAATTAAATTAAATTAAATTAAATTAAATTAAATTAAATTAAATTTTATGCCGGTATTAGCCGATATCGACTTTAATTTCCGTTATTTAATTATTCCTACTTGAGTTCTACTGCATTGAAGGTGACGCATCGCCCTTTCACTGTATAATGGATTCTATGCATACAACTAATGCATCACATATGGTAATTAAAAGGAACATTGCGCAAAAGCTAACCTCCCCTTCCCTTCTACAATCCCTGAATTAATCAAGCTAAAGTCTTTCAAGTACCTCATTGTGCATTTTGGAGTGTTTGGCAAACCCCCTTGCCCCCGGTTAAATGCCGTGTAGCATTGATCGTCTTACCTGGTAGACTGGCATCAGTTGGGCCAACATATTAATTTGACAGAAATGAGTGGTACACGAGGTCAGAAATAAGGGTTAACATCGACCGTGATTAAGCCTCATTCACACTCAGTCAGCCACTCCATAAGAACCACGCTAGAGTGTTTCATCAGGTGTGCGGTGTGACAAGTCTGCAGAGAGCTTAAACAGCCTCGAGTGTAGGCATTTCCACTGTGACTCAGAATGCAAATTGGACGGGCTCTTAAATCTCGATTTTCCTACAACCCGGTTTTCATAGTATTCGTTTTTCGACAAATATGTCTTGGTTAACATTCAGTTATCGTACAGCCAAGTATTGTTCCCAACAAACTAGTTATATGTTTAAAATTTTTCTACTTACAGAATTCTGGATTGTTTTGATCCTTTATGTTTTCTCTTTGCCAGCTTGAACCTCAATTTTCTTACACCCCGGTTTTTGTAGTACTTGTTTTTCGACAAAGGTGTTGCCAAAAATATGTCTTGGTTAACATTCAGTTATCGTATGGCCAAATATTGTGCCCAACGAACGAGTTATGCGTTTAAAACGCTACTTTCTACCTACATAATTCTTGATTGTTTTGGTCCTTGATGTTTTCTCTTTGCCGGCTTGAACCTCGATTTTCCTACACCCCGGTTTTCGTAGTATTCGTTTTTTGACAAAGGTGTTACCAATAATATGTCTTGGTTAACGTTCAGTTATCGTAAGGCCAAATATTTTTCCCAACGAACTAGTTATGATTTTAAAACTCTACTTTCTACCTACAGAATTCTTGGTTGTTTTGGTCCTTGATGTTTTCTCTTTGCCGGCTTGAACCTCGATTTTCCTACACCACGGTTTTTGTAGTATTTGTTTTTCGAGAACGGTGTTGCCAAAAATATGTCTTGGTTAACATTCAGTTATCGTACAGCAAAATACTATTCCCAACGAACTAGTTATGTGTTAAAAACTCTTTCTACTTACAGAATTCTGGATTGTTTTGGTCCTTGAAGTTTTTTCTTTGCCAGCTTGAACCTCAATTTTCTTACAACCCGTTTTTGTAGTATTTGTTTTTCAAGAAAGGTGTTGCCAAAAATATGTCTTGGTTAACATTCAGTTATCGTACGGCCAAATATTGTTCCTAACAAACTAGTTATGTGTTTAAAACTCTACTTTCCACTTACAGAATTCTTGATTTTGGTTTTGGTCCTTGATGTTTTCTCTTTGCCGGCTTGAACCTCAATTTTCCTAGACCCCGGATTTTGTAGTATTCGTTTTTCGACAAAGGCGTTGCCAAAAATATGTCTTGGTTAACATTCAGTTTTTGTACAGCCAAATATTGTTCCCAACGAACGAGTTCTGTGTTTAAAACTCTACTTTCAATTTACAGAATTCTTGATTGTTTTGGTCCTTGATGTTTTCTCTTTGCCAGCTTGAACTTCAATTTTCCTACACCCCGGTTTTTGTGGTAGTGGTTTTTCGAGAAAGGTGTTGCCAAAAATATGTCTTGGTTAACATTCAGTTTTTGTACAGCCAAATATTGTTCCCAACGAATGAGTTCTGTGTTTAAAACTCTTTCGACTTACAGAATTCTTGATTGTTTTGGTCCTTGATGTTTTCTCTTTGCCAGCTTGAACCTCAATTTTCCTAGACCTCGTTTTTTGTAGTACTCGTTGTTCGGCAAAGGTGTTGCAAAAAATATGTCTTGGTTAACATTCACTTATCGTACAGCCAAATATTGTTCCCAACGAACTAGTTATGTGTTTAAAACTATTTCTACTTACAGAATTCTGGATTGTTTTGGTCCTTGATGTTTTCTCTTTACCTTGTGTCTTGGTTAACATTCAGTTATTGTACGGCCAAATATTGTTCCGAACAAACTTGTTTTGTGTTTAAAACTCTACTTTCGACTTACAGAATTCTTGATTGTTTTGGTCCTTGATGTTTTCTCTTTGCCAGCTTGAACCTCAATTTTCCTACACCCCGGTTTTCGTAGTATTCGTTATTTGACAGAAAGATTAAATGCAGTGTAGCATTGATCGTCTTACCTGGTACGCTGGCATCAGTGGGGCCAACATATTAATTTGACAGAAATGAGTGGTACACGAGGTCAGAAATAAGGGTTAACATCGACCGTGATTAAGCCTCATTCACACTCAGTCAGCCACTCCATAAGAACCACGCTAGAGTGTTTCATCAGGTGTGCGGTGTGACAAGTCTGCAGAGAGCTTAAACAGCCTCGAGTGTAGGCATTTCCACTGTGACTCAGAATGCAAATTGGACGGCTCTTAAATCCAACTCAATCAGCCTGCTCAAAGGGGAGGGCATCAGCGCACTGTTTGGAACGCTCACGCTCCTCAAGGTCGTAGACATTTGGCAGATGTTGAGATAAAAGGGGCGTATCCCTATCCCAATTCATCGATCAGTCTTAAAATAACATCATAGTATGTGTTTTGGATATTTATATTTATTTATATTGGTGTTTTTTTTTGTTTTGTTTTTTTTTTAGAAGAGGCTGTCTTCTTGTCACAATATTGAGACAAATTGCATCGTGACCATGAAAGCTACTCTGCTGATTAACTCTTTGCGGATGGCTTTTCATCTATTGGCATTTGATGTACGACATCTTTGTAAGGGCTACGGTCGAATGCAATCACGGGCCCTTTCATTGCTGGGGCCCCCTCAGATTGCCTGCTAGTTCTCCAGAGAGGCCATCCTTCAGAAAATATTGACTGCTGGACAGTGAGCGGTCGTGTGTGTACGAGGGATGGAATGGGCTGCTTGAGAGAGGAATTGTGGAGGCTGCTGTGTGTGTTTGTGTGTTTGTGTGAGTTTGTGTCTGCTTGTGTCCATGTAAGGAAAAATCATGCAGAAGCACTCAGAGGGGAAAGGTCATTCTGCTTGTAAATGTGAGAAGGAGAATCTATTCTGCCCGATACGTTGCCCTCAGTGCTCCCGTGTTTACACATGTAGTCCATCACTGCTGGAAGCTATCTCGTATTTTACATCTTTATGTGTCAAAAACTTTGTTTGATATTGAAAGAAGTCTTGATTTTTTTTGGTCAGTTGCACTTTTTTTTTGCCACCTGGGACTTGGTTTTCCTACTACCGGGTTTTCACAGGATGTTTTTTGATGATGTGTTGCCAAAAATATGTCTTGGTTAACACTCACTTATCGTAAAGCCTAATATTGTTCCTAACGAACTTCCTACTTACAGAATTCTTGATTGTTTTGGTCCTTGATGTTTTCTCTTTGTCAGCTTCAACCTCAATTTTCCTATTCCTTGGTTTTTGTAGTATTCGTTTTTTGACAAAGGTGTTGTCAAAAATGTGTTTTGGTTAACACTCATATTATTTACATCAATATTGTTCCCAACAAACTAGTTATGTGTTTAAAACTCTTTCTACTTACAGAATTCTTGATTGTTTTGGTCCTTGATGTTTTCTCTTTGCCGGCTTGAACCTCAATTTTCCTACACTACGGTTTTCATAGTATTGGTTTTTCGACAAAGGTGTTGCCAAAAATATGTCTTGGTTAACACTCAGTTACCGTACGGCCAAATATTTTTCCTAACAAACTAGTTATGATTTTAAATCTCTACTTTCTACCTACAGAATTCTTGGTTGTTTTGGTCCTTGATGTTTTCTCTTTGTCAGCTTGAACCTCAATTTTCCTATTCCTTGGTTTTTGTAGTATTCATTTTTTGACAAAGGTGTTGTCAAAAATGTGTTTTGGTTAACACTCATTTATCATACAGCCAAATATTGTTCCCAACGAACTAGTTATGTGTTTAAAACTCTTTCTACTTACAGAATTCTTGATTGTTTTGGTCCTTGATGTTTTCTCTTTGCCGGCTTGAACCTCGATTTTCCTAGACCATGGTTTTCATATTATTCGTTTTTCGACAAACGTGTTGCCAAAAATGTGTTTTGGTTAACACTCATTTATCATACAGTCAAATATTGTTCCCAACAAACTAGTTGTGTGTTTAAAACTCTTTCTACTTACAGAATTCTTGATTGTTTTGGTCCTTGATGTTTTCTCTTTGCCGGCTTGAACCTTGATTTTCCTACATCTCGGTTTTCGTAGTATTCGTTATTCGACAAAGGTGTTGCCAAAAAATATATCTTGGTTAACATTCAGTTATTGTACTGCCAAATATTGTTCCCAACTAACTAGTTATGTATTTAAAACTCTACTTTCTACCTACAGAATTCTGGATTGTTTTGGTCCTTGATGTTTTCTCTTCGCCGGCTTGAACCTCGATTTTCCTACACTACGGTTTTCATAGTATTGGTTTTTCGACAAAGGTGTTGCCAGAAATATGTCTTGGTTAACACTCAGTTATCGTACGGCCAAATATTTTTCCTAACAAACTAGTTATGATTTTAAATCTCTACTTTCTACCTACAGAATTCTTGGTTGTTTTGGTCCTTGATGTTTTCTCTTTGTCAGCTTGAACCTCAATTTTCCTATTCCTTGGTTTTTGTAGTATTCGTTTTTTGACAAAGGTGTTGTCAAAAATGTGTTTTGGTTTACACTCATTTATCATACAGCCAAATATTGTTCCCAACGAACTAGTTGTGTGTTTAAAACTCTTTCTACTTACAGAATTCTTGATTGTTTTGGTCCTTGATGTTTTATCTTTGCCGGCTTGAACCTCGATTTTCCTACACCACGGTTTTCGTAGTATTCGTTTTTTGACAAAGGTGTTACCAATAATATGTCTTGGTTAACATTCAGTTATCGTATGGCCAAATATTTTTCCTAACTAACTAGTTATGCGTTCAAAACGCTACTTTCTACCTACATAATTCTTGATTGTTTTGGTCCTTGATGTTTTCTCTTTGCCGGCTTGAACCTCGATTTTCCTACACCCCGATTTTCATAGTATTTGGTTTTTTCGACAAAAGTGTTGCCAAAAATATGTCTTGGTTTCCATATACTCTGAGTTTTCATGCAGTCAAACATTTCACCTAACACACTAGTTCTGAGTTTTAAACTCTAATTGATTTTTTTTGGTCCTTGGTATACTTTTTGTACTCCCTGGTTTTCGTGGGGTTTGGTTTCGACAAAAAGTGTTTCCAAAAGAATATGTTGGTTTTTACATAGTCAAACATTGCATCTAACAAACCAGACTGTTTGCCAACGTAATTGAGTGCTTTGGCGATTGGTGATTCAGTCTCGTTGTGTTGGGTCCTGCTTTGGAACAACAAATTTCAACATATGAGATCTGATTGATCAGTTCATGCTAGTCTACAGGTATATTAGCATTGTTTCAAAATGTGCATACGGGAAACTTTTGAGTTTGACATTATGACTTCTGATGCCTCTTTCATACAGAACTGTGATTAATTTTATATGATTTTTTGCAAAAATGTAATGGGAATATCCTTGGAAGAAGAACCATGCTAAAACATACAATGGCTTCCATGGCCCTTTATGTGTACACATTTTTTGCATAAGGTTGTAAAAAAAATGTTTTAATGGTTTCATTCTCACAGTCATGCACTTCCTCCAATGCCGCTGTGGGTATTACGTCATGGCAACAGAAACATTGTATTCCCATGAGGCAGCTTTTCACTCGAGTCTCGTGATGAGAGGTCACGCTCCGTAACCACAAAGCCATCCAGCTCCATGAATAGTACCTGGTGTGATTTGGCCCTTTATTTCCCTTTGGGCCGAGACCTTATGGCTATTTTCATACTCCCATGTTGATACTAATACTAATACTGAATATCAAGTGACGGTAACGTGAGTAAGGTCAAGGGTTAATGCTTTGTGGTGGTCGAGGTTTAGACGGTGTGACGTTTAGTGAAAAATCAATACCAGCTTGTCTGAAACAAGGCAGAAATGTCAACTTGTGTTATTCAATCTGTTGTGACCACAACTTGACCATGCCGACGAATTAACCCATAAACCCTTAAAACGTGAAACATAATGACATGGCGATCCTTGTCATAGCTACTACTGCAGACCCATCAACCGTACAAGAAACTCTCAATTGATGCCTCAAACGTCGGATGTGTTTGTTTAACACAAATATGTCATCATTAGCTCACGCACATTAATTGCTGCCTGTGCTATGAATTTTATGCTTGAATGACAGTAATTATCACTTCAGTCTCGACGTGGAGGCACCAGCGCTCTTGATGTCTTTGTTTAATGGCAAGAGAGAGTCCTTAAGACGCCCACCCAGTTGTACGGCTTCCTCAGCTGTAGTCTGTCCAATTTCTTTTTTTCGAGAAAAGCTGTCCTGAAGGAAGAGGGCAACCAGAATCAGACTTTCTATCACTGTGAGCTATGGCGTCGTATGATATGATACTATGTATGATAATACACCTAATATGGAAGTGGAAGTGGAACCACACATAAAGTGCTTTAGGCACACTATAAACCTTGCAATCCAACCTGCACTTTGTGTTCCAGATGTCACTCGCTCATCTTCATCTGAGTCCAAGAGCTGATGCCGTTAATTTCCAAACAGAACCTGCAGTAATTCTGCATTTGATGAAAGTTACTTAAGATTTGTCAGATCGAAATGCTTTCTAAAATGACTTCTAAAACAATATGACTTCAAACCAAAACATGTACAAGTAGCATCTCTTTTGGAAATTCACCATTTCCTGGCACTAAGCATCATGGGAACTGGAGTTGTTTTAGAGTAAACATGCTAGTTTCCTGCAATATATTTTACATATGCCTTTTCACAGCTGCCTGTTTCAAGTTGTGGAAAAAAGTGCAAAAAAGTAGAAGTATCATCCTTAAGTCATGCATGCAATATATGGAAGTGGCAGTGCTCGTGGCAGGATTGGAACCACACATAAAGTGCTTTAGGCACACTATAAACCTTGCAATCCAACCTGCACTTGGTGTTCCAGATGTCACTCGCTCATCTTCATCTGAGTCCAACAGCTGATGGCGTTCATTTCCAAACAGAACCTGCAGTAATTCTGCATTTGATGAAAGTTACTTAAGATTTGTCAGATCGAAATGCTTTCTAAAATGACTTCTAAAACGAAATGACTTCTACCAAAACATGTACAAGTAGCATCTCTTTTGGAAATTCAACACTTCCTGGCACTAAGCATCATGGGAACTGGGGTTGTTTTAGAGTAAACATAAAGCTAGTTTCCTGCAATATATTTTACATAAGCCTTTTCACAGCTGCCTGTTTCAAGTTGTGGAAAAAAGTGCAAAAAAATAGAAGTATCATCCTTAAGTCATGCATGCAACATATGGAAGTGGCAGTGCTCGTGGCAGGATTGGAACCACACATAAAGTGCTTTAGGCACACTATAAACCTTGCAATCCAACCTGCACTTGGTGTTCCAGATGTCACTCGCTCATCTTCATTTGAGTCCAACAGCTGATGGCGTTCATTTCCAAACAGAACCTGCAGTAATTCTGCATTTGATGAAAGTCACTTAAGATTTGTCAGATCGAAATGCTTTCTAAAATGACTTCTAAAACGAAATGACTTCTACCAAAACATGTACAAGTAGCATCTCTTTTGGAAATTCACCACTTTCTGGCACTAAGCATCATGGGAACTGGGGTTGTTTTAGAGTAAACATAAAGCTAGTTTCCTGCAATATATTTTACATATGCCATTTCAAGTGCAAAAAAGTCCAAGTATCATCCTTAGGTCATGCATGCAAAGTTTTGTTTTGTTTGGTGACTAAGTTTGTTTGACTTGTTTCGTCCCGTGAGTGTATCGTGTATCGTGTATTATGACACCCTTTGTTTCCAGAGAAAATAGTTATTGCGTAATTTCCTTAGAAACCTGAGAAAATATTAGGCATGTGCTGTTGAGATCTTATCATATTAATATGGAATGACCTGCTGGTGGTTTGTGTTGTTGTTCGGTGTTCCTGAATGTTCCCGAATGCTGAAGAATGCAGAATTTAAAGAACACTTAAAATGTATTAATAATATATTAAGCTCGGCAAGGTGACATTTTGCTTCAGGTACTTTAGAGTCATGTCTTTATATGGCCATCGAGCATGGAACATTTTCCCCTTTAAGAGTCAAATCCCTCCATTGTAAAAATCCACATTTAACCTCAAAGTCCAAACCAATTATCAGCTCCATCCATCTGCTGTCTCTGGAGAAAGGTTAGAAGAAACCCGGACAGACTATGAAGGTCATCTCAGGATTCAGGCTTGAGAGGGAAAAACATGTGGCATCAACTGTCATGTCGCACCTCTTCCCTGCTCAATCAGTGCAACGATATCGGGTCTAGGAGATGGGCTGCTGGGGGTCGGAATCAAGGTCTCGGCCTTTTTAACCATGTTGCACCGCTCTAGGGTAACAGCCCCTGGGGTAGGTAATAATGGCGTAATCCTCTTATCTGTTGCCGCTTCCCTCAAAGATCATTTTCTTCTGCTTGGCTTTATCATTCCATACCGCACCGGCACAAGTCGGAATATTTTCCCATGGGAGTTGTCTACTCATTTTTGACGCGGATTAGACTGAACTGACTGCAATGTAAAAGATAACTTACACCATTTTCAAAGTCAAAGCAGTGGCTATTGATGTAGAACTACGCTGATATGAGGAGTGGAACCCCTCACAACTGATTAGATGATAATGAAGTGTGTGTTTTATAGCGTGGAAACTCCATTAAAAGTGGCCTAGTTACATTCAAACATTGAAGCTGAAGGCTGTTTAGGGGGGGGAAAGCAAATGTTACGGAATTCATTAAAAGAAATGGTGCTGGCGCACCAGGAAGCGCAGGACCATCACATTATACTGCCGCATCTTCAGCTGTTATTGTACGTGCTGTGTGAAAGGTGGCCCCTGCTGTGTCACCTGCTTGTTCTTCGATGTGTATGGAGGAGAGCTCTTCACAATGCGGCGGGGACGAGATGCATCAACGCTCCAAATGGAATTCATTTGGACCGAACGGGAAAATGTAGCACTTTGTCGAGCAACACTTGAGTATGTCTTGCACTTCCAGGTTTTTATTTGTATTTCTACTGAGTTTATCTTACTTCTGTTTGAAGGAAATGGTGTCTTTGTTTCAGACATGTTACGTTCGGGAACATCACATGATTACAGTTGCTCAGTTAAATAATTAAATCATGATAACTAAAGCCAGTCACTAGCCACGTATACATGGACCCAAATATTCCAATTCCATTCGGTTTATTTGCCCAAACGGAAAGAATGTAACCTTTGTACACACCTCATTCCGAAAGAAAAGTGCCAATTCGAATAAACATATACAGTAAAGTCTTGTTATATCGATATTCTCGGGAGTCGGAAAAAATACCGATATAACCGGACTATCCATATATCCGATCCTGCGCCGAACTGCATTAAAAGTGGGCGGATCTTTGATATGGCATGTAATTTTCTCCTTGAGTTCATGGATTGCGTATCTAGCATGCTTTTGTACTACAATACATTTTGTACTACAGTAAATAAAAATAAACTTACGCTGTAGTGATTAGCGGTTACCGGGACATAATTCACCCCGGAACTATCGATAGGGAAGGTGTTGCCACCCGGAGGGGTAGGCGCGAGGGACGGGTGTTTTCCGCTGTGTGTGCTGCACTCTGGTGGTGGAAGTGTGAAAAATAAAGTTGACTGGAAGCAGCCGTTCGCCGTGTTCTTTTTTGGTATTGAAATCCTTAAGCAAAGATTGATTTAAGCTGCTTTTGTATCGATATAAGCAGACCAAATTGGCTGGCGGGAGATGAAAAGGGCATCGTAGTAACCGGATTATCATAATAACCGTGTATCGTACTAACGGAGCTAATTATATCATAAAAGACTCGAAATTTGCCGGGAAATGAAAATAGTATCGTAATAAGTAGTAATTCGTTTTAACCGATATCGATATAACGAGACTTTACTGTAATCGGATTCACAGGGGTGGAATATTCCTTTCCGTAATCCGCTCAAATGGAAAGTTGTGGTGTTTATTGGCGGTTGGCAAGCAGTTTTTCGGTGTGCATTAGTGCCATCTGTGGAACAGAATCCAAACCCTTCTATACTTTATTCATAAAAAGAAATGTCCCAAGTTTAATTATAAAATATTAGCAAGATTGAATTTGATCTTTTCCTGTTTAAATTTATCGTTCTTTGAGCGAATGCTCAGATATGACGTTCTTCCGATTTAAAAATGGAGGCTAGCAATCGGCACCGGACTGCCAAGCAAAGTTTATTTTTGATTCAAACTAAATTCCAAGACTGGACCAACGAAAAACTGGCAATACGGAGTTATTCCGACAAGTGAAAGAAAAACTCGAGGAAGTCGGTATCACATGATGTTGGTGTTTACGTTTTACTGGGCATGCCCCATTGACTATTCTGGTTGATTATAGCGCCGCATGTAGACAAGAGATTGGAATATTCCTTTCCATGTATACCATTGTTTTCGGAAAAGTCATTCGGAAAGATTCCTTTTGAAAGGAGGAAAAATTCCTTATGTAAACGTGGCTATTGAGAATGAATACATAATACTTTGTCAATTGTATTGACATGAATATAAGACAACCTTCCATATATTTTAGATTTTATTATGCTTTCGACATCAGTAAAATCGATTTCATTCATTTTGGCTTTTTGTGTGTGAGTGCCAGGAAGAAAAGCACCGACATCCTTTTGGGGAGAAGCCGTTTGGCACAACCCGTTCCAGATCCCAAATATAACAAGACTCGTCATTTTCAGGCTTTCCATGCTGTGTCTGACACGACCAGTCAAAAGTTTAGACACACCTTCTCATTCAACAGCATGGCTAAGTGTCTCCAAACTATTGACCGGTTGTGTATATTTAACTTGATACAGTTGTACTGAACCTTTACTTCAGTTATGAGCCTGTTTGCCTTCACTCATAAACACATTATAATGGGACTGTACAGTATGCGGATGGAGTTTGTAGTAGCAGTAGATGGCACCATAACACACCGCATATGGATGTGTCTTTCTAGTTAAGTAAGAAGACGTTGCAAGAGGGATCAGTGTTGCCAAAATTCTGATTCTAGATTCTGTTTTTCGACTTTTTCTAGTCCTATTGGGCACTTTTAGAAACCTGAAAGTATGTAACGCTTTTCACAAAGAGCGGATATTGCTGCCTCCATCTAAAAGCACTCACAGGCGACTCGGTTTTGATTATGACTTTAAAAAAAAAACACAACTTTTCTTCATTTTTTATTCATTTTCTATGTCTGTGTTCAGGAATAAAACCTGGTGAATTTAGTCTGACAGTTTATTGTTCAGCTCCCGTGGAGTCCGGTTTAGGTATGTGATTTACCTCAGGGTTATTTACGGTATCTAAGGTGTTATTTTATTGTCTTTGGATATATGTACGTATTTTCCATATGACTGTTATATTAGTTTAAAATGACTGAATGGCAACTGTTCCTTTATTATTACCTGTGTCTTCCCAGAATTATATAGAATGTATAGTAAATAGTATTGTAGTATTTGTAGTGACGAGTAAAGATTTAATTCTTCTAGATTTATTTATTCCACAAACTAGACTCCGAGTCTTGTTCTTAGCCTTGAAGGCTTTATTAGTTTCCTGGGTTCTTCTCGCTATAGCGTGCCGACTGGGAGGTATATTGCCTGTACATTATACTTCCCTGCCCTGCTAACGTTTATTTGTATTACCCGACTGTGATAATGGGCTGTCGTGAAAACCACCATGGTGTTATGACTGTTTCTTAGAGAATGGCAAAGCAGGTGCCATATTACCTCAGCTGTGTGTGTAATGTTTTGTAATTCTTCTTTATAAATGTTGTAGTCCATTTTTTTTTTTTTTTTTGTTTCGTCGATGCCCACCTCACCATCATACCCTCGGTGTTGTGTAGTCGTGTACAAAACGATGGGATGGCTAAAATATGAACTGCAAATTATTACCATACTACCATACTACATCCAAAGCTGTGGTTGAAAAACGATGTTTGCGTTCAGTTATATGAGGACAGTACATCCTTTGGTCAACTTGTTGGAGTCAGCGAACCGGGCTACCGTTTTACTACCGCACGGCCTTCTCACTTGATTCTATTGTTGTTGTGTTGCATTTGACAAAAAAAGAAAAATGTACCCCAAAATGTACGTCCAAATATCATGACACTTACTCAAAATGTATAAAATAGCCTGACTTCTCAAAGGGAATGCTGTTTTTTTTTTGTGGTTGCATGGTAGTGACAGCTGTTTTGAAGGTAGGGGTGTCCAAACTTTTTCCACCGTGGGTCACATACTGTAAAAAATATATATATATATATATATATAACCTGCATGTCAACTTTGTGATATAGCATGAAAAAAAGCGTATGATTAGTATCAAAATATAAAAGTTTAGTATGAAAGTCAGACTTTGTTCTTTTTTTCCCCATTTTTGCTGTTTTTTATAACTTTTCTTATTATTGTACTTTCCATATAATATTTCAACATAAAAAATATATATCTTCTTGTAATATCATCACTTTATTCCCATATTTTAGCTTTTTCCCCAACCATATGTACCAAAAATTACCACTCTGTTCTGTATTGTTTTTCATAATATATTGACTTTTAAAAAATAACATATTTTTTATTTAATATTTCAACTCTACGTTACTAAAATGACATTATTTTTTTGAATAAAATTGCAACTGTGTTTCTCATTAGAATGTTGGTTTTATGTTAATATTTTGACTTTATTCTCATAAAATTACAGCCGTTTTCTATCATTTTTGCTGTAAAAAATTTTTTAAATATTTTTTTCATGTAATTATGGCTTTATTCCCATAATATCTTGACTTTATTGTAACATTCAAACTTTTTCCACTATCAAATTTTCTGAAAATATGTTGTTTTTTTTACTTTATTCTCATAAAATTACAGCCGTTTTCTATCATTTTTGCTGTAAAAAAAATAATATTTTCTTCATGTAATTATGGCTTTATTCCCATAATATCTTGACTTTATTGTAACATTCAAACTTTTTCCACTACCAAATTTTCTGAAAATATTTTGTTTTTTTGTTTATCATAATGTTACAAAACATTCCCTCATATTACAATGTTATTCTTCTTCGATGTTTCTTTTTAAATTAATTTTTTTCCATGTGGTATGGGCAAATTAAAAAAAAAAAAACAGCTACGGGTCCCAAAAGGCCCCCAGGCCTTTGGAAAGCCCTTCTTTAAGGGTACAATGTCAGTAATAATCATTAAATACTTGTCTGAATGATAATGAGTTAAGCACGGAGGGACCCAGTTTCAAAACGCCAAACTAGGATCCTCTAATTCCCCCTTCTGCCTCTGGGGTCTTTTGGCGAGCGGAGAACTCCACAAGGAGCATTGTGACAACGCCGTCTCCCAGCTCGCTATCCTAATTCTGCCGCCCGGCATAGTCGGATAAAGATGCCACCAGCGCAGCCGCCAGTGTTTCAAGTCTGATTAATCTTCTGATTAGGTTAATCCAGCAATGCTTCAATAGAGGGAAACCTGCTGCTGGATGTTCACAGTATCCGAGTGATACTGTTGTGGGGGTGCTGGAGCCTATCCCAGCCAATCACAGGGCACATATAGACAAACAACCATTCACACTCACATTCATATCTATGGACAATTTGGAGTCGCTAATTAACCTAGCATGTTTTTGGAATGTGGGAGGAAACCGGAGTACCCGGGGGAAACCCAAGGAGAACATGCAAACTCCACACAGAGATGGGCCGAGGGTGGAATTGAACTCGGGTCTCCTAGCTGTGAGGTTTGCGCGCTAACCACTCGACAGCCGTGCAGTCCAAGGACTTATTTATTGTATTTATTGACCACACTTCAGGAGATCGGGAAGACCTGGGTTCGATTCTCTTCGATTTTGGCAGATTGAAACAGGCTAAAGCGCGGGTAGGCAGCATGTGGGGCCGGGGCCATAAACAGCCCACAGGATCTTTCATGCGGCACTCCATGCAATTTTTATAACAATTAATACCCCTGAGTAATTGTTAGAAAAACATACAAAAATGTCATATTATGCCACATAGCTAGGAGACCCAGGTTCGATCTCTTTGTGGAGTTAACATGTTCTCCTTGGGTTTTCTCCGGGTACTCCGGTTTCCTCCCACATTCCAAAAACATGCTAGGTTAATTAGCGACTCCAAATTGTCCATAGGTATGAATGTGAGTGTGAATGGTTGTTTGTCTATATGTGCCCTGTGATTGGCTGGCTGGCCACCAGTCCAATGTTTACCCCACCTCCCGCCTGAAGACAGCTGGGATAGGCTCCAGCATGCTAGTAAGGATAGAAAATGAATAGATGGATTCTCATTTTCAGTAGCAGCAGAAAAATGTACAACAGAACCTCAGTTAGCAGACGCCCCCAGTTAACATATTTTACCTTGGTTTGCAGACATTTAGACATAAGTCCAACTGGGTAGTGTATTTTTTATCACAAAATATCCTTGTTGTCCAGCCTGTTAATACTTAGAAACAAGAACCGGTCGTCATGTCTGTCGCATGTCTATGATGTCATCAGCAGTTGACTCTGTAGTTCTGTTATGCTACTAATTAGAAAACAGGCTATATTTTTGACGATTTTGGCTGTTTTTTCAAGGCACACAGAATATTATATTATCATAGAATATTATCCTGTAGGTTTATAAACATGGACTGTACCAAAAGACTCCCATCTTGCTTAAGACAGTGTGTTGTTTTTGGGCTGTCACTTTTGCAGCACATTACAGTACAGCGTCCAAAAACCGGCGTGTACAAAATCCAAGGTGAAACTATATCGTGTTTGTTTTTGTTCTCGAATGAAGCAAATGAGTTTTTCTTTGCATATGCTTTCCGACTAAACCTGGCGTGACGTCCTACACGCAGTCTCACCTGTCTCAAAACTACTTGTAAAAACCGTGTTCCACTCTGACCCCGGTTATTGTTCAAAGTCATAAAAGGTAATGAAAGTCAGGTAGGAAGAGAATACTTTACAAAGCGCAGCGGACGCTACAATAGGAGTCATTTCCTGATTTATCACCACTGTTGCAGAAATGAATAGAAGGTGTTAATGAAGGTCAAATGACAAAACGCTTTCTGTGGGTTCATGCTGAGGTGGGGGTCTATTAAATACAGACTCTTTTTTCACGCACACATGTAATGACTACACAATATTCCCTTCATAGTACTTTCTTCAATAGGGTAATGTTTTTTTAAAAAAAGGTTCCCACCTAATTAGCCTTTTAGTCTGCAAATATAAAAAGCGGAGCGAATGCATGGTTTATGTGTTGTTGATGTGCAATCCGCATAGCAAATTTTCAATTTAATCATCTAATTATTTTTAAATAATTAAGCATCTGGGATTGGTGGTAATCCTGTTTCAATCAGCATGCAGAAGAACGAATGAAATTGGTTCATTAATTAATATGAGACAAGATTTTTAGTCGGGCCTTTTTTCAATGCAGGGATTTGCTATGGTTAATAGATTGACTATTGATGATAAAGTCATGTCAAATATTGTCATAATTGTCCCAAAAAGTTATTTATTAGCAGTTTAATATTAAACTACCCTGCTTAGTAATTGGCCCCAATGTGTGTTTTTTTTTTTGAACCGAATTCAAGAATTCAACATTTCCTCCAGCATGTTTCCACACCATAACCTCTGAATAATTTCCATAATTGCAGGTGTTCAATATTTATTAACTCCAACTTGTATAACTCCAAATGAGCTCTTGATCTCTGCGCTTGTGTTTATTCAAGTGTACGAGCAGAAAAGGGATTTTAACGATTATTCCTAATTGTGCTCCACAGCTAATTATCCTAATCTTCAGCTCCCTGTTGGTTTGTTTAGGTACCAAAATTCTATTTACTGATTTTTTTGTTGTTTCGGTAGATGGCAAGGATCTGAGTTGTACAGCAGTATGGCCAGCAACTGGAGTGTTGGTGGTTCGAAACCGTTTGAAAGCATCTGTCCAGAAATGATGTCCCCCTATTGACTATTAAGTGAAGAAAGGAGACAGAATCTGAGTTAGTCATCGTTCTGTGTGCGTTTTATGAACAAAGAACCCAAATGATTCCTGCCCGGAATCTGTCTATGGTCTCCCAACAGCTAAAAGTCCAAGACAACAGCCTTTTTAAAGCTAAACCCAAGGCAAAAATGCGGAATCAGTGTCATTTTCTGTCATATATTCATACTATCATGACCTCTTGATGGCAAAGAACGGATAAATTTCAAGACTGGACGAATGAAAAACTGGCGTCATTTTTTTTTCTTTAAAGCGGACAGAACATTCAAATATGCAGTTTTTTTGAACACATCATCAGCGCCCAGGGTACATTGATTATTAAGTGAAGAAAGGAGACAGAATCTGAGTTAGTCATCGTTCTGTGTGCGTTTTATGAACAAAGAACCCAAATGATTCCTGCCCGGAATCTGTCTATGGTCTCCCAACTCTTAAAGAGCAGCTAAAAGTCCAAGACAACAGCCTTTTTAAAGCGAAACCCAAGGCAAAAATGTGGAATCAGTGTCATTTTCTGTCATATATTCATACTATCATGACCTCTTGATGGCAAAGAACGGATAAATTTCAAGACTGGACGAATGAAAAACTGGCGTCATTTTTTTTTGTTTAAAGCGGACAGAACATTCAAATATGCAGTTTTTTTGAACACATCATCAGCGCCCAGGGTACATTGATTATTAAGTGAAGAAAGGAGACAGAATCCGAGTTAGTCATCGTTCTGTGTGCGTTTTATGAACAAAGAACCCAAATGATTCCTTCCCGGAATCTGTCTATGGTCTCCCAACTCTTAAAGAACAGCTAAAAGTCCAAGACAACAGCCTTTTTAAAGCTAAACCCAAGGCAAAAATGCGGAATCAGTGTAATTTTCTGTCATATATTCATACTATCATGACCTCTTGATGGCAAAGAACGGCTAAATTTCATGACTGGACGAATGAAAAACTGGCGTCATTTTTTTTTTCTTTAAAGCGGACAGAACACCTCATCAGCGCCCAGGGCACATTGATTATTAAGTGAATAAAGGAGACAGAATCTGAGTTAGTCATCGTTCTGTGTGCGTTTTATGAACAAAGAACCCAAATGATTCCTGCCTGGAATCTGTCTATGGTCTCCCAACAGCTAAAAGTCCAAGACAACAGCCTTTTTAAAGCCAAACCCAAGGCAAAAATGTGGAATCAGTGTAATTTTCTGTCATATATTCATACTATCATGACCTCTTGATGGCAAAGAACGGATAAGTTTCAAGACTGGACGAATGAAAAACTGGCGTCATTTTTTTTTGTTTAAAGCGGACAGAACATTCAAATATGCAGTTTTTTTGAACACATCATCAGCGCCCAGGGTACATTGATTATTAAGTGAATAAAGGAGACAGAATCTGAGTTAGTCATCGTTCTGTGTGCGTTTTATGAACAAAGAACCCAAACGATTCCTGCCCGGAATCTGTCTATGGTCTCCCAACTTTAAAAGAACAGCTAAAAGTCCAAGACAACAGCCTTTTTAAAGCTAAACCCAAGGCAAAAATGCGGAATCAGTGTCATTTTCTGTCATATATTCATACTATCATGACCTCTTGATGGCAAAGAACGGATAAATTTCAAGACTGGACGAATGAAAAACTGGCGTCATTTTTTTTTCTTTAAAGCGGACAGAACATTCAAATATGCAGTTTTTTTGAACACCTCATCAGCGCCCAGGGTACATTGATTATTAAGTGAAGAAAGGAAAAATAATCTGAGTTAGTCATCGTTCTGTGTGCGTTCTATGAACAAAGAACCCAAATGATTCCTGCCCGGAATCTGTCTATGGTCTCCCAACTTTAAAAGAACAGCTAAAAGTCCAAGACAACAGCCTTTTTAAAGCTAAACCCAAGGCAAAAATGTGGAATCAGTGTCATTTTCTGTCTTTTATTCATACTATCATGACCTCTTGATGGCAAAGAACGGATAAATTTCAAGACTGGACGAATGAAAAACTGGCAATACAGAGTTATTCCAACAAGAAAAACTTGGGGAAGCCGGTATCATGTGATGTTGATGTTTACGCTTTACTGGGCATGCCCCATTGACTATTCTTTTAGCCGTTCTTTGCCATCAAGAGGTCATGATAGCGTGAATATCTGACAGAAAATGACACTGATTCCACATTTTTGCCTTGGGTTTACCTTTAAAAAGGCTGTTGTCTTGGAATTTTAGCTGTTGGGAGACCATAGACAGATTCCGGGCAGGAATCATTTGGGTTCTTTGTTCATAGAACCCACACAGAACGATGACTAACTCAGATTCTGTTTCCTTTCTTCACTTATTCGGGAAAGGAATATTCCACCCTTGGGAATCCGATTATATGTTTATTGGGATTGGCACTTTTCTTTCGGAATGAGGTGTATACAAAGTTTACATTCTTTCCGTTTGAGCAAATAAACGGAAAAGAATTGGAATATTTGGGTCCATGTATACATAGCTTGTGTTCGGATTAGGGTAAAAACACTATAGCTAACAACACCCACCTGAAAAAAGAAGTTACTCTTATGGACTATCCTGTGTGTTACCCTGATCGAAACCCAATTGAGAACATTTAATGGCTGGTAAGGGAGGTTTACAAAAATCAACATCAGTTCCAGACACCAATCTTTTTCATCGTCACATACATACGATCTGGTTTTGGAATAAGGTTCTCAGCCCCATAACCATTAGCTAACATATTATGGTCTGAACACTTAGGGAGACCTTGAACCACAAGCGTTACTTTTAAATTGTGATCCAACTCTGCATGGATATCACCCTTTGAAACCACACTGTTTCAAGTTACACTGGGCACCCACCTAAATGCGCTTCAATATTTAATTTGTGCAGGAGAACAGAGATTACATCTTGGGAGGATGGCATAGCTTTAATTTATTTAAGAAGCCCACACAGGAGAGAGTTATTTTGGAGGCAGAAAGCTGTAAGAAGAAGTATCCATGTGGCATTTTTTTTGTTCAGCCCAAGGGGTTTGTAGAAAGACTCTTATAGGCCACCTCTACATTCTATTCGTGTTCTTGCAGGTAAAAAAAAAAATGTGTTCAAAGTGCAGAAACTTCTTCTCTGTGAGGGTCTAAATAATAAATATGGAGTTTTGCTAAATATGTAAAAGGTAAATTGACTCACTGGCCGCACAACTTGTCTCATCGTGAATCATTCTTCTGCTTGAAGAGACGCTTCACGAGGAGCACCCAGCTCCAGAACCGCCGAGCGCACCGCCGAGCGCACCGCCGAGCGCACCGCCGAGCGCACCGCGGCGCCCCCAATGTGTGAAACGAAAGTGTTGTCACTCTTGATTACACGCGGCCCCAATTGCATCACCAGGTGTGGCAGGTGTTCTGTGTACTCAAGCGGCGGCGACAAACATGCACGCGGTAATTTATTCTAATCACTATCAAAGCTGCCACTTATCCGCAGTGGCAGGGTGGGTGAAAGTAGGGTAAAGAGTGGATGGGTGGGGGCGTAAAGGCTTGCTGGTGGTGGCATGCTATCATGCAGTTCATCCTTAATGAGTGTGGATTAGCACGGATGATCCGGGCTTTGCCAAACCCCTGGTCCAGGCCTGTGTGTGCGGGGGTGTTTATTCCTCATGTACTAAAGTCAGTTTGGAACGGGTGTGTCTCTCCATTCTTTGGGACAAGGGGTGTCCAAAGTGCGGAACGGGAGTCAACTTCAGGACGCGGCTGTTCTTTTAATGGCCCGTGGAACGTTCTAAAAGTAGAATTTAACCAAAAAAAAAAAAAAAAAACAGCAGAAATTAAAAAAAATTACAAAAAAAACAGCAGAAATTAAAAAAATTGCAGTAATTTTACAAAAAATAAGGTCACAATATTTTGATAAAAAGTGTTGTATAAGAATATATATATATATAATATATATATAAGAAAAAAAAAAAGCCGAAAATAAAAAAAATTGCAGTCATTTTATAAGAATAAGTGTCCAAAGTGCAGAACAGGAGTCAACTTCAGCCCGCGGCTGTTCTTTTAATGGCCTGTGGAACGTTCTAAAAATAGAATTTAACCCAAAAAATGTAAAAAAAACAGCATAAATTTTAAAATTTGCAGTAATTTTACAAGAATAAGTTTAAAATATTTTGATAAAAAGTTTTATATGAGAATAACATTGTAATATTATGAGAAAATAATGTCATTTTAGTCGAAAAAATGACAATATTGACCAAGGACTTGTTACAGAGGAATAACCTTTGGATTATCCCTTAGAATATTTCAGTATGTTGAAAATTTGCAGTAATTTTAAAATTAAAAAAATTTCAAAGTTAAAATATTTTGGTAAAAAGTGTTATATGAGAATAACATTTTAATATTATGAGAAAATAATATCATATTAGTCGAAAAAATGACAACATTGATCAAGGACTTGTTACAAAGGAATAACTTTTGGATCATCCCTTTGAATATTTCAGTATGTTGTCCGCATATTCAAAACTGTGGTTAGACCAGCCATGTTGTTTGGTCTAGAGACGGTTCATATTGGGAGTGACCAGGATGGATAGGATCAGGAACGTGTACATCACAGGGACATTACATGTTAGAGTCCTGAGAGAGACAGTGTTGGATGGAGGAGATTGATTTGCTGTGGCGACCCCTGAAGGGAAAAGCTGAAAAAGAAAGAAGACGTTTGTCCACCCAAGATTTTCCTCTCATGGCACATCCACCCCCCCCCCCCCCCGCCCCCATTTATTCATCCCTTTATTTGTGAGTTGTTGCCAATAAGTCCGTTATTTGTGTTTAAAATGCATCTCTACACAGCAAAGGGTAATTACAATGTCAGGGTTTCTTCCTGATGCTATAATGTAGTTCGGATGCCCGTGTTGTGAATACAACCAACGTTTTGTGTATTCCGAGGCTGAGGGCTACTGCTAGGAGAGAAAGCTCAGTCGTGACCAATTTAAATTTCAGTCCAGCAGGTAAAAGGAAAAAAAAAATAAAATAATAATCCTACCCCTGCCAAGTGCAAGGACTGTTGTTTTGAACGTTGTCCATGTGTGAGGTTTGTAGTATCGCCACCAGGAAACTTTGAGTCGGGTGGTACTTTAGTTGAGCACTGTCCAGAATACATGCTCTAATTCGAATTTTTACCACAGTTAATTTGTTCTAGACCTGCCTGTCATGAGTGAATTTTTGCAAATTAGAATTCCTTATTTTTTGCAGTTAGATCATAGAAAACCAGTTCTAAATATGACCTTCTAAATTATCATAGACTTTGTCGTTTTGACCTGAAAACAGCCCCCCAAAAACCCTCAGTGGACTCCTCCCCCAAATTTTATATACACTCCGCACTCTTTATTGCTCTCTGGTTCTACTATATCTTACTTATTGTGTGGGAAATATGGGATAATAACTATAAAAGCAATATTCACTCGCTAAATGTACTGCAAAAAAGGCCAGTAAGGATAATTCATAATGCCGCCTACAGAGAACATACTAACTTATTATTTCTAAAATAGCAAATACTTCAACTTGCTGATATAGTTCATCTTCAAACAGATAAAATAATGCATAAGGCTAAAAATAAGAAATTAGCTAAAAATGTCATCCAATACTTCTCTACAAGAGAGGAGAAATATGATCTCAGGGAAGAAGTACATTTGAAACACTTCTATGCTAGGAATATGTTATGCTAGCCATAGCATTTTAGTATGTGGAATGCATTTAAAATTTAAAAATTTAAAAATTTAAAAATTTAAAAATTTAAAAATTTAAAAATTTAAAAATTTAAAAATTTAAAAATTTAAAAATTTAAAAATTTAAAAATTTAAAAATTTAAAAAAATTAAAAAATATAAATTAGAAAGCAGGAAGTGAACAAATGCAACAGTTACTGATTGTAAAAGTACCAGATGGAGGGGTACGATTTAATAAGCTTTGCTTCTTCCTACTCCTTTCGGACATGTGGAACTGTGAACTGATTATGTGATGCATTCAATTGTAATCTGATGCATGTTCAAATGAAATCAAACCATTACCATTACCATTACCATTACTCCACTGTATTTACAGCCCACTGTGAAATGGAAATCACATACCCAGACAACAGTTAGAGCATCAGACATGACCATGTGCCCTAGAGATGATTTATAACAATTAATCCACTGTGTCCGGACCTAACAACAAACCCAACACACACACACATTATTGATAACATCCGCCCCCGCCCCCCTTGCCAGACAGGCTTGGGAACACAGCTGTGACCACCTCTGCGCTTTTCCAGCCCGGTGTCATCACCGTCCCTTATCAGAGGGAATAGAAGGGGATCCAGCCTATCTCCGTCTCGCCTTTTCACAATAAAACGCCATCTTTCTTTTATCCTCCACGTCATATCGAGAGCCATTAACACCGCGGCTTTACAATAACTTTATTTATAGACGCGTTAACATTATCGACCCGCATGCCATCAGGTGAGCTGATTTACTTTGCATTGTGAAGGGAGCCGTATAAAGGTGTCAGGTGAACCAATTGAATATCGGTCACGGCACATCCATATGCATTTGGCATTCAAAAAATAAAAGCTAATGTAGAGACTGATGCATCGGCTCGCTCTCACCTCAGGTGGGTTCAAGTGTAAGAAGTGTGCAGGTATGCATTAGATACGTCACCTGATAGCTTTTCTAACCACTGCTGCACGGTAGTAATGGCGTAAGTGACTTAAACGGTGTTACGCTCACCTTTTCCATTACCCGCCTTGCGGTCAGTCGCCTTAAATGTGACGCTTGATAAATGGACTTCAAACGGATGTCTTTCAGTACACATTCGGCCATTAGGTTGGACTTTTAAACAGTGAAATGAAGAGAACGCAAACGACAATCATGGACATGACAGCACATTTAACCGCTTGTCAACCGCTGTTGACAAACAGGGGTACACCCTGGACTGGTGGCCAGCCAGCCAATCCCAGGGCACATATAGACAAACAACCATTCACACTCACATTCATACCTATGGACAATTTGGAGTCGCTAATTAACCTAGCATGTTTTTGGAATGTGGGAGGAAAAGTGTGTACTGAGAATGAAGTACAGTCAGTACAGAAATTGGTAAACGATGTTAAATGTTATTATTAATTACTACAGGAAAAGCCACTTCAGCAGCCAGATAACTTTCACAGATTTCAAAAGCAGGAAAAATGTGACCTATTTTAAAAAATAAAATTAAAAAAAGTTAAAATTAAAAAAAAGTACATTAAAAAAAAACAAAAAAAACAACTTAAACTATATTATGAAAGCAGGAAGTGAACAAATGTAACAGTTAGTGATTGTAAAAGTACCAGATGGAGGGGTAGGATTTAATAAGCTTTGCTTCTTCCTACTCCTTTTGGACATGTGTACAGGCTATGGTATCACTGCGGGAAAATAAAAATTAAAATAAAAATAAAATAAAAAAAATATAAAATTAAAAAAATTAAAATTAAAATTAAAATTAAAATTAAAATTAAAATTAAAATTAAAATTAAAATTAAAATAGGAAAACAGGAAGTGAACAAATGTAACAGTTACTGATTGTAAAAGTACCAGATGGAGGGGTAGAATTTAATAAGCTTTGCTTCTTCCTACTCCTTTTGGACATGTGGAACTGGGAACTGATTATGGGATGCATTCAATTGTAATCTGATGCATGTTCAAATGAAATAAAACCATTACCATTACCATTACCATTACCATTGCCATAAATTATTTCTACATATTATCCTCTCAAAATGACTTTGAAGAAATTAAAAAAAAATAATAAAATAAAAATAAAAATAAAAATAAAAATTATGGAAAGCAGGAAGTGAACAAATGTAACAGTTACTGATTGTAAAGAAGCTTTGCTTCTTCCTACTCCTTTTGGACATGTGGAACTGTGAACTGATTATGGGATGCACTCAATTGGAATCTGATGCATGTTCAAATGAAATCAAACCATTACCATTACCATTACCATTACCATTACCATTACCATTACCATTTTCTTCTCCTCACACTAAATACCTTGCGTCGAGGTGAGAATAAAACTTTCGTCAGTGCAGTGCATGTGGAGGGGCCCCAATGACTAAGTTTGCCTTGCCCCCCCCCCCCCCCCCCCCTTTGACTAAATACGCCCCCGGTACCTCCAGCAGCACACATTGAGTTTGAGACCCGTGGTGGAGTGGTTGGCTCGCCTGACTTGATTTGCAGGCAACACGGATGCACAGTATGTGTCCTATAATTGGTGTTGACCATCTTTCACCCAAAGTCAGTTGGGATCGGCTCTAAAATTGAAGGTGTGATATATAAATATTTAGATATATATATATAATTTAAGATACAAGCGTAGGGTGTATTTGCATATTCCCAGTTGATTGTGTGCTAGAGTATCAGCATACATACAATAGATGTACCATATTGATGTGTATACAAAGGTAGCAATTAAGGCAATGGTTTAATTTTCATATCATTTTACCACGAGGCTGCGTCCTAACACTTGAAGTTA